>NC_136508.1:86498641-86551141 GCF_053919585.1 Euprymna scolopes | reverse complement strand
TTAAACAAAATATTTATATGTGTGTGTGTGTGTGTGTGTGTGTGTGTGTGTGTGTGTGTGTGTGTGTTGTTTGATTTTGTTTTTGCGATACGTTTTTGAATGAATTCAATTATTTACGAAAGTACATTTTTACCTAAATGCGAGTTGGGAATAATTTTTCCTATTATGGAATATACTCTAAAAATGCGGTGAATAAGCACATATTTTTTTTTAGACATGCATATTTATATAATTTGCTTTTTATTTTTATTAAACAATAATTATAAATAATAATACATTTTGGAATAAATATTCTCTGTAATTCGGTGAGTAACATAGGTTTATTATTATTATTATTATTATTATTATTATTATTATTATTATTATTTTGTAAACGTTAACTTTGTGGAGAGTACACTCTTCATCTGTCCCGCCCCCAAAGTTTTAATATGCTAAACTAATGAACAGATTATTACCAATTTTGGAATAGAAAATACGCCGAGTAACGCAGGCATTCTTTTCTAATTGTAAGCTAACACATATAGATAATATAGATATATATTTCATTTTTCATTTTATTATCAACAACTCATTATACATTTTCGATTGTATATTCTAGGCAAAACGGTGAGTAATATTTGTTTTTGTATATTTTATCATTTAGAGGAATGTGTCTTTCCAAAAATAAAACTTGTCAAATAAGTTAGATACAAGAAATTTAGAAGAAAAGAACTGCTTCTCTCTCTCTCTCTCTCTCTCTCTCTCTCTCTCTCTCTCTCTCTCTCTCTCTCTCTCTCTCTCTCACACACACACACACACTAACTCACTCACTCACTCTTTCAAAAAGCGCTCAAAAGCGCGCATGTTATAGATAGATAGATAGATAGATAGATAGATAGATAGATATGGGGTGTATTTCTGAGTAATTCTTTCTCCTCCTTTCTCCTCCCTTGTTTTCAATCTATTACACACACATAACGCCCCCATACACAAATTGTCTTTCGTCTTAAGAGAGTTCTTTGTCTCAGAAGATCTTCCTTGACATCAGATGAAATTTCTCTTTTTTCGATCAAGAAATATTTTCTCTCAATCTCTTTTGATGTCAGGGGTAAAAATGTCTGTGGATTTCAATATTTAATTACAAGCTGTGCTGTGTCTCGTCTTTCATTCGTTTGACACAATCATATGTCAACATCAACATCAGCGTCCATCTATCTTAAGATATTTTAGCTTTTGCCAGGAATACATTTCTTTTTCGGCATTGATATACTTGTGGAATCCTTGTGCCAGGAATGGTAAAATTGTTTCTCCGAATAAACCAGTTTTGCATCACTTTTATGTGCCGTTACGAAAATTAAAATAAAAAAACAATAAAATAATGATACTAAATCTTATGCCTAGAATATTTAATCTAACTTTAATCTAAATCCAATTGCGATTTTAAAACCTGTCTTAAATTTGTGGCTTACGTTGAAGGAGAAACCGTTTAAATAACTATGGATCAAATTAAATGCAACTCTGAGATATTTGGACTTTAAATTGGAAGATTGTGGCCATATTTTACACCTATGAAAATACCCCCTTAAAACTAACCCCCCTAAACTACAACTAAACTAGCAGGGCCCGTGGAAATTCCACGGAATGAGAACTATATTTAATCAATAAATGAGAACTATATTTAATCAATAAATGTGTTTTGATAAAACTGCTATTTTTATGGATATCGTAAAAGTAGTTTTTGAAACAAAACAAAAAAACAAACAAACAAACAAACAAACCAATAACACGTAACAAATAGGAGTTTATATACATTTATATGAAAATGGTGTCCAGATATACTCGGAAAATAGTATTGTGCTCCATAGTTCAATGCAAGTAACGTAATATTGTAAGAGATAATCTTTAATTTATTCCTTTAGTTCAACAACTTTTGACAGACAAAGTATTTTTGCCATGATTCTGTCAAATGTTCCTTTTAACGAAACATTTCACGTTTAAATTACTAGGAGTTCTTTTCTCAAGCCTTAAAACAATGATAATATATTATTATAATGATAATATATTATTATAATGATAATATATTATTATAATGACAATATATTATTATAATGACAATATATTATTATAATGATAATATATTATTATAATGACAATATATTATTATAATGACAATATATTATTATAATGATAATATATTATTATAATGATAATATGTTATTATAATGATAATATATTATTATAATAATATGTTATTATAATGATAATATATTATAATGATAATATGTTATTATAATGATAATACGTTATTATAATGATAATATAATATAATGATAATATGTTATTATAATCATATAAAAAAATGAGGTAAAGAGAAGTGACTCTCATATTTTTGTCCAGGGTTGACATGTTGGCTTTTTTAAAGGAATCATGAAAAATAACAGGAAAATAAACAAATATGTTACTTGTTTGAAAGTTATAACATAAATATATTTCAGAGCTAAACTCCATCCTCAGTATGTTGTTCCCCCCCTTTCTTCTTTCTTGCCATGTTGTAAAATTGGAAAAAGAAAAGCCTGTTTGTATAGAGTCGCGCGTTGTATCTCAGCGGTTGTATTTTGAAATGCTGGAGCACGTAAAATATTTGTTTATTTTCCTAATATGACGTTGGGATTTTGCTTTCAAGCGCACTTGATGCGTATTTTATTTTACTACATTTTTATTCTCACTATATATTCAGAGAGTATAAACATTAAATATTTTAGGTGGACAAGAAAATGTACCAAGTTGCTTTTATATTCAAGCGGTATCTTAAAAACGCCCTCCTCATAGTAAAAATGCAAGAGAAGAGTGGTTTCTGTTTCTATTAAGCGTACAAACCACAACAAAGGATTTTTTGTTGCAGCGTTCACCTTCCCGTACCAATAATCTGAAATTTAAAACTTACTCTTTAAAATCGCAATACTTTCTATGACTATTTTTTCTATCTCACACCAGCATTTTATTTCTTATTCGTTTTTTCTCTTTTTCTATGTAATTCGTTTTTTCTCTTTTTCTATGTAATTCGTTTTTTGCTTTTTATTTTTTGTTCTTTTTTATGTTACTCGTTTTTTCATTTTACTCGTTTTTTATTTTCTTTTTATTTTTGTCCTTTTTTATTTTACTTGTTTTTATTTGTATTTTTGTCCTTTTTTATTTCACTCGTTTTGTCTTATGTTTATTCTTTTCTATTTTACTCGTTGTTTCTTTTAAATTTTGTCTTTTTTATTTCACTCAATTTTATTTTTATTTTTATTTCACTTGTTTTTTATTTTTCCCCTTTTATTTAACTCGTTTTTCTTTTTTGTCCGTGTTTATTTCGCTCGATTTTTTTTCTTTTATTTTTATCTATTTCTATTTTACTCGTTTTTTCTTTTTCTTTTTGTCGTTTTTTCTTTTACTTGTTTTTTCTTTTTCTTTTTTTCAAATTTTATTCGTTTTTCTTCCTTTTTATTTTTCTATTTTACCCGTTTTTTCTTTTTTTTTCTATTTTACTCGTGTTTTCTTTTGTACTTTTTATTTCACTCATTTTTTCTATTTCGTTTTCTTTTTCTATACTTTTTCTTTTTCTATTTCTATTTCTTTTTCTTTTTCTATTTCTATTTCTATTTCTTTTTCTATTTCTATTTCTATTTCTTTTTCTATTTCTTTTTCTATTTCTATTTCTATTTCTTTTTCTATTTCTTTTTCTATTTTCTATTTCACTCGCTTTTTCTATTTCTTTTTCTTTTTCTATTTCTTTTTCTATTTCTTTTTCTTTTTCTATTTCACTCGTTTTTACTATTTCTTTTTCTTTTCTTTTTCTATCTCGCTCGCTGTTTGCTTTTTATTTTGTCCCTTACTTTTTACACTTGTTTTTCTCATAATTTTTTTTCTTTTCTATTTCACGTATTATTTCTTTTTAATTTTTTTTCTTCACTCGTTTCTTATTATTTTTTCCATTTTGTATTTTATTCGTTTTTTCTTATTATATTATTTTCACTTGTTTTTTTTTGTATTTGTTTCTTTTGTCGCCGCAGTCTTCAATCAATCTCGTCCAAATTTATCTGTCTCTTCCTTCTTTCTCTTCCATTTCGAGCTTATGCTTGTCTTATGCAATTCTTTTCTCTCTTCATCCTGACATTTCTATTTCTCCTTTTATTCTTTTCGTTTTCGTTTACTGATTTCTGTACATTGATTTTAATCCTGATTTTGCTGAAGTTGTTGTTGTTATTATTATTATTATTATTATTATTATTATTATTATTATTATTATTATTATTTATTTTTTTGCTAAAGTTTTATTTTTGTGTATTTATTTATTTTCGCTAAAGTTTTTATTTTTTATTTATATTTTTTGCTAAAGTTTTATTTTTATTTATATTTCTAAAGTTTTTTTATTTTAATTTGTTCATGATTTTTGCTAAAGTTTTCTTTTTTTGCTAGTGTTTTTTAAAGTTTTTATTATTTTTTTGCTAAAGATTTATAATTAAAAAAAAAATTATTTATTTATTTTTTGCCAAAGTTTTATTTTTACCAGCATGCATTTTCTTTAGTTTGTTATTACTTTTTTTGTTATTGCTATTTTTATCGCTAAGCGGCCCCCCTCCCTTTTTATATATATATATATATCAAACTCAACAGGTATGCATCGCCATCCAGTCCGCAGAAACATTGCTTCTACCGATTACGTCCTTGCTTCGCTTGAAATGACATCATATTCCACTCATTTGTCGGCGTTATTAACACCTGGCTCAATCACTCAACTTAATTTCATTTTCCGTTTCGTTAGTGAAGGTGTTTCGACTTTCTCTTCGCCTTCATCCATCTTACAACCATTTACACATCATCTTCCCCCAATTCTCAACTCGTATTTCGTAAATATTCTTTTCGTTCACATTCAATATCTTTAGTTCAGACATTTTTGTTTACAAAATATTTTGCGGCCGGACGCTTCGTCTTTCAATGATTATACCAGTGTAAAAAAATTCTTCTTCTTCTTCTTCTTCTTCTTCTTCTTCTTCTTCTTCTTTTTGACTTCCTCGCCCATTATCTATGCCAATTGCAACTCAATAATGAAGGTTAATAATGAAGAATGCTACGAGAGGATTGAAAATGATGTATTTAACACAGTATGATTACTTATGTAGACCGTTAGTGATTGGTATTAGTTAAGATTTGATTTGAAGACAACCATGTTGTAGTCCGCTGGAAAGTATTATCGTGGCATGGTTTTCTGCAGATGGAAAGTTTGAAGAACAAAATCTTGCTCCTGGAAACTCTGGTTCACGGCACATAAAAAAGAAAGAAAAGTTATTTTCGGTTTTAGAATAAAGACGAGTTCTTATTCTAATTGATTCATAAAAAAGAACTATTTTTTTAATTTTTTATATTTATATATATATATTTTTAATATTATATATATATATATATATATATATATATATATATATATATATATATATATATATATATATATATATATATATATGGATGATGATAGAATTTCGAAATGCTAAGAACATTTCTTCTGCGAAAAAAAAATGGTTCTAGAATACGGACATAAGATTGAGAGTGGTATTGCACGTTACCATGGAAGCGTGCCCTGAGCGGTAATTCCCTAGACATGGTAACAGTTCCCCATGTTAGAACTAACCAATTCTTACATAGATAAAGGGTTGCTCAGCAGTCAGGTAGTAATATCTATTTTCAATCTCGAGTGAAAATCAGTGTTAGGAACTTATCAAAGCAAGTGACTTCCTGAAGGATAGAGCGACCCATTTCGACTGAAGCAAACCAAGAATCCGAGTGTTGGTGGTGAAAGGACAAAAGATTTGTTTCAAAGGTTTTACAAGTAATAAACCACTGTTTCTCTCCATTGCATTCGGTGTTTCAGATCATAAGAGAAAGATTCAATAAAATCGTGACCATAATGGATTTTCAAGGTGTTCCCATGGACATTTGTATCATCTGCGAAGATGTCTATGAATGATCGAAGAATATTATTACGAAAATCATTAACGAAGACCAGGAAGAGGGTTGGGTCCAGAATCTTTAGACACGCCGGTATTAGAATGTGCTTCAAACTACTTTTATAGGCCTATATAAGAGAAAGTAATCGATTTTGCTATAACATATCCAGACATGTCATATTATGTTATATTTAGCAACTCTGTAAAGCCACCCTTAGCTGTACAGGTTGGTTTCTGCACTGTATGCGTTTTCTTAATATTTCAGCTATTTTTTTTATCAGTTCCGTGATTGCAAATTCTCTTCTTTTTTCTCCAGTGCTTTTCTTTGTTGCCCCTTTCATTACTCTGGCTAATCATTGTCTTTCTGCCTCTTTCAGCTCCACCCTATGATTTGCTGGAAAAGTTTTATCTATTTAACAGTTTTATCGTTTTGTCATCTAATATCAGGTCCGGTCTTCATTCTTCGATGAGCTTATCGGTTTATTATTATTTACTCACTGGGGGTAGTTACAAAAGCCATAATCAATAATTTCTCTTTGAGAACAACTTGTGGATTCCCTGGAGTCTGAGTGACAACAAGTCTCCCCAGATTTTCCAGTACTCTCCACCTTTCTCGATAACCTTTGGCAACGAATTTGCGTTATCGTAACAGCCGCTTACATTGATTTCTCGTTGGTGCCGACCACTTGTCTTCACTGGAATTTGGGTGGCAAAAATCCTCCCCAAGGTCCCAGTCCGTTTTGCACTCATCCAGTGGACGTCTGGGTTAAGGCTTCTCTCCTCGCTCTTTCCACCATCTTTGATCTTTCTCGCTTATTTCGTGTAGCGTCAGTTTTTGATGACAAAAAGGGGGGACCCAGGGGTGCAGGGAGTTATTAATTATACAGTTTCAGTTTTCATAATTCCATGTGATGCTCCTTTGTATTTTACATCTGTATTCGTTTCTGTGTCCAGTTTGTGTCCGTGTGTTAGTGTGTTAGTGTTAATCTCCGCAATCAAGGGGTTTCCTTAATATTTCAGCCGTTTTCATTATTGTTATCCGTTGTATTTTCCATTCGCTTGTCAAAGTTTTTTTTATATTGTTCCTAGCGTTCCTATTAGTGGTGTTATCATAAATTTTTTCATCTTCCATATCCCTTAGAGCTCTCTGGCCAGTTTCCTGTATTTCCCCCTTTATTATTATTATTATTATCATTATTATTATTATTATTATTATTATTATTATTATTATTGGCTCACAAGGAGCTTCCCACGGGTCATCAGAGATCTCTCCTTGAAAACAGCCTGTGGGGTACCCTAGAAGCTGAGTGACAACAAGTCTCTCCAGATTTCCAGTACTCTTCACTTCTTTCGATAACATTCACAAATAAATTTGCGTTATCGCAACAGCTGCTTACCATTGATTTCTCGCTGGCAACGGCCATTGGTCTCCACTGGAAGTTAGGTGGCAATAAGTCTCCCCAAGATCCCAGTTCTCTTCGCACTTGTCCAATGAAGGTCTGGTAAGAGAGCTCTTTGGTCTTTCCATCCTCCTTGACCTTTCTCGGAAAATTGGCATCACTCTTTGGGAGACGGTGATTGGGAAATGGTAGGAGATGGGTGAGGGAGTAGAAACTTTGTAGATATGCAACTTCAATGTTCTTAGCTCCATGTAACGCTTCTTTATGTTTTGCTTCTGCAGCAGTCTGTCTGTTGCTCATGTGGTTCATGTGTATTAATCTCCGCATTCAAGGGGTTTCCTTAATATTTCAGCTCTTTTCATTATCGTTATTTGTTGTATCTTTGCAGCCATTCCTCTGATCCTAATTTCTCCCATTTTTTCAAAGTTTTTCAGAATTGTCCCTAATGCTCGTACTATTATATTATTTTGATTTTCTTCATCATCCAAATCCCTTTCAGCTGTGTATTTGCTCTATTTCTCCTTTTCTTGATATTCACCTTGTGGTCAGCTGGGACGGCAAAGTATGATTTGACAGGACTTTTCTTTCTTGTTAATTATTACGACATCTGGTCTTGTTGCTTGGATGAGTTTATCCGTTTGTAAATCCGCCCCATAGGATTGTGTGATTGTTTAAAGTACCGTTGCCGGCTTATGCTTATACCATTTGTCTGCGTGTTCGAGATGCAGTTGTTTGCATAATTCCCAGTGTATTGCCCTCCCCACTAGGTCGTGCCAGTTTTTGTATTCCTTTTGGGTCAGTTTGCTGCATTCATTTACTATATGGTTTATCGTTTCGTCTCTTTGTCCACAGAGTCTGCATTTGTTGTCTTGTGTTTTGTCGATATTTGCTTTGATGTGTTTTTTTAATTAATTTCTCGGTTTACGTGTCTTTTTCGCATCCATGTTCAAGTTTTATCGTTATTCTAATCTTTTGTCATTCTTAAGAATTTTCCATGTAGTTGCTTCTCTTCCTATTTTTTTTCAGTGTCTCATGCTCCTATAATTATTCTTTCAGTATTTTGAATAATGTATTTTTCTAGTTCTTTTTTTGTGTGTAATTCACACAGTCTTCTATACACACCAGTCCTCTCTCGCCTTCTTTTTTCACATACAGTCTGTCAACTTCGTCCTTTTGGTTGTAGTGCATTGTGCATTGTCATATTCTGTTCGATCTGTCTCAGTTATTCTTTAGTCCACCCTATGAACGGCCCAAAGTATCTAGTGATACTTCCCATGTGTTTATGACTTATATTAGTTTTCTACTATATAATTTCGTTTCCAGAAGTTTCTTTGTTCTCCTGAGGAATCCTTTTCCAATTATCTCGTTCATTTCTGTTGCTTTGTTGGTGTCTGCTTCCAGAATTCCTGTCTTGTTCCTTAGTTCCCTCATCTCCGTTTGGTTGGGTAGTTCATTGCCTGTTGTCGTCTCCAGTTTTCCCTTTCTTATAACTAGTAGTGCGCACTTTTCCATTCCAGACTTCATTTGGATATCCTGGCTGAAGATCCTTGTAGTGTTTATTAGTGTCTCTAGTTCCTTTTCGATCCTTGCAAAAAGTTTCAGATCGTCGATGTACATCATGTGGTTCATTTTTCCCCCTCTGTATTAGAGAACTTGTATCCGGCTTGGCACCTTCTCAGTATATTGTTCACGGGCATCATGGCTATGATGAACAGTAATGGTGATAGAGAATCTCCTTGGATGATACTTCTTTGTATGTTGATTTCTATTATGTTTTGTCCGTCAGCTGTCAGTTCCAGTCTCCATGTCCTCATTGCATTTTCAATCACGCTGATGATCCTGCATGGTATTTGATACATTTTTAAGCATTCTATTATCCATGCTTGGGGGATTTTGTCGTACGCTTTTTTGTTGTCAATCCATGGCATGGCTAAGTTCTTTCTCCTTCTTTTTACCTCCTTTAGGATATTTTGATCTATATATAGCGGATCATGTGTTCCTTTTTTCCTTTCTGGCATCCTTTCTGTTCCTCGAGGAGAAGTCCACAATTATTCGGGAAGTGGTAGATTTGTTCCCTTAGTTGTGCTGTTAATGTTTTCCACATAGTGGGTAAGCATGTGATAGGTCTATAGTTGTTGAGGACGGTTCTCCTCTTTGTGTTCTTCTGTATCAGCGTGGTTCTACCTTTTGTCATCTAATCTGTCACGTTTGCTTCCTATACATCTCAGGTTTTGGGCTAACCTATCGTGTAATGTTGTGAATTTTTGAACCAGTATGCATGTATCCCATCATGCCCTGTTGCTCTCCACTTTGCCATTTTTCCTGTGGTTTTCTTTGTGGTTTCTTTGCTGATTTCATTCACTGTTCCTTCTTCGATTTGTTGTAACTCTTTTTCCATGTCTTTCAGCCATTCGCCATTTCTATTGTGATCCCGTCGTTCTTCTCATATCTTACTCCATTAGAGTTTTGTTTCTGTTTTTGGTTTTTCCTTTTTTTGTTTTTTCTCCGTTCACATTTTGGGTAGAATTGGCTTTCATTGTTTTCAAATGTCCTATTTTGTTTGCACTGTTCAGGTTTGTATTTATATAGTCTCAATTTCCTTGTTTTTACTTCTATTTTTTGAGTCAGTTCTTCATGTTTCTTGTTTTGTGATGATGTCACATTTCCAATTTTCCATCTTCTCTACATCGCTTCCTTCCCGTCTATCGTTTTTGTTTCTTTTTTTTTGGGGGGGGGGGATTCTAGCCTCATTTCCCATCCAGTTTTTTTTTCGATCTACTTTTCCCAGGTTGTTTTTCTGATTTGAAATTCATACTTATCAACTTTGGCACCTGCGTAAATTAAATTGTTTAAGTCTGTGATTGTGATGTGCGGGAGGAGCTTGTTAACCTTCTCTGTTTCTATTTTTATTTTCTTCTTCTCTTGGTTCCTTAAAGATAGGAGCTTTGTTTTTCCTCGTTCATGAGCTATATTATTATTATTATTATTATTATTATTATTATTATTATTATTATTAAATATAACAACTGATATTAAAATGATGTTTATCTTCCTTCTTCTCTGCATCTCTTCATCCATTACTTTCTTCTGTTTACCCAAAACCAAGACGCCGCCTGCCGTAAGTGGGTTAAACCTGCTTTTTTGAAGGAGAAAGTTTCACTGGAATATCAAAATCACAGGCGGTCCTCAATGTCTTCATCAACACCTACGTATTGTTTTTTTAATCGATTAGTGAAAATGCTTACTTAATCTCATGTATCAAAGGACCGACACCTCTCCGTCCATTTAGACCCAACCTCTCGATGAAATAGTAGTGTGTTTTCAATGCACAAAACAATATTTTCGAATACAATATAGCGAAAAAAACAAAGCAATTTTACCAACGACGAAGAGTCAATTGTTTACAACAGGTGCTACCATTAAATATCAGATAAAAGGCTAGATGTGTCGTACCACAAATCAACTTATTTTTCTAACTACGACTAAAAACTAAGCCGCTCTTACTATAGGTATTGTTTTTATATGTGAAACAAACTATAAAATGGTTAATATGGTGTAAGACAAAAGGAAAGGTGGAATTGTTATTGTTTTTTCTTATTCTTCTCTTTGACCAGCATAGATAATCATTGTCACTGCAACCAGTCTCCATCTGTTGCTGCTGTTATTACGACTGCTGCTTCTATTGGCTGCTTCTGATGATGTCGCTGCTGTTGCTGCTGCTGTCTCGTCGTTGCGGACATTCCTACCTTGACGTACACTATTCTTTCATTCTGACCCCCTCCTCCTTCCGCTCCACCTCCTCTCTCACTGAGCTTGTTTTATAAGTGTAACAAGATGAAGTTATTGATTTTAAGCTTTCTTACTTCACTTCCTCCCACTATACCCCCTAACACATTCCTTCTTCTTTGAGTCGCTGCTTTCTTCTCCCCCATGCTACTATCTCAGTCGATTCATAAATAAATTCGTTTCTATTAGTCAGAAGTTGCCCCCCTCTGTTTCTCAAATCTTCTTATTTTCCCCCATCCCTGTCCTTACTGATTTCATTTCTCTCTTTTCTCTTTTAATTATCCTACTCTCTATCTTTCAATTATACACCTCCCTTTTAATTAATTGATATCCCCCCCCCTCTCTCTCTCTCTCTCTCTCTCTCTCTCTCTCTCTCTCTCTCAATTCTTCATCCCACTGTTTATTGCTTTCTACAAAACAAATGTATTTTTTCTTTTCTCTGCTCTGTTCTCTCAATTTTCTCTTTTATCTACAATCGATTTCTCTTCCTCTTTCTCTCCCCTACTCGCCTCCACTGTCCTCATCTGTCTTCCTCTCCCTCTCCCTCGTATACCTCTTTTCGTTCTCTCTTTCCAATAACCTCATTAATTCAATCATTTGACTTTCAAGGGACCACTATTTGGTACCATGCCTACAGGGATAGTATGTAGGGAGTTGAGAAGAATAATGTCTGTTCAGATTAGACTTAAATTGTCAGTACAGTCAGGGAAGCATACACAAAACAAGTGTCTACCTAAGCTGTATCCACGTAGAAGAAGCAGGAGTTTTGGGTCTCTCAGAAATTTACTATCAGCATCGTGCCACTATTTTGAGATCCGGAAAATATCTTATGAGCTCCTTAAACAAAATCTCAAAAATTTACATCAATATGAAAAAACAAGAGCCAGCAGAAAAACCTCCAAACGAGTCAAACATTTTGGACAAGACTGTTTTACAAATGAGACATTATCGAAAAAGAAATCTGCTACGGAAATAATCAAAAGGAATCGCCAAAAATACAGTAAAGAACTTCTATTGCAAAAAAAAACAAAAAAAAAACTAAAAGGATGGACCAATCAACGACATGTCAAGTATTTTCTGGGCGAATTCACTTCGGACTATATAGATAAAGAAAGCTCTATAGACTGGCTGAAAAGAGTATCGCTCGACTATGATCAAGATAAGATTAAAATGGCTGCCTAAGATCAAGTTTGATGACCAATGCTTTTAAAAGGATGAGTGGTCTCAGCAGTAACAAGTGCAGGTTCTGCCACATGAAGTAGAAAGTGTGAGCCACCTGACATCCAGTTGTAAAGTTCTGCTGGGAGGCAGCCACTATACAATACGATACAATAGAGAGTGTAAATGTCTCCACTGGAAAATCTGTAAAATGTTGAATATCGAATGCAACAGGCAATCCTGGAAATACCGGAAAAAGAATTGTCGAAAATAAGTAATTCTACAGCTACGTATCTTGAAAACGGAGCTATTGAACCTGACATAATGATATGGGAGAAGAAGAAATAAGCAGCTTTAGTAGAAGTTAGTGTCTCGATTGACGCCGAGTTAAATAGAGCCGAGAGGGAAAGATAATGAAATACTAACGTCTTATGTAACATGAATTTTAGGAAGATCTCTATCATGCAGTAATTATAGCAGCAACTCGACCCATAAAAAAGAATTTCAAAAACTACTTGACAATTATACTGTGCAAAAGAGATGTAAACAATAGCACTTAAAGAGACAATTAGAATTTTAAACAGATCGCTTGGTTGAAATACATGACATAGCAGGTGAATCTATGGAATCCGATAGGATGCCTCATACCAAGCTTGAACAAAATGATTAAAAAATTGTAAAAAATGGAAGTAGGCAATAGGAAGCGAATTCTACATATATATTCTATATAGCCGTTATATCACCTATTTTATTCCGCCCAAATAGATCAAAAGAGTATCAAATTGCACTGCTATGATGATTGAACGTATGCATTCATAACCTGAAAGTTTCATCTCTCTGTTATAGATATTGACAGTATGAGACCCTAAGAAATCAACGTATGGACGTGCGTCGGAAGCAGAGATGCGTAATCAAATTTCTCTATGCAGAAAAACTTGAACTGATCAACCTTTACCGGCGCGTGTTGAACGTTTATGAAGCCGATATAGTTGATGTCAACACAGTTAAAGGATAGGTTTGTCCATTTCTGATAACAGAGATGTGAAGCTCAGAATGCGCTTCAAAGTTGTACGATTGAGGCGTCAAAAGAGGCTGGCAAGTGTACGAGGGGCGTGCAATAAGTAATGCCTCTGACCTACTTCCCAAAACAGTAGAGCAACGAAACTTGGCACAGTTATTAGTCTTTCTCTACATAGGAAACACCCAGAGTTATGCATTTCTCCCATCGTTTGGTGCAGCTCTGGAGACCGTTTTTGCAGAACACCCAGGTTGGTCCACCAACCACGACGTGACTTCAGAAATCAAGGCTGCATCATATGGGAAACGCTTTCCTTCCAAAAAAACTTCATGGCTGGGAAGAGGTGAAAGTCAGAGGGTGAAAGGGCAGGAGAGTAGGGAGGATGGGAAGGATTTCATAACCACACGCCCGTGCTTCTGATCTGGCGACATGCGAGTTGTGGACCGGAGTATTGTCCTTCAGAAGGAGGGTACCTTTGCTGATCTTGCCCCACCTCTTGGTTTTGATAGCTTCCCTTAATTTCCTCAAAAGTGAAGCATAATAGGCTCCTGTAATTGTGGAACCCTTTGCCAGGAAATCTGTCATCACTACTCCGTCCTGGTCCCAGAAGACTGTGAGCATGGCCTTACCAGCGGAGGGCTGCACCCTTGCCTTCTTTGGAGGTGGTGAATCCAAGAGCTTCCACTGCATTGACTGGGCTTTGGTCACTGGATCATAGTGATGAACCCGATTTCATCCTGTGTAATCAGTCTTTTGAAAAAACTTTTACTCATCTTCTTGGCACATCTCCAAATTCATCCTCGAGCACTCGATGCGGTCTCGCTTCTGGAATGGTGTGAGCAACCTGGGAATCCATCTGGCAGACACCTTATGCATATGCAAATGGTCATGAATGATAGTTTCCACATACTGTGTACTAATCTTGACATCTTGGGCTATTTGGCGAATAGTAATGCGCCGATCTTCCAAAATGGCAGCCTCAACTTGACGGACAGATGCCTCATTAATGGCAGAAGGAGGGCGACCAGGTCTGGGAGCCGTTTCCACAGACTTCCGGCCATGTTTGAATTTACGATGCCAGCGTTTTGATGGGGCATTATCACCATAAGTTTCTTTCATTTCATCAAAATCTCCTGTGGTGTGCGTCCTTTCAAATACAAAAACCGGATCACTGCTCGACATTCAACAGGCTCCATTTCACACCTGACTCAGTTCAAACACCTGTAAAATAGAAACGAAAATTAGTTCAGGTGTAATTTGCCAAATAACCAGTAGAGATATAAATCATTGCACATGCAAAATTTCAGCTAAATCAGACAACTGGAAGTGGGTTAGGGGCATTACTTATTGCACGCCCCTCGTACATTGAAAATGGTTGTGCTTTTGTAGAAAATTAAATTTCAGAGCACAAAAGGTTGCTTGTTTTAATGGTATCACTTCCGTTTTCGTAGCTCTTCAACGTTATAATTTTGGAGTTAAAATATAGGAGTTCTTATTTTTGAAACGATTTTCTTCTTTTTTCGTTTTTCCTTTCCTTTTCTTTTTATTTTAATCTCATCCTTTATCCCTTAATTTTATTTCATGTGTTAATGTCGCCCTTATCTTTACCTTTATCCCTTAATATTATTTACCTTTTCGCTATTATTATTAATAGCAGTAGTATTATTGTCATTGTTATTATTACTATTAATAGTACATTTCCCCCCATTATCACACCACGCTATTCATCTACATTGTAAATTTTTTTTTGGCCTCTTATACACCTCCAAATTTTACTACCCTATCCTTATACCTCTGCCTTTTTTTTACATAGGCATCACCACATTATCAAGGCCCAGAGGCCACTCAAGGATAAGGTTTAAAGATTGTACATTAGAAATTGGACAATATAGTAATCATTAGTAATGAAAATTTGGTAAATTTGATAACTTATATGGAACGGCTCATCAAGAACTTATTTACGTTAGACTTGAAGACAACCATATTGTAGTCAGCCGGAAAGCCGGAAAACGGAAGACAATTCCACAGCGTGCAGTTCTAAGAAAGAAGCTTTGTTCATGGAATCTACGTTTAGGTTTAGGCACAGATAAAGAGTGGGGGTAATTATTGATAGTTTTTACAGCTAGACGAGTGTTTCTTGTGAAAGTTTGGCGAGGGGGGACCATAGATTGAAGCTCAGTCGAACACTTTCCATGAAAATAACGATACATCAGAGAAAAACTCGCAACATCTCTTCTGTGAGATAGAGGTTGCAAGGAAGAGAAAAGGACATCTCCTACGAGGCTACGAAGTCTATTTTGAACTCTATCAAGGCAGGCCAAGTCCTTTCTAGCAGCTCCTGCCCAGATGTGGCAACAGTATTCCATCCTTGGACGTACCTGGCTCTTATAGAGATAGAGAATAGCATCAGCAGTGAGATATCTACCGGATCGATAGAAAGATCCCACCATTTTTCCAGCGGCCTTGGCAACAGATTTGATGTACGTGTTCCATTTAAGATCAGGAGTAATGGTCAAGCCAAGAAGCTTGTCAAAACTTGAGGCCTCCTGAAGACGAGAGCCATTCATTTCAATTGATGCCAGATGTGGATCAGAATGTTGATGATGTAAAGAGAGAAGCTTGGTTTTAGATGCATTAAAAGTAACCAGCCACTCCTTACCCCATTGTACTACGTGCTCAAGATCAGAGGAGAGAGAATTGGAGAGAACTTGGTCGTTTACTGTCTTAGATGTGCTACCATAAATGGTAGTGTCGTCAGCATAGATGTCTACAAATGATGTAAGGATGTGATTTGGAAGATTATTAATATAGATCAGGAAAAGAGTTGGGCCCAGGATGGATCCCTGAGGGACACCGGCATTAATACTGTGAGCTTCTGATTTTTGCCCCTCAACTACTACTCTTATGAACCTATCAGAAAGAAATGATTTAATAATTGAGAAGACATTTCCAGCAATACCATAGCTAGAGATCTTATAAAGTAAACCTTTATGCCATACCCTATCAAAGGCCTTAGATATGTCAAGAGCAATTGCCCTAGAAAGGTTGCCTCCGTCGAGAGATTTGCTAATCCTATGAGATATAACTGTAAGCACATCTGCCTTATACCCCAACCTTACCCTGTACATCTAATAACAAAGAAACCCATGAATTATTGATAAATATTATCTAATATATACTGATATTCTGAAATGTAATATTATAGCCTTACAACTACCCACCCAGACCCACCACATAACTTGCCCCTTTAACTCACTCCCGAACCCTCCCTCGCTCCACTAAATAAAAACCCTGGATCAGGACGCCCAATGTAATCCCTTTTGTTCAACCCTGCTTAGAATACACCAATCACCATAATACCCAATATCCTTCCCAAAATTATACACCACTTCATAGTGCTGTTGTCGTCTCGGTTGCCTCTGTCAATAAAATGCTCCTGCATAGATAATAGACATCTTACACACCGATAAAATATAATTACCACCCATCCACACTATACCCCCTTAAGCCTTAAAACATATACTACATACATTCAAGACTATGATAAAGACCCTATACAGCTTTATACATTACACTCTATATAATACGCTCCTCCTTTATTTAGATTTCGATAAAACTCCCCCCTCAACATCATCTATAATTTTAATTGATCTATTTCGTTTCTAATGAATCCCACGCTAGACGCGGCACCCCCACTATGTTACCTAGCATCTTCTCTACTCTTCTGATGAGAAGCATTAGGCTTCGAAATGCCTTGGCATAAAGAGTCCATTTTATCCCCCAACTAATTGTTAGTATTCCCTTATTGAATAAATGAACCAATCTATATTTACCAATATATAGTCTTTGTGAATCCATTCATCATTCCTATTGTTCTCCTATATATGTTCCAATTGATACTTGTCGAGATTTATATTATCCCGATAAGTCTCCTCTTACAGAATTGAGCTCACTCTTTTCTTCTAACGCATTAAGCTATATACATGTATATATATATGTGTGTGTGTGTTTGTGTGTGTGTGTGTGTGTGTGTGTGTGTGTGTGTGTGTGTGTGTGTGTGTGTGTGTGTGTGATGAGAATAATGGAACTAGTATTCCGGCAGAATAGAGAAATAAGAAGGAACAAACCAAGTTATTTGTTCATCAACGTTTCGTCTTTATTTCGAGACTTCCCCTAGATGAAATCATCCAGAGGAAGTCTTGAAATAAAGACGAAGCGTTGATGAACACAACTCGGTTTGTTCTTTTTATCTCTCTCTCTCTCTCTCTCTCTCTCTCTCTCTCTCTCTTTATATATATATAAATTTATATATATACATATATATATAATTATAAAACTCAAATGACCTTGTAACGATGTATGTAAGCCACTTTCCGGTTTACGACATCATACGGTTGTGCATGCGCGCATAACCCGCGCACTGAAATATTAACGCTATTATTTCAAAATTATTATTTAACATGGGAAGAGTGGGGTTTAAATTAAACAAAAAACAAAAGAACAATTGGGACGCTGAAATATTAACGTTATTATTTCGAAATTATTACTTAACATGGGAAGAGTGGGGTTTAAAATAACTTAAACGTAATACAGAAATGAACGATGTAAAAAAAAAACGCAGATACATCAAAATTTGAATTTAACTATAAGTATTATGGTATCTGTTCAGTGCACATTTACCTATAAGTATGACCAACCAATTATAATTCAGTAGCTGTAATTTTTTTTTCGAAAATAAATAATTATAATAAATAGAAAGACTCATAGAAATATATCTATATTCTTTTTTTTTTTTCATTTTAATATACTTTCATAGAAATGTTTCTGTTATGTCAAAAAAAAACTATTTTCTTTACGTCACAAGTGTTACGCTCATACATGAATTCTATAGCTAATATAACATACTGACCCAACGGGTCACGATTAGTCTAGTATATATATATATATATATATATATATATATATATATATATATATATATATATATATATATATATATATATAACCAAATAGGAGTTTGGTTACACCTTTGAAAGACTTATCTGATAAGGTTCACGACGATTTTTTTTTATAATATATTACTTTTCTTTACTCGGAAAATTAGTATGTAAATTTAGATTGTATATTTTTTTCAATAAAAAGTGAACTGAATAACTTTCACTTTACAGTCTCGAAATCATTCGTAGATAATTAAACTCTCGTAAATGGTTAGGTTTTCTTCATTTGACTTTGACGTAATATTTTACAATTTCCGCCATCAAATTAGTAATTAAGAAGACTTGGCATATATTTCATTTAATAAAGTTGTTTGAATCAATTCCATGCATTAACATGTTTATACTTTATAACTAGTTGATTTGAAAAAAAAAAAAACGCTTGCTGTGTTTGGTTCCTCTAATTAACTGTTATAGAGAATTAGCATGGGTTCAAACTGACAGGAGGATTAGAAGAAGTATACGTCAACGTGTATGAAATATGACTGGTTAAAGATTTGGTTTTCTGTTATTTGCGTCGACCGCTTGCATACTTTCACTGACTGGAGCATATATCCAGGCAAGTAAGAGCTTATTTATTAAAACATGTTATTGTAGAGCAGCATAGCTTATTAAATGTAACAACTTATTAGAAGATCGCTGCTTTATGCCGAACAGGTATTATGAAGCCTGGAACCGCAGTGAACGATGCTGTCTGTACAATATCACTGAGCGCTAATCTCAATTTATGCTTAAAATGTTATATATGTATATATATATATATATATATATATATATATATATATATATATATATATATATCGATTAAAACAAAAAAAAATTATGCCATCCTCAACCATGAACAACCTCACATGACACCTAAAATATCTAAGTTCCAACGAATAGCCCTACAAAACCTCAAAAACAAAAACCTTGTATACATGTTTTCTGACAAATGTAAAATAATTCTGCGGCATCTTCCAGGATTCATATAACACACTCTTCATCGAACAGCTTAACAACACCATTATATACACTCCAGCCTACAACATTTCAGTCCCACAAATACAGGATTCCATCAACAGGACATGGTCCCATATTCGTGTCACAACGAACATCCCCAAACAATACAAACTTTACTTCATTACTAAGAATTTCGCAGCATAATAGATACATTGAGAGCATTGCCAAGGCTGCTGCAAGGATGTTTGGCTCCCTCTACCGTGCTAGAAAACTACTTACGCCTGACAGTATCCTATACCTCTATAAGGCCACCATTCGCCCATGTATGGAGTACTGTTGTCACATCTGGGCTGGTGCATCTACTGCTTGTCTCTCGCTCCTGGACAGGGTTCAAAAGAGAGTCGCCAACCTGATAGGTCCTGAACTGTCATCTAGGCTTCAGCCTCTGTCCCATCGACGAGATGTTGCATCCCTCTGCCTGTTCTACAAATACTTTAATGGTGAATGCTCTGACGAACTGCAAACACTTGTACCTCCCCGACGTAACTACCCCGATAAACCCGACAAGCTACTAAGTCTCATCCCTTTACAGTAGAGATCCCTAGGTGCAAGAAAGTCTTTTACTCCAATAGTTTCTTCCCCAGAACTGCGGGTCTTTGGAACTCCCTTCTGGGATTCTGCTTTCCCAACTGCACTGATATGCCGAAGTTCAAGTGTAATGTTAACAAACATCTTTCTACTCATCTCCCTTCATAATGACCCCTCTAATTAAATCCCTGATAGTAGCCCCCTGCTTCAAAGTGGCACTGTGCCTTGTTTGGGGTGAAAATTGAATAAAAAAAGCATAAGTCAACTAACAGTAATGTTTCTACGTATGCGCAAATAAACATCTGTATATTCACCAACGTTATTATGGATTAAGGCTGGGGAGCTATACGTATTGGTTTCGATTCTAGCTGATGGCAGCCATACCATATCTTGTTTTTTTTTTGTAACCACTACTATATATTGGGTGCAATATCATAATCAGTACAGTATTGGTTCTATAATAATAAATATGGAATCTGCAGACATTAAAATATCATATTTAAACGAAGTTTACGACCGGGTTAACCTGGAGGCTCGCTAGTATATGAATAATTAGATGAAAAAAATAAAAGAATTAAGAAAAAAGATGTCAATTTAAGTAAAATAAAAAAAATAATAATAAATAAATAAAATTCCGAGTTAAATTTCTTTGTTGATTTTGTGACTTGGCTCGAATCTCTCGGCTGCCAGTAATTGTAATTTCTTACACTACTGATGGCGTAAAACTGAAACATTACTCCGTGGGTATAAAATAATTTTTGATATTTATTTATGAATATATAATGCATATATATATATATATATATATATATATATATATATATATATATATATATATAAGTAGGTTGTCGTTTGCTTGAAGCATTGTTGAAGAAAATTATAAGGTGAAATTAAAGCCAAGAACAATGCGAGATTTTTTTTTTATATAGAGTAAAATTATTTCAACTCTAAACAACAGTAGTTTTTTTTTCTGTTGTATCCAAAAAAAATCTCGCATTGTTCTTGGCTTTAATTTCACCTTATAATTTTCTTCAACAATGCTTCAAGCAAACAACAACCTACTTATATCCCTCAGTCTCGGCCAGACAGAGTTTGCACTCATGAAGAACACTCTTCCGCTGTCTTCTCTTGAAAAAGGACTAATAAGTCCGAAATATATTGAGATTTATAACACCATTGGATACAACAGAAAAAAAAACAAAAAAAAACTACTGTTGTTTAGAGTTGAAATAATTTTACTCTATATAAAAAATAAATTCTCGCATTATTCTTAGCTTTAATTTCACCTTATATATATATATATATATATATATATATATATATATATATATATATATAGTAATTTATAAAATATATATGGCGATTAAGCTACACTGAATATTCTGCGTTTCAATTCAGTGTAGCTTAATCGCCATATATATTTTATAAATTACTAACTAGCTCTACCTACGTATTGAGCACTTTTGAAGTAAATACTTAAAGTTTACGCATAAATCTATACTTTCGTATATTAGGTTTATGTGAGTAAATAAAGTAGTTATATATATATATATATATATATATATATATATATATATATATATATATATATGGATGGACTCGGCGTTGATTTTCGACATATGAGACTCCGACAATTGACCTGAAGGTCTAGAACTCAGCGTGTCGACATTCACTTAGACGTATGTGGCACTTTAGTACTGATAGAGACTTGCAATGGCGACCGCAGTGGTGACAGACATATAAATGCGAGAATTTAGCTCCACACTGCTCAGTATTATTTTTTGACTTGACTCTCGCTTCTTTTAGTTTTTCGATGCAAAACGCCGAGAACTCCTTGATTTTTCTGTCACACATTTCTATCCACTTCCTTCTGTCTTTTGCAGTTAGCTCAATGTTGTTATATTCAATATTTAGAACCTGCAAATTAGACTTTATTTTGTCTTTGTAACGCAACCATGGTCGTTCCACGTTTCGCCGGCCTCTGTCTAATTGGCCATACAGGAGTTGCTTCGGTATATATATATATATATATATATATATATATATATATATATATATATATATATATATATATATATATATATATATGTATATATATATTAGGTTGGTGCAAAAATAATGTTGTTTTTTGACGTTCAACTTCAAAAGATCATAACTTCTTTTATAATAAACTTTATTAATCGAAATAAGAACCATTAAAATCGACACATTTTTGCCAACGAGAAATAAGTTTATTCATCCCATTAGTATAGAAATCCGGAGTTCTGGAAGTGATGAAGTCATTGAAGGCCGATTCAACATCATCTCGGCTTTTGACGCATTTTTCGACCAGAAAGTTGTCAAAATGCTTGAAAAAGTGATAATTGGTGAATAAGAGGTCCGGTGAATATGAAGGATGAAGCAGAGTCTTGTAATCCAATTCGTTCAGCTTCTGCAGGGTCAGTTGAGCAACATGCAGGTGAGTGTTGTCATGGAGAATTGGTTTCTCATATTGACCAATCTCGGGCACATACTATGGAACTTCTGGTGCATTTCGTTAATTTGTCCGCAGTACTTGTCCGGCGTAATCGTTTCGCCCGGATTCAAGAAGCTTTGATGGAGGAGACCAGCCGCAGACAACAAAACAGTCACCATCACCTTTTTTTGGTGCAATTTCGGCTTCAAGAAGTGTTGTGGAGCTTCTCCGGCGTCCAACCACTGTGCCCAACCTTACCAGTTGTCGTAGAGGATCCACTTCTAATCACACGTCACAATCTGCTCGAGAAATGTTTTTGTTGCGCAGAAGGAGCGTAGAAGACATCTCAAAACGATGATTTTTTTATTATCGTTCAATTCATGTGGCACCCATTTATCCAAAATTTTTGACTCCTCTATTTGATTGAAATGGCGAACGATTGTTGAGTGGTTGACCTCGAGTTCAACAGCAACTTCTCGTGTAGCTTTGCGAGGATCGACTTCAATTAAGGCTTTCAAATGTTCGTTATCAACCGGAGTCAGCCGGCCGCGACCGTCTTCATCTTCGGGGCTCTCGTCACCATTGCGAAATTTTTGATCCACCGTTGTTCCAGACGTTCGTTGGTAGATTCTAGGCCAAATGCATCATTGACATCACGAGCTGTCTCGGAAGCTTTTCGGCCTAGTTTGAACTGGAACAAGAAAATTCGTAAAGATTGTAACTTTGTCCATGCTGTCGAAAAGTCTACAAAAAAGTGAATGAACAGATTGAGAACGGTAACGAATAAAATGATCTAATAAACACGGTTCAAAATGATATATAACAGGACTATATATATATATATATATATATATATATATATATATATATATATATATATATATCAATTAATTAATTCAGAAATCATATATAAATGTAACGTGTGAGAAAACGATATTGTTATTATATGGGTGTAAAAAGTTCGTGAAACATGCAAACGTTAAGAATAACCTGGGTTCTTTATATGGTTGTACTATCAGAACTGTAGCGTTTACTGTTGACAGAAATAATTTGTTCTTATAATTCAGAAAGGTTATTTTAAAAGACTTTGATAATGTTATTTATGAGAACCCGATAGATTCTAGAGTCTGCAGAGAGAGAGAGAGAGAGAGAGAGAGAGGGAGGGAGGGCTTTGAAACCTGTTCTGCGTGTAAAAGGCGCGTCGTAGTCTAATGGCACGTGTGAACATGACACTCTGCCACTACGCGTCTTATGGAAAGTATGTCAGCGTTATGATGAGCAAACCTGTATAGAAATACAAACACTTCTAGCCTTTCGCTGAACTGAATCTTATGGAAAAGATGATGCTGTTCAGCGCACGCATAAGGGGCGTTAGAACGAGAGCCGGAAGACAAAAGGCGACTAATCAGCGGGAGCAGCCGTTCGAAAATGGCCGCTAATTGGTCGTAATTGGCGCTAACGAACACCTAATAATCGCGCGAAATGAACGCATTGACTTATTAATTCTCGTCGCACGCACGTACACTCACGGGCTCCTTCACTTACAAACATAAACATTCACGTACTCACAAGTATTCACACACAAATATTTACACTAACATAAATAGTGGCACACACACAAGCACATATGAGCACTGTCTACGCATAAAGATTCATAAGAATGCTGCTGTTCAGCGCACAAACTCTTATATGATCACAAGTTATACATACGCAAACACACCCGTAAATAATGTGTACTAACCTCAAATAGTTTATGTGTTGAAGTCGATTTATCGTATATGACGAGTGAAAAACTTCGGATTATCTTATATTTATGTCGTAAATAAAGCTTAAATTAAGTAAATTAAAACTGCCCCTATATATATATATATATATATATATATATATATATATATATACATACTCATCTAAAGACAGACTGTTTCGCTGTATAACACGTCTTCAGTATGGCTAGACCAGCACTTATCTCAAGTCTGGGATTGGACCAACAACCATTTAGTTGATAGTTATCCATGAAGCTGCTAAGACAGGCGCCGTCAGCAATGATATTTGACATGCTTTATACAAAAATTGACCGCTACAACCACAGTGCTCAATTTGTTCATTTGAAAAGAGATTTGCATTATGTCAAAGCAGTAGCAGGCGATATTAATTACCAAGAGTTCTTCATTATCGTCTGAGCTACCGCCAGACGGATATAAAGCGACTTTAAGCTAAAAATGCCCGCATGTTCGGAAGATAGTCGACTTACTCCTGCTTCGCGCAATTGTTTTTTTTTTTTTAATTTGACCCGTTAGCATCTATTTTGCAGGCCAACTGCCAAATTGAAAGGATTCCCGAAGTCCAAATACCATATATATCAAGTTTCAAGACTGTAGACCAAATATTTAGTAAAGACGTTTCACACACACTCATACAAAGTGACATCCTATTTTCAAGTCACGGGTGAAAACAAAATTTTGAACAACAAACACATAAAAAACAACAGAGGCGACACAAACAATTAATGTAAATTTTATTTCATTAAAATCAATTATAGATGTAATTGAAAAAAAGAAAAATAAAACAAAAGAGAAAGTAATCAAATCATTGATCAAAAATGGTGGATGAACTCACAAGTCCTTTTGTTTTTTTCTTATATATATATATATATATATGGGGTTTGACTGTTCGACTTTTTTACAATTTCTTTCATTTTCGCAAGCAAGTTTGCATTGGTAAATATTCCTCCATTCATATTCTTCTTGCCTTTCGTAATATGCGAACATATAAATTAGATGTTCATTCCTTATAATTATTGCCAGTGGCCCAAAATTTTTCGTTCATTCACTTAAAAAAAAGCGGAAAATTCGCCATTTCTTTTCTTGGCTCTTTCGTTTGCATGTTATCGTCTGCTACTCTTCGGCGTCTCTGCCTATCGCTGTCAACTGACCTTTCATCAGTCCTAACGTTCTTCTTCTTCTCCTTCTTCTTCTTCTTCTTCTTCTTCTTCTTTTTCTTCGCGCATTTTCATTTCGCACGCGTGTAGCATACTGTATCTGTCTCCTTTTCTGTCTCTTCACGCTTTTTTTTTTGTTGTTTTCACACGCGTGTGCTGACAAACGTGTCCTCCTTTTCTCTTTTAAACGGCTGTTCATCTTTGCTTTCGTTCTTTATAGAATCTCTCCCTTTCTTTCTTTTCAGTTCTTCACGCAGACGATAAATATAAAATAAACAAATCTCTCCATAAAAGTTGAATGAAAGCAATCATCTAATTAGAAACCATTAAAAAATGAATACTTCATTAATGAACGCGCGTTTTGCTAAATTAACCTAAATCGCTCGCATATCTATGACTGGGTATCTTAAAAGGCAATTTTTAGTAGAAAAAGTACACTGTTAATATCTATGTCAGCGTGAGAAAAACTCAATATATATATATATATATATATATATATATATATATATATATATATATATATATATATATATACGCACACACACGCACTCACACACACACACACATATATATACATATATATATACATATATATATATATAGAGAGAGAGAGAGAGCGAGAGAGAGAGAGAGAGAGAGAGAGAGAGAAGCAAGTTAATCCTATGGAATCGTGGTTCTGTTAGTGATTGAATTTTTTCACACTGCTCGATAGATTGTTAAAGATTTTAAAAGTACAAAAAACAAATTAAAATTTGCATGGAACTATGGCACAGCGGATAAAATGCTAAATATTTCAGTTAAAATTATGGTTGATATTAAATTCTCAGTACTAAAAATAGATTTAATTCAAAAGTTTTGTAAAAACATAGAAAAATAGGGAAACAAACGTTAACTCAGCTTACGACTTCTCAGTGTGAGTAGACTAGCGAGTTTCGAAACTGGAATCCTAATGACTAGGGGCTGGTGCCCCACTACCGGGCTACGAAAATTTACTTGCATGTTATTATATATATATATATATATATATATATGTGTGTGTGTGTGTGTGTGTGTGTGTGTGTGTGTGTGTGTGTGTGTGTGTGTGTGTGTATATATATATATATTAGCATATATTGCGATTTATTTACCTTGTGATCGGTTTTAATTTAGACAACACTGTAGCATATTTACTAGAGTGTAAAGAAATCGTATGTTGCGGAAAGTGACCAGGACTTCCACCGATAACTGCCGCAACACTTCCTCCTAACTCTGTACATAGAGTCTGGAAATGTTAATCTATTGTTGCAATAGGGTGGATGAAAACTACACCATACTTTCTTTAGTTTTTTTTATCCTTGTTTTAACCTTTTTTCTTTTCGGGTTTCATTGAAGTTCGTACTTTTACAATTTTTATGTTCGTTTTTTGTTTGTTGTTTCAGTGACTATTTGCGGGATTGCTAACTCAAATGTTTCAATCACGGCATCAGTTAATTGATCCTTCGAACTATTGTTTTCCGCAGCATCATTCAAACCTTTTTTGATCATTTAATTCGGGTATATTTTGTTGTCTCTTCAATATTTTCATCCATCTTCATTGTTTCACAGTAAGATTTATTGTTTCTAAACATTCGGAAAAATATTTCTAAACATTTGAAAAAATATTTCTACACATTCGAAAAAATATATTCTTCGGGTTTAACGTTTCGTGACATTTTTCATGTTCCGGTTCCTTATATGTTGATAATATTTGATTAAAAAACCGTTTTGATCTTCTCTGCAAACATTGTTTTTGCTGGTGTCATGGAAGGTAAGACATTCTTATTCGGGATAATCCTGTATACTGGTAGAAATTATTAAATGTCTTTTTTAGTAAGTGTACCCTGCGCTTTCTTAAGGTCTCTATTAAACGTATCCACGAACCGTTTCAAGAAAATAATCGTTCATACCGATTTCTTTTATTTCTCCAAACGTAATCGGAGTCTCTTTAGTGTAGTTACATAATGTGTTCTTTGCTTCAACTTCAGTTTGTAGCTTGGTAATCACAGTGTCTTCAAATAACCCGTCAGCATGATTGATTGTTGACAATGGGAACTACTTCATTTTGTAATTATATTTTAAGAGAATCGTTCCACATCTGTGTAATCTGTTACATCGGTAAACCTTTTTTCGGTCTTTAAATTGTTAAGTGATTTATGATCAAGTTGTAATAAAAAGTGTCTTTCGTAAACGAGACAATAAAATTAGTAACTGCAAAAATGCTTCCATATCGAGTTGTGAGTATATTTTCTGTAGATAATAATGTATGATGCTCGTGAACCATCAACCATTTTGTATATAATGCAAGCTCCAATCTTGTATGAAGTAGCTTGAGTAAATACAATGATTTCATAATCTGGATTATAATACGTGAAAAAAAGATTTAAATAATTTAATATTTGTTTTTTTTTTTTCAAATGCCTCCTTGCATTCTGTCGTTCAGACCCAATATTTTTCATTATCCAATATCTCGTTAACAGACTCTCAAATTGTAGTAATTTCATACCCCCCCAAAAAAAAAATAGCGAAATGTTTGCAGTGGAGGGCAATCTGGGTCCAGTCGTTTTAGTTTATACAATTATCCAGAGCATACCATCAAAATCTTTTACAAAACATCCAACACCTAAGTTATAATAATGGTCATGGTATACGGCATAACTTAGAATTTTTGTTGCCAGTGTTTTGTGTAACTTTAATCCAAGTGATTTTCCTTTCTGAATTTGTTCGAATTCCTTGTCGCTAATATTATGACCTTGAAAGGTCACTAACAATTAAAACAACAGGGTGGTATATTTACAAAAGTGAAGAATAGTATGAAAGTTTGCATCCAGTACTGCGGCTATGACTTCAACCAATAATAAATGTAAATTTTCACGTCTTATAAAATTATTTGCAGATAATGAAAAAAGTTAAGAAATTTACGTGCGAAGTTTGAACCTACAGACCACATCATGAAGTTTGAACATACAGACCACATCATGCAAAGAAAAAAAACACACGCTATCAACTTATCCACACTAGAATTTTCACGGCCCGTTGTTCTATCATTGTTACTAAACGATGACATAGAAAAAAGTGCATTTACCGATGATAAATTAAAATAACAGTTTCGATTATCGATTATCGGTAATTATCGGGGTAATTCTGAGACAAAACTTAACTAAGATCACTCCCAGACTTATACACTAAAGTTCTGTAAATTTTTAAGAAAATCTGTTAAGCCGCTTCGGAGTCTATAAGGACACACAGAGAAAAAATTACATTTATATATATAAATATATATATATATTTGTATTTATATGTGTATATATATGTATATATGTATATATATACACACACATACACACACACACACACACACACACACACACACACACATATATATATATATATATATAAAGAGAGAGAGAGAGAGAGAGAGGGGAATTTACAATACTTGCATAAAAACAGTGTGTAGTGTTCAAACAATACTAAAATACAAATATAAAATGTTTGAACTAATCGCAGACAAATCAAATATTCAAATAAAATAATGACGTATTTCCACAACATTCTTTCAGATTCCAATAAAGATTATATAATTCAAAAGAATTAAAATTGGATTGCTTTAAAATATTTCAAGAAACGACAGAAAATGTATTGAAATGGACGTGAATTGGAATCATTTATTTTCTGCATCAGAATGTCCACAACGCCACGAATATAATTAACTTCAACGAAAAACAAAAACATGGTTAAATATAAGTAAATATAGAAAAAATATAAATGGAAGATTCAACAATGAATGGAAAAAGTAAATGAAATGCTGAAAGAATGTTTCAGTTATTTTCAAAATAAAACTTTAATCTATAATTTTTTTTCACGATCAAGACACGAATCATAGAATTTATATAAAAATGGTGGTTAATAATTGCAAATATTTAGACACGTTTGAAGCTTTTGATGGAAACTAAAATAAAACGTTGAGAGACTATATAAATAAAAGAAAACGCTAAAAGACTTATAAAGATAAATGCAAAAAGTCTATAAATAAAAGAAAATGCCTAAAGACTATAAATAAATTAAAATGTTAAATGATTTAATTAATAAAGCCAACCGTTAAAAGACTGTGAATAAGGGAAAAATTGTAAGACTGTATAAATAAATTTATTAAACCACTGTATAATTACAGATAAAATACTATATAAAAACAAACGCTAAGTTATTGTATATGGATGATTACGCTAAAAGACTGTATAAAAAGAACACTGTTAAACGATTGACTGAATGAAAAAAAAACTTACATCTTTTTTTCATTTATACAGTCGTCAGAAAAAAAAGTCAGTGGTGTTATTGCATACCTTCCCTTGACAACGAAAAGATAAAGCAATGTCTTTACTCATCCATATTGTATGATGCATTCTTGAAGTTATACCATGCAAACGTTATCTGATGAGGTTGCACTTTTCAAAGTCAAAGATCAAGGTTTTTTGGGATGTTGGACTTCATTGGCTACAATATGAACGAACAAACGAGTAATCAATGGAAAAAAAAAACGAGCACCATGACCGATATTTTAAACACTTGGGGGGGGGGGATTAGTCAAGCGATGTGGACGCTCGCCAGTACACAAACATAGTTACAAAAAAAAAACTCGACTGAAAACATAGCCTGCATAATGAAAGACCAAAATATTAGGTTGATGTGAAAATAATGTCGTTTTTTTGACGTTCAACTTCAAGTAAAAAAAATGACACTATTTTTGCACCAACCTAATAGAAAATAAGTACATAATTAAGGAAAACATTTAATGACTGTATTTATAAAGAACTATGTTAAAATGAGGTACATTTTTAAAACTAAAAGTTATACCGAAAGTACAAATGAACATTAGTTAAAAATTGAAAATGATTGAAAAAATGTAAACTGATTTATATTCAGAGCAAAAAAAAAAAATACAAAAAAATTATGAATAAACAAAAAATGTTAAGAAACATGAGTCAGTCGTAAAATGAAATAAATTGACCGTAAAAAAACACGTGTTCATGAAAAACTATAAAGACATTAATTAATAATTAAAGTATTTTTAAAGTTTCATGTGGAATGTTAGAATATAAAAAGAAAATCAATGAATGCAGAGTACATGAACAAAAGTGGAAGTTAAAACACATGATCATAAAACGATAACGAAATAATAATAATAATAATAATAATAATAATAATAATAATAATAATAATAATAATAATAATAATAATAACACTAAAAGTAAAGATATGGCAGAGATTATAATTGAGACGCAAAAATACATTCTGGTGAATTTAAAAAGAAAAGTCTGGTTGCGCTGAGAGGGAGATTTTAAAAGCTTGAAAAAAAAAGTTGCAATGAACGACGGTGAAAGAATACGAAACTCACGATGGAAATTAAGGCGTGGAAATGAGATGGAATCTGGGTAAGCACGATTGCATGCAAAAGTTCTGTCGATCAACAAATGCACGAAGCTGGGATGAGAGGAGGGATGGCGTATGAAAACAAGCAAATGAAATGATCGATCTGAACAGTTTTCATTTTTTTTCTTCTACTTTTTGTATCTAAACCGATTGTTTAGAACAAATCGATAAATTTGCCAATGAGGATTGAGGTCAAATCAATTTCTCTCTTACCATCGCAGTCTCTCTCTCTCTCTCTCTCTCACTCTCCTCTTCATCCTGTTTCCCCTCCTCCTATATCTATTTCCCTTTTATCTCACTTTCTTTATCTACCGCTTCTCTTTGTATTTTATAAATATTCTATCCTCTCTTCCGTTTATAGTCACGACCTTTTTCTTCATGATTATTTATTCCCCTTTTATTACCCTCTTTTTTCTCTTTTCTTCTATTTCCATCCCTTTTCCTCTTCCATTTTCTTCTTAACTTTTTCTCCATTCCCTATCATCTTTCGCTTTATGTCTTCTTTGTTAAATCTGTTTTTTCATCTCTCTTATTCTTTTTCTTTCCTCTCTTTCTCTTTTGTTCGTTGTAATTTCACGGTGTTTGACACTTCCACTATCTGCTTCGTTCTCTCTTTTCGATCTCACTCATTCGTTATATATCTCCCCTTCTTTTTCTTTCGCTCTCCATGTGTGTCTTAAGCTCTCTCTTCCTTTTTCTGGCTATCACTTTTAGTATCTCTCTCTCTCTCTCTCTCTCTCTCTCTCTCTCTCTCTCTCTCTCTCTCTCTCTCTTGCTTTCTCTTGCTTTCTCTTACTTCTCTTCACCGTTCTCTTCTCAGGATTTCACACATTGTTTATCTCTCATTTTCTCTTATTTTTCATTCCTCATTATATTTACCTTACTTACTCCTTCATATTATCTTTTTCTCTATATTAACTTTTCTACTTTTTCACTCCCCCTTTTTTTTTTTGCTTACTTACGGTAAAAAAAAACATATAAATTCGACGAACACGTATTCGTCCAATTTATAACTGTGTTTACTTCTTTGCTTGTATAAAGTCCAATGCTCACATCATTTGAACAATCTTCATTCGTCTTGGTTACTTTTGTGATAACATTCGTTCCATTCATCCCAGAGACGCACTACTTGGCCAGTATTGTAGCCAATGAAGTCAAGTATGTTATATGATTTTGATTTTGATCTTGAAAAGATCGATCAATTTTGAGTAAATTTCAAATTATGTTGTTTCACGTCACGTTGTTTATATTCTTGTTTTATATTTGAACTCCCTATTCTGACCTTATATCACGTCTTCCATTCGTAAGGAGAAAAGTTAACGATGAAATTATTTTTATTAAATCTATTTCAAAATAGTAAATATTCATAACAAGTAAAATGGGAAATCATTTTCAGAACTAAAAGCAAACCACTTGAGAGTATGTCATCATATGTTTTAGAAATATATATCCGTTTTTAGCGTAGGAATCAACATCCACTTACCATCACACAAACGTGTATGCATATACATACATCCATATAAATATATATATGGAATGTTTACTATATGGAATGAGTGGATGAGCATGGGAACAAACTAGTTAGAATAACGACTGAGCAACATGTTAAATGTTTCCATGGATACTAATATTTCGGTCCGTATGTCATGTCTTATTCATGCTAAAAGAAGAATGCGGTGATAATTTCTGAGAAAGGAGGAGCGGAGGGCGGGGGGCTAGGCAAGGGTGGGAAAAGAAGTGTAAGTTGTTTGATTTTGGTAGCTTGTATTTCTACGTAGAAATAGGGCGAAATGAATTGATGAGGAAGGCGGTGGGCGGTGTTGGCAGCTAGTAGCAGTCAAGCAGTAATAAACAGGTTAGGCAAAAAGTAAGTCAAATGAAAAAAGAAAAGATGTTACAATGTGCATCTGCTTCTTACATGATATTATAACAAGCAGAAGCTAACCGGCAGTATTAGTATTGTGGCTAACTAAGAAAGAAAAGATATGATGTATTCGAAAAACTGTTGCCGAGACAAACTAAAGAAAATAGAATCTCTACTGCACCACTCAAAAAGTACAACCTCGAAGATAAAGTTTACCTCGAGTACCTAAAAAATAACGTTTCCTTTTCGGAACTGGGGAAAATAATACAGAAGATCGGCAATGTTATCTACATGTGAACCAGTAGGCGAAATCCAAACACAAAAAAGCATGTGAACCAGCTACGAGGGGCGTGCAATAAGTAATGCCCCTGACTCACTTCCCATAGCAGTAGAGCAACGAAACTTGGCACAGTTATTAGTCTTTCTCTACATAGGAAACACCCAGAGTTATGCATTTCTCCCATCGTTTGATGCAGCTCTGTAGACCCTTTTTGTAGAACATCCCGGGTTGTTCCAACCACGACGTGACTTCAGAAATCAAGGCTGCATCATCTGGGAAACACTTTCCTTTCAAAAACAACTTCATGGCTGGGAAGAGGTGAAAGTCAGAGGGTGCAAGGTCAGGAGAGTAGGGAGGATGGGAAGGATTTCGTAACCACACGCCCGTGCTTCTGATCTGGCGACATGCGAGTTGTGGACCGGAGCATTGTCTTGCAGGAGGAGGGTACCTTTGCTGATCTTGCCCAACCTCTTGATTTTGATAGCTTCCCTTAATTTCCTCAAAAGTGAAACATAATAGGCTCCTGTAATGGTGGAACCCTTTGCCAGGAAATTTGTCATCACTACGCCCAGAAGACTGTGAGCATTACCTTGGCAGCAGAGGGCTGCACCCTTGCCTTCTTTGGAGGTGGTGAGTCCAAGTGCTTCCACTGCATTGACTGGGCTTTGGTCTCTGGATCGTAGTGATGGACCCAGGTTTCATCCTGTGTAATCAGTCTTTTGAAAAACGTTGACTCATCTTCTTGGCATATCTCCAAATTCATCCTCGAGCACTCGACACGTTCTCGCTTCGAGAATGGTGTGAGTAACCTGGGAATCCATCTGGCAGACACCTTATGCATATGCAAATGGTCATGAATGATAGTTTCCACAGACTGTGTACTAATCTTTACATCTTGAGCTATTTGGCGAATAGTAATGCGCCGATCTTCCAAAATGGCAGATACCTCATCAATGGCAGAAGGGGCCAACCAGGTCTGGGAGCTGTTTCCACAGACTTCCGGCCATGTTTGCATTCACGATGCCAGCGTTTTACAAGGTCATATAATGGGGCATTATCCCCATAAGTTTCTTTCATTTCATTAAAAGTCTCCTGTGGTGTGCTTCCTTTCAAATACAAAAACGGAATCACTGCTCGACATTCAACAGGCTCCATTGCACACCTGACTCAGTTCAAACACCTGTAAAACAGAAACCACAATTAGTTCAGAGCTGTAATTTGCCACATAACCCGTAGAGATATAAATCATTGCACATGAAAAAATTCAGCTAGATCACACAACTGGAGGTGGGTCAGGGGCATTACTTATTGCACGCCCTTTGTACGGAAACGTATAACTGATGATCAAGATTATTTGTTTCAAGACAAAGTAGATGCTATTGAAACCATCTATGACACATTTGATGTTGGGTCTCCCCAAAGCACACCAGAAGTACGACGTCCTGACAAAGAAAGGAAGATCACAGACCCACTCATGGTCTACCCAAAGATAAAGAAATACAGATACACCTTTCAGAATAATCAGCTTAAAAAGGAGTGTTGTGCCGGCGGAATTACCTGCGAATGAACTGATCTATATCAAATAAATATCGGTAGACTAGAATTAATGCAGGGTTTAGATCCGCAAAATCAACAGAGCTTGTTGGCTAGACGAACAACTCACGCTTTTGTATGTTCCTGTTAATACCTTTTTTTATTCTTTTCTTATGTTCTCTGTTCCTTTAACCCTTTAAATAGGGTTATAATAATACCTTTGCAAAATGAATACACACACACACCCGCACACACACACACACACACACACACACACACACACACACACATATATATATATATATATATATATATATATATATATATATATATATATATAGGAGAAAGGAATTAAGTATATCTGAAAAGGAGAGACTATGGGAGTAAAAATAGAAGGTATATAGGTAAGTAATAGTAAAAAAATTAGAGGTCCGTATGAAATAATAAGGATTATTAAAGAAGAGAAAATAAGGAGTCTACGCGAATCGATCAACGTTTCAACATTTTCATGTTTCGTCAGGACTCCAGGTGAATTTCGCAATCAGAATATGAAATAAAATTTTCCTAGAAAGTCATCGAAAATCAGAAAGAACAACCCGTCTTTTTCTTTAAGATTATTTTGTTAGACATGGACATAGATTGGAATTGTGCGTTAATGAATTAAGTGGCTTTTAGAATTACTTGGTCGATCCATGTGTTTTTAAGCATCATTTTGGAGTAAAGAAAAATATTTTGAAAGTAAATTTTAATAATATATTATTAAAGAAAAACAAAACAGTTACACGATGAAAAACAAAGAAAAATCACTTCCCAAATATTTTCTATTACTCCAAAATGATGCTTAAAACGCATATGCATCGGCAGTGAAGAGGAGGGATTTTGCAACTTTTATCGGATCAGTCAGATGTAAAAATGCCTTGTGTTCGTTGGCGCACATTCCATTAAAATACATGTAAACCGAGCACATGGACGCGACATTTCGGTGATGGAACAGAGGTTGGTGTTTGGTTGATACGCTGGACCTATTTAGTTGGAGATTTTTTAAACTTTGTCTAAAAGCGAAAAACTAGTAGCAGATGCACCATCCAAGATTTGGTAGCAATACTTCATGCTTAAGCGAATGGTGGCTTTGTAGAGATATAGGCGTGACAAACCTTTGTGGCACAATAGAAAAGGGTTTACCGTCTTCGCAGCAACTTTGGCAATGTCCTCAATGTGTTTGTTCTAGTTAAGTCAAGGTAATCGATTTATGTTATCATTCCACTACAGACTGGATACCTTTGTCTAAGGTTTCAACATTGATGTGTTCATTAGTTTTCCCCGTGTCTGCTACAGACCGTGGTGTCATCAGCAAATATACTTAACTGGGAGACAATTTTATCATGGATGTAATTTATAAATATCAAGAATAATCAAGGTCCCAGGAACGATCCTTGCGGTACACTCGCAGTTATATCATGTTGTTTTGACGGAACGGCATCGAGAAAAATCTTGATTTTTCTCTTATCTAAGAAGAATTTGATTATAGTAAGTATTCGTTCATATTTAATTTTTATGAGATGACCCTCATGTCAGACTCTGTCAAATATATCAGATATATCTAGGGTTACTGCCCTAGCCTCCCTTGCCTTATCCAGTGCGTGATGTATGCGTTCAAATATTGCAGTTAGGGTATCTGCAGTTTGATACGAGTTTGATTAAATCCTTTGGAGAGAGTGGAGTTTGCTATAAATCTTTTCTGACGAAACATGTGCTTCCATTGCTGCTTTGAACCATTCAGTAGCCTTTTTTTTTGTACAATGAGAGAAAATATACTGCTCCACTTGGCATCTCAGATGTGATACTTAATAGCTTCTCAGTCAGCCTTCTTGAAGTACCTAATTGTTTTGAGCAATGGCTCTTCAACTTAGGGTAGAAAATTTAGGATGATGTCTACCACAGTGTGATCAATAATCCCGAGTAAGCTACTGATATTTTTTCATAATTTTCTGGAACTGCGATCAGAAATACGTCTAGAAGTGAAGCTTGGTGATCCTGACGATTTGAGAGACGGGTCGGGAACTTGACAGCCTGGGTCAGCGAATGGGATATAGAAAAGCCATGCATGATGCTGCCAGCTGTGTCTGTGTAACTAGAGAAACCAAGCCAATTACTGCAGTGGACATTAAAGTCATCAAACACATGCACTTGAATGCTGATATCTAGGAAGAGTGCCAAATCACTGCTGTTAGAGACATGGTTGATTAGGGTACAGTTTTGGGTCGAGGAAGAACGATATAGAAAATATAAATAACTAAAACTATGTTGCAAGTTTAGTCTGAAGCACATGTTGGGCCTGGTCGTCAGATTCTAGTTCAGATTCTCTAGAAAAGGGGAGAGTGTTGCGAATATAGAATCCAGGTCCATGCATGTGTTTTTCTGAGTCTTTACGGGAAAGTGGAAAATAATCACACATATTAAAGTGGTTAAAGAGGGTGGAGGTGTGCAGGTTAGTTTCATAGTTTAGTTAAAGTATCCCATCGGATTTTACTAAGAGAAATGATTCTTAAGTCTATGGATATTTATGAATGTGAACCTCAAGGTAGGAGGCGAGTTGGTTTTGTTTGAGTGTGCGTCTAGTTTGATCCTGTTTTGTTTATGTTGTCATTTTATTTAATAGTTTCAGTTTAAGGGTGAAAAGTCACCCATAGTGGATTTATTCATACCAAACATGCATGATGGATATACATCACGTCAAACATGCACACAGAAAGCTCTTCATTTATAGGATCTGGCCTCGAAAAAGCCCACTAGAATACGTACAGAGTCTCTTCCCGTTCACGTCATGACACTACAACAATCCCAATATTATACAACTGATAAATCAGCCGCTCTAAGTTCTACCAAACAAGACTACTCCACTGTCAAGCCTGTCAGACAAAATCGGGCTAATCTAATCCCGTGAATATATCCGGTACATCAAGCATACCAAGAAGCTATGTTTTAGAAGAAAGGGGTAGGACGTTAAGCACTGTGTCTCTCTGGCGAGTCCCTATGATCTCACCTCTACAAGTGGCTAATAGGTAAAGAAGGAGTATGAAAGACTTGCGATAGACAGAGCCTACCTACTTCTTAAGCAGTTTACGTTTGCAAGATTGTCGACCATGACTAAGGAGGCCTACGCCCCCATTTCTTTGGTACCATAACGTAAGTGGTCAGTAGCACAGGTTAAACGACAGAGTTTTTCTTCTCCTAGATAGATAATTTGACGAGATCCACGGGCCTACCAGCACCGAGATGGTAACCTCGCGCCTATGTTTTATATTTTTGCACCCCACATGGGTAATTATGATTAATTGAGTTAGTACTTACGATAATTAGTATCCACAATAAAGTTACACTCGTCTGCAATAAGTTAAGAATTGGAGAAGGGATATAAGTGGAAAAGTTCTAGTAAATATATATATGGGGTGTAAACATTAGATTAATATTTACTTATTATTACTTACGTAGATTTGAAATAGGAATGTAAGGTTTAAAGGGTGTTAATAAAATCCAATTATAAAGTAAGAATAAGACGATAAATATTTAGAGTATAATTAAAAAAAAACGTTTGAATTTAATTTTTTTAGTTCTCATGTATACTACTATAGCCCACATAAAATGAAAATAAGTATCTACTTATATATCATTTTAAGTTTAGATATAAACTATAGATAATACGTATCCACCTCATATCCACATATATTAACTTATAATAATAAGTATGCAGCCAAAATATAGACACAAAACTTAGATATTAAGTATCTACTTATTAAAAGTTCTTCTGGTTTCCCAAGTAAAAAGTAGATAAGAAGATAAATCTCCCTCACACAAGTGAATAAGTATGCAGTTATATAAGAAAAAGACCAATACGCTTTTATTGGTTTGATTAGTAGAAATTATTTGAACTCTGCTTAAAAGATAAAGTATTGATATATTTTAAGATGGAATTAGGGTAGAATTTATGTTATATAATGATTGAAAATAATGGATGATATGAAAACAGATATAGGTGTATCTTAGAATTCCTGATTAACACTTCTATCGAAGGAGGCGTGTAGACGATACTGGTTATTACTGACTTTTTAAAAGACTGGGTACTTATAGGCCTCATCGAGGAGGAAAAGGGTTCTTCCTCCTTTGTCAGTTAGTTCTACAGAATTTCAATTTTTCTTTCTTTTTTTCCAATTTAATTATATGTGGAATGGAGTTTAATTTCACACATTGGCATAAGATACACGTGTCCTACCGTCATTTTTAAAACATTTTTTCAGACAAAACTAAAGTATATTAAATGGATCACACTGGATAAAAAAGAAAGGTTGTAAAGATTTTCAAATTAGCTAACTTCATAGATTTTATATTGTATTTATTATACAATATAAAATCTATGGATTTGTATATTAAAAAAATTCTTCCAGTAAGCGGATGATATTTCGAAGTTTTACATTGAATGAATGGAGGGAACTTTCTAAAAAAGAAATAGACAATTATTTCTGTTATTCTCCCAACATCCATGAAATGTCATCCAGTTATTGAGGAAACTGATTAAACCACACAACCGACATGAATTGTTTGTGAATGTATATTCTTATTATATATAAAGTAAAGTAAGATTCTTTCCTATTTCAGTGACCGGTATAGTTTTATCAACAGAAGCTACATAGAAAATTTATTCTTAATATTTAAGATGGTGAGCATATTGTTTTGTTTCGTGTTTAGAAAAAATAATGTTATAAACAATCATTTTTATTTTAGTATTCAATTCAAATAGAACCGTTCTAATTAGTAATATCATAGGGTTAGTCGGAGGAAATCGCAGTCACAAGTTTATCACCACGACTAGAATCAGTTGGTTCCAAATGATATTTGCATAACATTTTTATGATATTTTCATTATATTTTTATGCTATTTTTTATGATATTATTTATGATATTTCGTATGATATATTTTATGATATTTTTTATAATATTTTTAACTTCACCGCTTAATTCTTACGAATGTCCAAATAATTCACATTTGATTGTATCAATGTATATTCACATTACGCAAACACTGAATATATATTAACATGGATTTATTTATCTATTAAATAAAAAAAATACTACATTCACACATAAAATTTATGCTGCATAATATATATTCACTAAAAAACGATAAACTTTATTGTGCTTTTAATTACTGAAATTGTAGCTTTTTTTCAAATAGTCGTGGATGCTTATAATATTCGCTTATAATATTATCTCATTAAAATTCCAACGCAATATTAAATTTACACATTAAATACACTTATTTGTTAGTTGTTAGTGGAAGTTTCAACTATTTTCCTTGAAAACGTCAATCGTTTCTGTAGTTCTACTTCCGACTGCCAGTCTTAAAATGAGGCGTGTTCTCTCTCAACTTGAGCTTTTTTTCCACGTTCGACTTCAATACAGTTAATTGTATTAACCTCTCTTTGTAGTTGATATTTGTTGCTTTATTGACCGATTCTGTTCTTTCTTAATAGGTTTTAGTAATTGATTGTATCATCATCAATACCGGTCATCTCCCAGTGTATCAGAGCAGTTACTAATTGTGTGTTTTAAGATACTCTCCGAAAACAAAAATGGCAATTTGATATCTCGCCTTTCCTGTTATATAATTGAAACGATTCGGTATTGTGTTACACACTGATTGAACGACAAAATCAGTTGAAATTCGACCGCCAGTACGCTAAACAGTTGACTTTTCTCCAATTCAATACAGGTTTCACCATTTTTCAATGGAAGCCTTTATTCGACGCCCACACAAACTTCTTATGACAACGATTAGTTGTCGCCTTTTTTTACAGTTTTGCCTTATTGACCTGCGTACTACTATTTTTATTAACTAAACCTAAACCTGACTTTTTCTTATACTACTGCAGTGTAGTCTTTTGTCTTAAGTTCTTTATCTACACTGGCAACTCAGTTCGAACATCCCCTTTCGTTATTTCCGGATACATGTTACTACACATTTGGATTCCTTATATTGTTCCATGCTCTGCATAACACGGATGGTAATGTCATAGAGATAGATATACTACTCCAGCTACTTGGTAAACCTAGCTATCTTCTCAAACTATTACTAATTAATCTTCATATACTTTCCAAAGTTGCCATAGCAATTTTGTAAAAGATTCATGGCTTCACTATCTGAGATAACTACGCATATTGAAAACGTTATACTTTAAACGGCTTGGGAATAGCAACGTATTGAATTTGCGTACGCGTTCATTCAAGTGTTTAAAACCTTATACTGAAAAGAACTGAAGTGAAACGTGTTGCCCAGATTTTTATTCTGTCCTTTTACTATTGTATCATTAATAAGACTAAAAGCCACTTAAGAATAAGGATTGTTAGACCGGAAATGATTCAAAAGTTAGACCTAAAAATATGTTATTTTTCATTTATTACTCATATATTGCAATCAGAACAGATGTTCTTTAAATCCATAATAAAATTTTGTATTTTAACATACTCTCTATATAGTACATTTTACAAAGACAATTTTCTGAATGCCTAATTTTCATAACTGTTTTCAAACAGTTTATAATAAATTAATATTTGATATTATACATTTGTAATATTATTGTATATTTTATATCTATATATACAATACTTCCGTTAATATTATTAATAATTAATAAAAATGAATAAAATATATATATATATAACTTACTAACATCCATTTTTAAAATGTAGCTAATATCTTTAGCTAGAATTCTTACCGACACGTAAAAGCGAAAAAAAAAAAAAAGAAAAAAAGAAAGGGCCGGGTTATTGCTGATTCTCTCTGTCTGTCTCTCTGTCTGTCTCTCCCCCCCCTCCCTCCCGTTAATGACGTTGTTATTTGTGTACTGATTTAGAATTTCTTCTTTCCTTTATTCTATGTTATCAACTTTCCAGTTTGAGATGTTTTCTTAATTTTTTTTCAAAACCAGCCTAGATATTATTTCATATTAATCTCTCTCTCTCTCTCTCTCTCTCTCTCTCTATATATATATATATATATATATATATATATATATATATATATATATATATATATTATTGATTTAAAGAACATCTGTCTGCCTGCTTCCCACCTGACTACAACTTGGATGTGTCTAAGTCTAATGAACACTTCAATTCCTTAATACTTCATCAAATCTCCACACTAACGTAATGTACTTGCAATAACCCTTTTCCCTGACTGTCTTCCGGGCCTTGATAAGTGGTGACCACTATGTAAATATATATATATATATATATATATATATATATATATATATATATATATATATATATATATATATATATACTTCTCTCATCATGCGAGTAAAATACTTGTCAGACGAAAGCCATTTCAAGCAGTAGGAGAAGAAAGAAAAGAGAAAGCAAATATTAAGTCAGACACTCAGCGGTGTCTGAAATGATTTAGGAAAGAATTCAGTACTCTATTTCTATAATGAGACGTTTTACTTTTTTCTTCTCTTTTTCTGTGTTATTAATTTTCTCTTTTTTATTTCGTTTTTATTTAACTTTGATTGAGCATTTATTTTTTTATGAATGTTAGTGCTAACACTGGTGGATCATATTTCCACGACTAATTTGTTTTCTTATTCTTACTAATCAAGATGACCAATAAAGCTGTTTATTAAATGTTAGAATGAGATTTCATGTCTGTTTATTTGACATTTTTGCCACTCCCAACGTGATGGCGAACATGCAACGTTTGTCGACATCTTATTTTACACTTATTTCAAACTAGCAGGGTCACCTGCCATTTTCCGGGAGAATAGTGATTTATTTTGATATCAATAATAATGGATTTTCTTACTTTGCTCAAGTGCTAGATAAATTCACTGTAAAAACTAACCATCGATGTAAAACTTAAAAGTTCACATATACGCAAGTATAGTTTTAAAAAATACACGGATGTTAAAAGAAATAACTAATCTTCACTTTCTCTCTCACGCACCTGAATCTGTAAATGAAGCATCTGTTCGAAGATTTATTTCTTTTTTAATCACAAAATATCAAGAATAATGGAATATATTTTTGTGTGTTGCTTATACTAGCGGTAGGAGAAAGGGCACCCAGCTTTGCCCGGTCGTAAAATACGCTTAAATATATTTTAATTTGTCCAGATTTCGTATATATTATTATGGAATTGTGATTTCAAAAGAAAAAAAAGTATTTGAGTGCCATCAGCTAGAATCGAAACCGAAAACAAAACTTTAGCATTCAAAGCTGATGACGTTACCATGGTACCAACACGTGAAACGCATGTGAACTATAATAAATGTACAAAAGGTATAACGATTTTTTCACTTTTGACACATTTTTGACCCCTTAAATACTATTTTAATCGGCTATAAACCCATAAAAGGACGGTCTATAAAAATCCAGATATTTGAGGTCCCTAGCGCCGCGCTTGGAATTTTAGTTTCGGGAGAGACAAAGTTTGAAAAAATTGAGACAGATAAACAGACAGGCAGATATAGTGAGTTTCAAAAATTAGATTTTTATTAAAATTTAAGATTAAACCTCTTGGTATTTACTGATGAAAATCACACTTGCATACGCATTCATGTTTCCTTTCTTTATTATTATTAATTACTAGCAGGGGAAGGCGGCTTTGCCCGGACGTAAAATACGCTTAAATATGATAGCTTTATTTGTCCAGATTTCGTATATCTTTTTTATAGATTCGTGATTTCAAAACTAAAACAAAAAAGTATTTAGGTGCCATCAGTCAGATTTAAAACCGAAACTGTAGCATTCAAAACTGGCAACGTTACCACTGTACTAACGTGACGCAAATGGACTGATTAAAAATTTAAAATAAACTAAGATAATCGTACAAAATATATAAGGATTTTTTCAATTTTGTCCCATTTTTGACCGCTTAAAAACTATCTAAACAACCTCAAGACCTATAAAAGAACGGTCCGTAAAAAATCCAATCATTTGAGGCTCTTAGTGCCGTTGTACGAATTTTACTTTCGGGGGAGGTAGAGTTTGAAAATATGGAGACAGACATATAGGTTTTTTTTTTATATTAGATTATTTAGTCTAATATTAAACCTTACTTTACACAAATTCTTATAAAAGTACGTTATCTTTTATTATATAGACGATTATCCGATGAGCAAAGGATTATTTTCTATATAAAACTTTAAAATTCACCTCAAAATAAATAGTGAGATAAGTAGTTCAATAGATATGAACAATACAGAGTGGAACGATAAAATTGTCACCATAGAAAAGACGACATGATTCAATTTTCGTTCAATGAAAACCATCTACTAGTTGGCCAGTTGTGTACAAATCCTAAGAGCGATAGAAGCCTTCTATCATATTTGGAAGTGACACAATGTTCAACGGGCGAGATCGGAGATGCGCCGCTGTACAACTCATTTTCTCTACCAATCCAAGTTATGAAAACAAAACCATTGCCAGCCTCCTCAAAATGCAAATCCGGACGGTTAAATGCTTGAGGGCACAAATAAAGTTTCGTCCTTTTTGTCTTCGGTGTGGTTTCAAGTTACGGCCGCATCATGCCATCTCACATCTTTGAAGCCTGCTTGAAAGTCAACACTAAGTGTACCTGGATGTGCTGAAGAGTGTGGTGATCCCCTAGTGCAACCAGATGGCCGCTACCTTTCTTCCACTGGGCCCCCTCCTTCCTTGACCTGAACCTACTATACTACTTGGTTTGGTCATACGTCGAGAACATCACCAACATAAGCTCCCACAACAAAAAAACCAGGCTGATCGCCACCATCCACTGAGTGTGGCAAAAATTATGAGAACGCAGGCTTACCTCTTAAACGGCCTCGGTGTGCGCTTTGTCAACGCAGCGTCATGATGTTAAAAAGGGTCCAAGATGACGCCTGCGGCCTTATATAATAATGCAGTCTCGCAGAATCTCGTGTGCTCTCGCGTACGTATATAAATTTGAAGGATTGTCTTATAAAAGCAGGCCATTGTAGCAGATGGGACAGACGTGAAAATGAATCTACAGAAAGTACTGAGGGACGACGCTGCTGCAGTGAGCTGAGGTTTTGTGTACTCTTTTTTCTTTGCAACAAGCTATGTCGGCGTACATTTTTACCATGGACAGATTCGACCGGAAACTGATACCAGAGTTTGACGGGTTCCTGGTTGTTCCTTCGGTGGTTGAATGGCTGGAGAAGGCCGTGCGCGTTTGCCTGTTGTGCAAAATGAAGGATCCAGCTATGATCATTCCATTGAGGTTCACTAAGGTGGCTTATGCCGTGTACCAGCAGCTCGAGGATGAGGCAACAATGGAGCAGATAAAACAAACGTTGTACGGAGCATTCGGTGCGAACCCTTTTGTTGCCTGAAGGCAATTCTCTGAACGTCGGCTTGGGTCAGCGGAGATTGTGGACGTTTACCTGGCCGACCTGAAGAAGCTTGCTGCTCCCTTTGGCGGTGCAAGCGACCGAATATTGGTATGCGCATTTTTGTCTGGCCTGCCGGATGACGCCAGTCGGCTGTTGTGAGCGTCGTCGAAGCTCAGTGAGCTTGGGTTGGAGGAGTTGTTGGCTACAGTCCGAAACATCCTAAAGGATGATGTGAAGCAGGTCTCGGCAGCGGTTGACGCACTGGAATCGCCTACAGAGAGCCCACAGTGCTACAAATGTGGCGGCCCCAACGACTTCGCCAGAAACTGCAGAAGCAGTGCGAAGTGCGCCCTGACTATGGAGCACGGAAACGAAGATGCTGTCACCGATGTGACAAGGCAGGCCACATAGCACGGAATTGTCCGGGAAACGGGCAAGGGGAGGAAGCCGTGGCGCCAGCATCCTCTCCAAAGCAACCGGTGAAAGAAGGGAAAACTGAATGTGAGAGAAAATTTGAAAAGGCTCGCAATGGACGTAACTCACCATAACGGCGGGCATTTTTTGACGCTCATCAATTGTGGATGGTCTAGATTTGCATTGTGGCGGCCGCTTCATCGGCAGCACTTAGCCACCGTTGTCCATGAGCTGGAAAGTGGCTTCCTCGAGCGTGGGCCCCCTTCTGAGATTCTGACCGAAAATGGCACTATATGGAATTATTGAGAGAAACCACAGGACTGTCAAGACCATGGAAGCTAGGAAGGGGTGTACGGTGCCTGAGGCAGTCTATTGATATAACGCCATCCCTAAGGACGACATTTCACCCTCTACCGCGCCAGCCAAAGAACTGCACAGGTACCACATCAGGGTGAGAGGCGTGTAGACCAGCCGACTGCCTGAGTCGGATGCGACGATAGAGAGAGTATAAAGAGGGGGATGTTGTCTAGGTTAAGAACCCCCGCGGCAAGTGCAGCACACGCTACAGAACCGGATATATTACTGGGGTGATCAGCCCGCAATCGGTGCAGGTTGACAAGGTGCCCCATCACATCAAGGATCTTCGATCAACATCACAAGCACAGCCGCCACTTGGCGATGAGTACGAGACTTGATCCGAGACCAGTGAACCATCATTCTGGGTTACTTCGACTTCGTTGGACAGCGACCTTGAGATTGGCAGCCTTATGTTCACCGACCCTGAAACCGAGGACGAAAGCACAAGCAAGGACGAAGCCCCCCCCCCCGGTTCCCTCTCCAAAAAAGCACCTGAAGAAAAAGGTTACCGCATCCCTGCCCTCTCTGTGACGATGATATCAAGGGGGTGGGATGGAGCAAAAATTGTGCGAACGCAGGATTACCTCTTAAACGAACTCGGTGTGCGCTTTTGACGACATAGCGTCATGATGCTGAAAAGGGTCCAAGATGGCGCCTGAGACCTTATATAACAATGCAGTCTCGCAGAATCTTGTGTGCTCTTGCGCACATATGCAAATTTGGAGGACTCTGTCTTTTATAAAAACAGACCACTGGAGCAGATGGGGACAGACGGACGACGCTGCTGCAGTGAGCTGAGGTTTTGTGTACTCTTTTTTTTTTTCTTTGCAACAATATTTGCTGAGCTCCCGCCTGAGCTTGTAGAAAAGGCATACTCCCAGTTCCGAACCAACATCGAAGCGGTGATTGAGGCTGAAGGCGGCTACATTAAATAGATGTCAGCTCTACTCCATTATCAAGTTACCTGAATTGATTTTTTTTCAATAAAAGTTTTAAAATAAAGCTGTAGTTTTCTTTAGGGCGACAGTTTTATCGTTCCACCCCGTAAAAATAGATAATTACGTTTGGGAGATAATGTGAGAAAAATAAATTGAAGTCTGAATAATGAATTGACAGTCATAAATATTGATCCAAGTTTGCTAGTTTGATTGATTTATAATTCATTTTATTATATAGTAACTAAAGTACCCTTATATGCCAGGCTACTTAATTTTTCTCAAATATTATGACCAAAAATACAATGAAGAACCTATATTAAATATTTCGGTATTTAGATTGATAATTTATACACACACACACACACGCACGCGCACGCACGGATATATATATATATATATATATATATATATATATATATATATATATATATATATATATATATATATTGGCAGCAGCAGGTTATTATTCAAGCACGGCTGATTGAACACAACAGAGTTATTTTTTCGAATTTTTCGTAGGTTTCCACGAAAAGTCTTTTATCTGGCTTTCAAAAACCAGATATTTATTTTCGTTATGTTGATGACACTTTTTGTCTGTTCAACAATGAAACGGAAGCAGATACCTTTTTTTGCTTCCCTTAATAATATTCCCCCAGTTCTAAAAGTTACTATAGAAAAGGAAAGTAATTCTTCCCTTCCTTTTCTAGATGTACTGGTGTGTAAAACACCTTCCGTTTTCTTGACTTCCATCTACCATAAACCTACATTCACTGGTCTTTACACACGTTGGGACTCTTTTTGCCCCACCAAACAAAAATATAATCTTATCAACACCCTTATCCATAGAGCTTGTATGATATGTTCAGATAACAAATTAAATGATGAAGTCAAATTTATTACCAAGACTCTTTGCAATAATGGTTTTCCATTGCATATCGTGGAATCTACAATTAAAAATAAAATTTCTAATTTCAATAAAATTAAACAGGCATCTGCTGACAAATGCCCTATCTACCTACGCCTACCTTGGCTAGGTAATATTAGTGAAAGATTTGCCAAGCAAATTTCTTCTGTTGTATAACAATGTTACTTTGCATCAAATACCCGTCTTGTTTTTTCTTGTAAACCCATTTTGTCTTCAATTTGTAAAGACGTTCTCCCCCCCTAACAATTATATTATTTATTTATTTAAATGTAGCTGCGGTGTGCGCTACGTCGGGCGGACGTCTCAAAGATTAGATAATAGGGTAAAACAACATGTTCCATCCAAAATTCGAAATGGAAACTACCTACCTTCGAACGTTTTGAACAATACCCATGGGTCATCTATAGGAGAGCACCTTATAAATAATCGTATTTACGCTTTGAATTTTAGTGCGGACTTTTTCCCATCCTTAGTAAGTCGCACTCTCTTTACCATCTTAAAATTCTAGAAACTATATATATTAAGACTCTGAGACTTTCTCTTTGCAAACAAAAAGAGAATCTCTTAGGGCTTAATCTAGTTTCTATTTAATAATTAATCCCCCCTTTTTTATATACATATATTCCCCCCTACTTTTTCATCTCCGATTCATTGTCCCCCCTTTTCTTTTTAAAACGTAATTAAGCTCGATTTTAGCTCTATTGGGCGAGCTTCAAAACCGGTCAGCTGACACATCAATTTTATTTTTTAATTTCACAATCTTAAATAATGTTTTCGAACAAGTTTAAATTTAGTCTTTACATAGCCATAATAAAATTTTGTACCCCGCAATATATATATATATATATATATATATATATATGTATATATATATATATATATATATATATATATATATCAATTTACCTTTTAACCTTCAAGTGTGAACCTTTCGATAGATCCGATCAACCTGCCAGCCATGAGGAAAGAAAAGAGTTAAAGTCCATTCATGTATTTATAATATATAGTAAGCTGCCATAACTGTTCAACAATCCAATTGAAAGGAACATTGCAATTAAGCATTAATTTATGAGCCTATTTAAGGAAACTATGAACCATAATATGCTAGAAATTTGACAGTCAAATACGTTTTATTAAGGTGGCCCAAAATGTGGGGATTGACTAGGTTTTGTTGCAATATAGGCGCTTCTATATTATACAATCGAAAAAATATTGAATTTCAGGTGAAACAAATAGTACATAACTAATTGCTAGGTCTCAAATCGTAACATATCCAAAAATTACAAAACTAATGATAAAGTAGAAAAATAATTTTTAATGAAAAGAGAAATTTGTGAAAAGAAGCGAAATCACTATATATTTTTATAAACAAGAGATAAATTGACAGGGGGATAATTAAGTCCTGTTGCCTACGTCACGTGACGAACGTGAGTCTAAATTTAGTACAAAATTTATTCCCCATATAAACTTTATAGAAAACAGGGGTTCGGTTCATATAAGTAACGGTTCCCATATCGTGCAAAATTCTATACTTCTTAATTGATTGTTACCCAACATATGTGCTGCTTCTTTGGGTCGTCCACCAAGAACGTATGTGTATAATTTTTACTTCGTCCTATAATTGTTAATGATTTCCCTTTTCCCTCACGATATATTCAGTCAAACTCGACTTTTCAATCTCTTCACGTATAACGGCGTTTCGATATTCTTCTAACCGGACTTTCAGTTGACGACATTCTCACCTTTACGTTTACATAGGGGCTTATATTCACAATTTGTTTCTGAAGAGTTGGATCGCTTCTAATGGATTACATATTCTTTAAAGGTTTTCCGACAATCCCTTTATGTATGGTATACAAACTGTGGCGAGTTTCCGGGTGATATCCTTTTGTTTCTGGTCTAATTAGATTTGTATTTTCTTTTACGATCTAATGGGTCAAAGGATGATGAAATATTGCGGTTGCATTATGGATCCCGGACGAAATCAGATAACCTTGCTGGCAAATTCTCGTGAGTCATTTATCTCTAATAAGAACAGGCAGAATTTTGATTCTCAAACAATAAGTTATAAAAATTCAACTGGTAAAACAAAAGGATGCTACACAAGTAAAATTGGATTGTGATTAACGAATTATTTAAAGATAAATTCTCGCAGTTAAATAAACATTTCTTTGATAGATGGGACAATTATTTCAGTAAATAAAGCAAAAAATAAAAGAAAATAGATTATCAATTTAGAAAAGTGAGAGGAGGCCGACATTCTCTGTGGAAAAGTAAAGGATGGAGTGATTATCAGAAGAAGGAAAAAGAAAAATAACACAGAGAGAAGGGGAGAAGGTAGATCTATTAATCGAAGTAAAAGAGACAAGCAAGTAATGCGTCAATAAAAGAGACGGTTTGGGGCGATTAAGTAACGCCTTCGCATTTGCGGATGAATCCACGCTGGTGTCGGTCGCAAATTATCCCGACTTCGCATCTATATTGCTGACCCAGAAATCTTAGAAGAAACATTAAGTTTAAATAAACAAATTTTATCTTTGTATAGAGACTCTCTCTCTCTCTGTCTCTCTGTCTCTCTCTCTCTCTCTCTCTCTCTTTATATATATATATATATATATATATATATATATATATATATATATATATATACTAGCAGGCCGCCCAGCATTGTCCGGTCGTAAAATACGCTTAAAAATTATACTTTGATTAATGCAGATTTCGTATTTATATATTATATTGGACCCAATGTATCGTGATGATTTAAAAAGTTAAAAAAAAAAATGACTAATGCGCTACCACCGAGAATTGAAACCAAAACGTTCAGCTTACGAGTTACTTTTTCCCTTGATGTTAATGCATGAATATAATTACACGTAATAGTAAACTAAAGATTATCATCCCATAAGAAAACCGAAAAAACTAACAGAGAATTAATTAAAATGAAGGTTTAAAAGAATATACAAATTAGCTTGATCTTTTGCAGATGAATTCCACGAAACATATATAACAAAGTTGTATTTTCTGTTTAAATTAACAGAAAAAAAGGTTTTAATATTAATATCAATGCACAAACGCCCTCAAATTTATATATATATATATATATATATATATATATATATATATATATATATAAATATATATATATATATATGTTGGTATATTTTATCGATGAGTAATTTTCATACTAGAAAACAATTAGTAATGACTTGTTAATTATAAGGTTTTTACCTTTTTTCTTTTTTTAAAGTGATTCAGTTTTTAATCTATATCAGCAAACCAGACTTTTCTGGAGACCAGAGTTTTCAACCGAAAAAATTATGTTGTCATTCAGACTTACTAGCCTGCACATTTTATACACCTCGCAGCTAAAGCGGGAGTAATGTGCAATATTTGAATGGGGTCCGAGAATGGAGAATGTTAAATTCGCAGTTGAGGATCGGATTTAATTTGTAACCGCCATGACTGTGAACAACAGTCTGTGGGAGCGGTAGAGTGTTAATTATACAGTTAGATTGAGAAAAAGGGCATACTTCTACTCCCACAGAAATTAGCAAGCAAATATACAATCACTATATAAAATTAACAAGCAAATATACAATCACTATATAAAATTAACAAGCAAATATACAATCACTATATAAAATTAGCAAGCAAATATACAATCACTATATAAAATTAGAAAGCAAATATACAATCACTATATAAAATTAGCAAGCAAATATACAATCACTATATAAAATTAGCAAGCAAATATACAATCACTATATAAAATTAGCAAGCAAATATACAATAACTATATAAAATTAGAAAGCAAATATACAATCACTATATAAAATTAACAAGCAAATATACAATCACTATATAAAATTAGCAAGCAAATATACAATCACTATATAAAATTAACAAGCAAATATACAACCACTATATAAAATTAGAAAGCAAATATACAATCACTATATAAAATTAGAAAGCAAATATACAATCACTATATAAAATTAGAAAGAAAATATACAATCACTATATGAAATTAGAAAGCAAATATACAATCACTATATAAAATTAGCAAGCAAATATACAATCACTATATAAAATTAACAAGCAAATATACAATCACTATATAAAATTAGAAAGCAAATATACAATCACTATATAAAATTAGAAAGCAAATATACAATCACTATATAAAATTAGAAAGCAAATATACAATCACTATATAAAATTAGAAAGCAAATATACAATCATTATATGAAATTAGAAAGCAAATATACAATCACTATATAAAATTAGCAAGCAAATATACAATCACTATATAAAATTAACAAGCAAATATACAATCACTACATACAATTAGAAAGCAAATATACAATCACTATATAAAATTAGCAAGCAAATATACAATCACTATATAAAATTAGCAAGCAAATATACAATCACTATATAAAATTAGCAAGCAAATATACAATCACTATATAAAATTAACAAGCAAATATACAATCACTATATAAAATTAGAAAGCAAATATACAATCACTATATAAAATTAGCAAGCAAATATGCAATCACTATATAAAATTAGAAAGGAAATATACAATCACGATATAAAATTAACAAGCAAATATACAATCACTATATAAAATTAGAAAGCAAATATACAATCACTTTATAAAATTAGCAAGCAAATATACAATCACTATATAAAATTAGAAAACAAATATACAATCACTATATAAAATTAACTAGCAAATATACAATCACTATATAAAATTAACTAGCAAATATACAATCACTATATAAAATTAACAAGCAAATATACAATCACTATATAAAATTATAAAGCAAATATACAATCACTATATAAATATAACAAGCAAATATACAATCACTATATAAAATTAGCAAGCAAATATACAATCACTATATAAAATAAACTAGCAAATATACAACCACTATATAAAATTAGAAAGCAAATATACAATCACTATATAAAATTAGAAAGCAAATATACAATCACTATATAAAATTAGAAAGAAAATATACAATCACTATATGAAATTAGAAAGGAAATATACAATCACTATATAAAATTAGCAAGCAAATATACAATCACTA
>NC_136508.1:86188641-86493641 GCF_053919585.1 Euprymna scolopes | reverse complement strand
AGGGAAACAGAAGACAGTTCCACAGGCGTTCACGTCTAAGAAAGAAGCTTTGTTCATGGAATCTACGTTTAGGTTTAGGCACAGATAAAGAGTGAGGGAAATTATTGATAGTGTTTTCAGCTAGACGAGCGTTTCTTGTGAAAGTTTGGCGAGGAGGGGCATAGATTGAAGCCCAGTCGAGCACTTGCCATGAAAATAACGATAAAGCAGAGACAAACTCGCAACAACTCTTCTGTGAGAAAGAGTTTGCAAGAAGAGAAAAGGACATCTCCTAGGAGGCTACGAAGTCTATTTTGAACTCTATCAAGGCAGGATAAGTCTTTTCTAGCAGCTCCTACCCAGATGGGGCAACGGTACTCCATCCGTGGACGTATCTGGCTCTTATATAGATAGAGAATTGCATCAGAACATGAGGCCTCCCCAAGACGAGAGCCATTCATTTCAGTTGATGCCAGATTGATATCAGAGCGTTTATGATGTAAAGATAAAAGCTTGGTTTTATATGCATTAAAAGTAACCAGCCACTCCTTTCCCCATTGTACCACGTGCTCAACATCAGAGGAGAAAGAATCAGAGAGAACTTGGTCGTTTACGGTTTCAGATGTGCTACCATAGATGGTAGTGTCATCAGCATAAATGCCTACGAATGATCTTAGGAAGTGATTTGGAAGATCATTAATGTAGATCAGGAAGAGAATTGGGTACAGGATAGCCCCCTGAGGGACTCCAGCATTAATACTATGAGCTTCTGAACCTATCAGAGAGAAAGGATTTAATAATTGGGAAGACATTTCCAGCTATACCATAGCTAGAAATCTAGTGAAGTAAACCTTTATACCATACCCTATCAAAGGCCTTCGATATGTCAAGAGCAATTGCCTTAGAAAGGTAGCATCCGTCACTAAGAAGGTTATTTTTGCTGAGATAGTTGATTACGTCTCTATTTAACACAGATACCAGCGACTTACTCATGACGCACAGGAGACTTATTGGCCTGTACTGAGAGAGAGATGAGCGATCACCTAAATTCTTAAATATAGGGCATACTGATGAGATTTTCCAGGGTGATGGGAAGTAATTCTCCTTAAGACAACGTTTAAACAGTTTTTAAGTATGGGTGCTAGTTCTGGTTGAAGTCTTTTGAGTACTATAATTGGATGCCGTTAGGGCCGGTTGCTTTACCGAGATCCAGGTTTTTGATTAGCTTGGTAACATCACATACAGGTATTTGTATATCACATTGTGTGTTTTCTTGGGGGTTGTCGGCCTTGATCGCAAAGGGTAGAATTAACTGCAAAGTTCTTGGCAAATAGTTTGTCTTTGTTTGATGCTGACGAGATTACCCTAGGTCCATTGATGATAGTTGGGATAGAGCACACACCTCTGTTAAGGATTCTGTTTGCTATTTGCCAAAACTGGTGGGAACCAAGCCGCTGCTCATCTACTTTGGACTTCACGAACTGGGCATACAACTCTCTTGCGCTCTTTATTACTTTTTTACAGTGATTGCTGGCAGTCCTGAAAGTGGCTTTAGTCTCAGTACATCTATTACGTTGGAAGCAATGGAAAAAGTGTTTTCTGTGCGCAATGGCAGCAGCACATTCTGGAGAGAACCACTGCTGGCTGTTAGGTTTTTGCTGGAACTTTTTCGATGGTATTAAATGGTCTATACCTACAATTAACTATTCCGTCAGGTCTGATATTATAGAGGACACATACTTTTTTAAACACGGAACGCAGAGGTAGATCTGATATAAATGTACGGAAGCTATTCCGGTCAACTATAGAGTATCGATATACGGTATGATGGAGAAGTACATCTTATTACATTTCATTTATATCTTAACTGATACAACAGAGTGGTCGGAAGATCCAAGTGGAGACAGAACGGAAACTTAACATAGCTCAGGGCAAGTTGTGAGAAAAAGGTCTGGGAGACTCGCATACTGACCGTCAGTGTTGAGCACACGGATGGGTTCGTGAACAATCTGAGTGAGTTCATAATCAATGGAGAAATCGTGACAGAACCTCCCCTCATCATCTTGTTTGAGTGAGTTAACCATTCGACATTATGAACATGTCTCCACATACGTGAATATTATTAATATTAGCTGAAGGATAAGCAGATAGGACGTGGTCAATTTTCTCAGATATGCTTTTAAAGCTTAGAATTTGTTGTGGGGGCGATAGAAAGTAAATATAAACGCAGTAGTATGAGCAAGTGCAACCTGGAAGCACATATAGGATAAGTTAGGATCTTCTCTGGAAATATTCCTACCACATTGAAAGACATCTTTAATATAGGCACATATTCCATGCCCATGGCGATCTTGGGGGTCAAATTTGGAAGTTAAGTAAGAGTAACCTTTAATTACGAATCATCTAGAGAAATAGCCTGCTCAATGCCAGTTTCGCTTAGGAATAAAAGGTCTGGTTTAGTCTCCTGTAATTGGGGTTCAACCTCTGAATGGTTAGAACGTAGACCCCTTATGTTGGAGAATGAGACATGATAATATGGATCTACGTTAGTAGTTGGAGATCCAGGTTTAATCTCACGTAGAACGACACTTGCAGATATAATTAATACTTATAATTTTAACACCATGTTTTTCTCTTATTTATTTATTTATTTATTTATTCATTTTTGGTATCGATTCTTTATGTACTGGTACATGGAAAGTTTACATATTCTTAGATAGTATTGTACTTGTACCCCTCATATTAATTACTCACACGCCTTTCTATTGTTCCAGAGTGTAACCAGCAGCGCATTCTTAGGAGCCAGAAGGAATTGGTAACCTGAAGATCGTCGAGTCCCTCCTCTCAAGACTATTAGACCTACTGCTCAGTAGAGGCCTGAACCTTCACTTGCCTACTGGTTCCTTTCCCCTGTCTGCTCATAGGAAGGTGTGTCTACTCATCTATGCGCCGCTGAATACACACTTTTGTCAATACAATCATGTCTAATATTCAGCTCACATGCCCAGTCACAGGATGTACCTGGACCTCCCAATCACTCCCTGAATCCCTCTCCAGTGTTTTGGCTGCTGCCATGACGCTGCATGCGCAAACTGCCCACCCACCTCCAGCAATGCAGTCTACACAACCCCCAATCCCGACCCTAAAACTCAAATCACCGTCCATCGGCGCTGGTAGCAATCCCGACCAATGGTCTGCATTCACAAGACAGTGGGCCATGTATAAAACCGGCATGGCCATACCTAATTCAATGTGTGCCACAGCACTGTTCCACTGTTGTGACCAGGATTTAATGAATGACCTCCTGAGAGACCTACGCGAAGATGTGTCAAAAATGGCTGAGGTAGACCTCCTTGCTGCCATCAAGCGCCTGGCAGTCAGGGAAGAGAGCACTCTTGTCCATTGTATCAAGCTGAGCAAATTGACACAGGCCCCCGGCACACCAATCAGAACCTTTCTTGCAACCCTCCGAGGTCAAGCCGCGTTGTGTCAGTACACAGCAAAGTGTAAAGAGCCTAACTGTGGCCACATATATGATTACAGCGTTGAAATAGTTAGGGACAACCTAATCCGAGGTATTGCCGACCCTGAAATAATGTCTGACCTCTAAGGTGACCCAAAAACAGACCGAACACTGGACGAAACTGTTACCTATATCGCCCAGAAAGAGCAAGGCAAAGCGACCAGGGTAGCCATTGGGGATTCCACCAGCACCATAAGCGCTGTAAGCCATGCCACTAGCAAACCCCGCCATGCTCAGTCTTCTCCCGGCAGCGAGGCAGGCAGGTGCTGGGCTTGTGGGGAGTCATGGCATGGGAAGAATAACGACCGAAACTCCAGAGCTAAACTCTGCATTGCCTGGTCTAACACATGCAACAGGTGCTTAGTAAAAGGCCACTTTCCCGCTAACTGCAGCAAATGCACCAGTTGTGGTACGTGGGGTCACAGAAATAAGAACTCACGGTGGTGCCCCCAAAATCCCAACACCAAAGTGAAGCCAAGAGCCAGCAGAGGCACGTTTCAGATCCAGGACGAAGCCGGATTCCTGTATGACCAGCTATGTGCCACCAAAAATAAAACAGCAGCCGAGCACTATGTCTATGACGGTAAATGGGTCGGAAGACCCTCTAAACCACACCCTATGATAACCGTCAGACTCACACCGCTACCGACAGATCATGACGAACTGGGCTATCCCCTAAAATCATCGAATCCTACCTCAAATGACATCCCCATGGTGGCAGATTCAGGCTGCCAGAGCTCTATCATCCCGCTTCGGTCTGCCTTGGCCATGGGCATCAGCAAGGATGACATGACACCTGTTCAGTTGAACATGCATGGTGCTATCAAAGAAGACCTTGGGGTTGAAGGTGGGATCTTTGTTGAAGTTTCAACCACCGATACAACTGGTGCACTGAGGACCACTAAACAGCAAGTGTTTATATCGAGGAAGATCAGTAAAGCCTTCTTATGCAGGGAAGCTCTTATAGCTCTGGGAGCCCTACCCCCTGACTTCCCCATTGTGCCTGCCAGATGGGCGGGAGATATGCTTGCTGCCATGGAAGGCGAGGAAGTAAAGCAGTGTTCATGCCCTGAGCATGTAGATTCACCGCCTCCAATCCCTACGGCACTTCCGGATGGGATATCAGGCACAGAGGAGAATGTGCCTGCCCTGAAGCAGTGGCTGTTAGACTATTACGCCTCTACAGCCTTTAATACATGTGAGCACCAGCCACTGCCAATGATGAAATGTGTTCCGCTGGAGCTTCATGTTAACCCTAACGCCAAGCCAGTCCCCATCCACAAGCCAGCTTTGGTGCCTCTACACTGGCAGGAGAAGGTGTTCCAGGATCTGGAGCGCGACGTCAGCATTTGTGTTTTGGAGAGAGTCAGCCCTAATACGCCAGTTACCTGGTGCTCCCGCATGGTGATAACAGCCAAAGCTGATGGCTCCCCCAGGAGGACAGTGGACTTGCAGCCACAGAACCGCCACTCCGTCAGACAAACCCATCATGTGGAAAGCCCTTTTCACCTCACCGACGGGGTCCCACAGTACAAGAAGAAAACTGTCACAGATGCCTGGAACAGGTACCACTCCGTCCCAATCAGAGAGGGAGACCGCCACATCACCACCTTCATAACACCATGGGGTCGATATCGCTACAGAGTGGCACCGCAGGGATTCCTGGCCAGCGGGGACGCCTACAATCACCGCTTTGACTCCATCATCGCAAACGTGAAGAACAAGGTTAAGTGTGTGGATGACACCTGCATGTGGTCCGACTCAATTGAGGAGGCATTCCTCCAGGCCTGTGAGTGGCTAGACCTGTGCGCCAGAAATGGAATCACACTAAACCCAAAAAAGTTCCAGTTTGCGCAAGATACGGTTACTTTTGCTGGCCTCGACATTACTCCCACCAATGTCACACTGTCAGAAAAGTTCCTAGATTCCATCCGGCACTTTCCCAAACCTATGGACATCACCGGTGCCAGGGCCTGGTTTGGATTGGTCAACCAAGCAGCGTATGCATTCTCCATGGCCAAGCGGATGCAACCCTTCCGTCATCTGCTGAAGCCATCAAATAAGTTCCAGTGGACAACAGAACTCGATGATATCTTCAAAGAATCCAAAACCAAGATTGTTGAAGAGATCAAGGAAGGAGTCCGCCTCTTTCAACCATCCCGCCCTACCTGTCTTATCACTGATTGGTCTGTCACTGGCATCGGGTACTTGATGATGCAAAAGTACTGTGGCTGCACCGGTAGAACTCCACTATGCTGTAAGGAAGGGTGGAAGCTCTGCTTGGTAGGAAGCAGATTCACACATGCTGCAGAGTCACGTTATGCACCCATCGAGGGAGAGGCCCTTGCAGTTGTCCATGCCCTGCATCAAACTCGTTATTACACGCAGGGATGTCAGGATCTGATGGTGGCTACCAACCACAAGCCACTGGTGTGGCTCCTCAATGACCGTTCCCTCACTGAGATTAACAATCGCCGCCTGCTCAACCTAAAAGAGAAGACTTGCCTATAGGTTCAAGATCATCCACATTTCTGGAAAATGTAACCTTGGTGCTGACGCGGCATCACGCTACCCACCCCGTAGCACCCCAATCACTAACTACAAACCAGAAGAGCCAGTGGATATCGGAGAAGATGCCTCCACTTTAGCATTAATGTCCAGCACACTGTACGCCGTAACTAATGTTGTCACATGGACCATGCTGCAGGAAGCTACATCCTCTGACCCGGACCTCCAGGAGCTACAGCAGTTAATCTGTGAAGGCTTTCCATCAGACTGCAGACAGATGAAAGCCGCATTGCGCCCTTACCATCGCATCTCTAGTAGCTTGTACAACGTAGACGGTGTGGTATTGACAGGCAATCGTGTCATCGTTCCTACAGCACTGCGCTCACAGACTCTGGAGGCTTTGCATGCAGCCCACCAAGGAGTCAGTGTCATGTGCACCCGGGCAACAGACTCCGTCTATTGGCCAAACATCAGCACTGACATCCAGTGCATCAGGGACCAGTGCGCTAGCTGCCATAGGCTTGCAAAGGCGAATGCCATGCAGCCACCATCTGATTTGGTGCCCCCCAAGTACCCTTTCCAGAAGATCGCCTGCGACTATTTTGCCCACAACAATCACGATTACGCAGTAGTCGTTGACAGGTACTCCAATTGGCCAATGGCGTTTAGAGCAGAAAATGGTGCAGATGGTCTTGTCAGGCGCCTCAGGGAAGTGTTTGTGACTTTTGGAGTTCCTGAAGAGTTAACCTCAGATGGAGGGCCCCAGTTCATAGCTGGAAAGATGCAGGAATTCCTTCGCTCATGGGGTGTACACCACCGTCTTACCTCAGTCGCCAACCCTCACGCCAACTGCAGAGCTGAGATAGGTGTAAAGACTGTCAAGCGCATGCTGATGGACAATACATCTGCAAGTGGGTCTATTGATGTAGACAAGTTCCAGCGTGCCATGCTCATCTATCGGAACTCAATCGACCTGGAGACTAAGGCATCTCCAGCTCTCATAGTCTTTGGAAGACCTATCCGTGACCCTATCCCCATCCCCATGGGTCGGTACTGCCCTCATCTGACATGTACAGAGACCCTTATCAACAGAGAAAAGGCTCTTGCAAAGCGACACTCCCGAGAGCATGAGAAATGGAGGGAACACACTCGATCCTTGCTTCCTCTTCGTATCGGGGATCATGTCTACTTACAGAACCTGATAGGCAATCATCCAAAGTGCTGGGAAAGGACAGGCACCATCGTAGAGGTCAGGCAGTTCCACCAATATGTCGTGAAGATAGATGGCTCTGGGAGACTAGCTCTGCGAAACCGCCAGCATCTTCATAAGTTCACCCCCTTTAAAGCAGCCTCACATGAAGATATCATTGAGTCCCTCAGCCCCATCATCAGGGATGCGGTCATCCACTCAAACGGATTAGGAAAACCTACGATTAACGTTCCAGCAAGGAACCCTGAATCAGCATCAGGTGAGGAAGATAAGTGCCTTGGCGCACCCGCAAGCTCTGGCCCATCGCCTGAGAGAGCCGTAGATACAGCCACACCGACAGCTGGAGACCCTGCACATACAGCAGAGTCAACACATATTGGTCTTCCCATGCAGAATATAGATGCCACGCATACGGCCTCTCCACAGCTTCATATACCTGCCATAAACACAACCCCCAAGAAGCCTCCCATGGCTTTACGCCGACTGGCATCGCACAATGTCCCCGGTATTGCTGAGACTCAACCAGGCAACAGGTCGCGCAGCCGGCGCTCCCAGCACTAGTAAAATTCACTGATATCTGTACAGTGTAAATAGTTGAAACAGATTTTCTTCAGAATTTTTTGTCATGCCCGCAAAAAACTCGCTGTGGGTGAGGGAGATAGATAGTATTGTACTTGTACCCCTCATATTAATTACTCACACCCCTTTCTATTGTTCGAGAGTGTAACCAGCAGCGCATTCTTTTCCACATCATTTTCCCAAATTTCATATGAACTTGGGGGGAGCGGGATATCTGTTGGACCAAATGAAGCTGTGGTCATCTTGTAAATATTCTATAATAATAATACATATATTGGAATGGGACATACCATTTTGTTAAAGCTTAAGTGGAATCTAGTCATCAGTTAACATCAGAAATTTGGTCGTCGCTACTCATGTTGTGGAAAAGAAAGCAGTGCATTCTTAGGAGCCGGAAGGAATTGGTAACCTGAAGATCGTCGAGTCCCTCCTCTCAAGACTATTAGACCTACTACTCAGGAGAGGCCTGCACCTTCACTTGCCTACTGGTTCCTTTCCCCTGTCTGCTCATAGGAATGTGTGTCTACTCATCTAATTCTAAAATTAAATTTTTAATTTATTTTTTAAAGATTTAAAAGTATGCATGTTTTAGCGTTTTCGTAAAAAAAAAATTATCCTCATTTGAAAGATAATTATTGATAACATATTCAATGAATCTCTTCTTTTTTTTTTTTTTTTTTTTTTTTCTGCACTCATTTACCCTCCTACCACAAAATGAATGTGTGCTTAATGGATCGCTTGGACTTTAAGGGATCGAACAAATGACAAATGAGGAAGGGGGTATGAAGTCCCCAAAACTATATTTATACAACGAATATGAAAAGGTACACACATATAAAGTGCATTATTTACTTAATAATCGTTGAAAATTTTATATTTCCTAGATAATTACCTGATATTATGGTAGATTTTTAAAGATAGATTTTGTTAGGAAAAATCGAAAACACTCCATAAATATAGCGGTCACTACATATATATATATATATATATATATATATATATATATATATATATATATATATATATAAACAGAGCAACAGAAAGAAATCAAAAATGAGCAAAAATGGTTGTATACATAGATGGAGAGAAGGTATAATTAGAATGGTTATATAGATATATAATCCAATTTAAAATAAGAGAGAGAAAGTTACATAATAAAATGAATTATTTTAGAAAATTAATGCACATTAATACACTATCTGAAAATGAGGGTGCAACAGACGGAAAGATAAGAAGAGAGAACTAGAGAGAGAGAGAGAGAGAGAGAGAGAGAGAGAGAGAGAGAGAGAGAGAGAGAATGCAAGACGAGCAGAAATGATTGATCTAATTGAGTGGGTGTATTTCATGATATATATGATATGTAACATATTTAATAATTTATTTAAAAAGAGTTCTACTCGGTTCCGAAACGAATGTACCCCTACATGATCTCGACCCCACCCCCCACAAAAGATAAAAATAACATTGACCTTTGATAGACGTACTTGAGCCACTGGAAACAATAACAATACCAAGTATACTAAATGTTGCCCCCCCCCCCCATATATGTATATGTATATATATATATATATATATATATATCACCAAATCCACAACACACAGACACACGCACACATAATAGTTGAATCTTTGGTGATCGAGTCAGTGCTACGAGAAGATTCTTAACGCAGACTCTCAAGCCAAAATGAATCTGCATTCTTCTCTGTCGAAAAAACAAATGCCACACAAATATCATCTTCTTCCACATTTGAACACTTGTAAAATTAAACATAAAAAATGTACGGCTCTCGTCAGACTCATAATGGCAGGGATATGACAACAATATGAACTATGTATTTTAGTAACAGTTACAGTAACATATCATATAGTTTTTTCTTTCTTTTTTATATGAAATTATGTAAAACGAATTCGAGTGAATACTTTAATATTTATAATTTTATCAGTTTCAATCGCAAAATACACACTCACACCCACATACACCCATCCACACACACACACACACACACACACACACACACACACACACACACACACACATGTATGTATATGTATATCTATCTATCTATCTATCTATCTATCTATATATATATATATATATATATATATATATAATTAGTTATATTTTTGGAAAAAAAGATTCCATCAGAGTGTTCTATTATCAGGAAAAATCCGAAAATAAAAGCGTATTATTTATGTTTTTATTTACAGAAAGTTTAGATAAGTCATCGGTACCGTCGGTTTCAAACCTGATAATTAAGGACCAACATGAGTATCGGAAGAAGAGAGCTTGATATGAGTATTTAAAACGGTCCCTAAGTATCAGGTTTAAAACCGACGGTACCGATGACTTATCTCATCTAAACCTTCTGTAAATCAAACAAATAATATGCTCTTATTTTCCTTATAATAGAGCACTCTGTTAGAATCTTTTTAAAAAAAAATATAACTAATTATATATATATATATATATATATATATATATATATAAGGTTTGAAACCGACGGTACCAATGACTTATCTCATCTAAACTTTCTGAATACATATATATATATATATATATATATATATATATATATATATATATATATACTAGGAACGCGCAATAAGTAATGCCCCTGACCCACTTCCCATAACAGTAGAGCAACTAAACTTGGCACAGTTATTAGTCTTTCTCTACATAGGAACCACCCAGAGTTATGCATTTCTCCCATCGTTTGATGCAGCTCTGGAGACCGTTTTTGTAGAACACCCCGGGTTGGTCCTACAACCACGACGTGACTTCAGAAATCAAGGCTGCATCATCTGGGAAACGCTTTCCTTTCAAAAACAACTTCATGGCTGGGAGGAGGTGAAAGTCAGAGGATGCAAGGTCAGGAGAGTAGGGAGAATGGGGAAGGATTTCATAACCACACGCCCGTGCTTCTGATCTGGCGACATGCGAGTTGTGGACCGGAGCGTTGTCTTGCAGGAGGAGGGTACCTTTGCTGATCTTGCCCCGCCTCTTGATTTTGATAGCTTGCCTTAATTTCCTCAAATGTGAAGCATAATAGGCTCCTGTAATTGTGGTACCCTTTGCCAGGAAATCTTCCATCCCTACTCCGTTCTGGTCCCAGAAGACCGTGAGCATGATCTTGCCAGCGGAGGGCTGCACCCTTGCCTTCTTTGGAGGTGGTGAGTCCAAGTGCTTTCACTGCATTGACTGGGCTTTGGTCTCTGGATCATAGGGATGAACCCAGGTTTCATCCTGTGTAATCAGTCTTTTGAAAGACTTTGATTCATTTTCTTGGCACATCTCCAAATTCATCCTCGAGCACTCGACACGTTCTCGCTTCTGGAATGGTGTGAGCAACCTGGGAATCCATCTGGCAGACACCTTATGCATATGCAAATGGTCAGGAATGCTAGTTTCCACAGACCCTGTACTAATCTTGACATCTTGTGCTATTTGGCGAATAGTAATGCGCCGATCTTCCAAAATGGCAGCCTCAACTTGACGGACAGATGCCTCATCAATGGCAGAAAGGGGCAACCAGGACTGGGAGCTGTTTCCACAGACTTCCTGTCATGTTTGAATTCACGATGCCAGCGTTTTACAAGGTTATATGATGGGGCATTATCACCATGAGTTACTTTCATTTCATCTAAAGTCTCCTGTGGTGTGCGTCCTTTCAAATACAAAAACCGGATCACTGCTCGACATTCAACAAGCTCCATTTCACACCTGACTCAGTTCAAACACCTGTAAAACAGAAACCACAATTAGTTCAGAGCTGTAATTTGCCATATAACCAGTAGAGAGATAAATCATTGCTCATCCAAAATTTCAGCTAGATCAGACAAATGGAAGTGGGTCAGCGGCATTACTTATTGCACGCCTCTCGTATATACTCAGCAAAGTTCTGCGTTTATTAAAGGACTTTCTCAGGGTAGTTGATTTAAAGAAATGACATACAAGTACAATAGTTGAAAATATATTGTGCGTTGTGACGTTCAAAGAATGTTCTCTTTTTTTTTCAAACTAACTAAACATTGTCGTTAAACTATGGTGCGATTATTATGTTGAAAAGTAAAACTATGGTCATCTGATGCGTTTATAGAAGGGAATGAGTTTTAAAATGTTATTTGATTGATGTTATGTACAAAGTGTTATTGAGAATGCGATGTTAAAATAACTCGATCTGAATTCAAGTCTATTCGGTTATGATAAGTTATGATAAGTTATGATAAGTTATGATAAGTTTACTGATAAAATGAGATTATAAAAACAGTTACGTTGCTTGTGTTTTACTCGATTATGAATGCAGATTCAGGACGTTTGGTTTTTCTTTTTTCATATATATATATATATATATATATATATATATATATATATATATATATATATATATATATATATAATACATGCATACAGTGCCCCGCAAAAGTTTACAATACACATTTGAAACTGTCAGTTTTTGTATTAGTCAGGTTCCTAATGTAATTTTGTGGGAACTTTTTGGAGATTTGCAAATCTATACATTTTTGGAAAGGTTTTGGTCTCAGGAATCAGAAAACTAATGTTTGCATTTGCCCAGATGCGTATATGGCGGCCATATTGGATTTACAAAATGACCGCCATAAGATGTACGTTTTTGAATATCGCGACTTCTAAATAAGCTGAAAAACTGATTTTAACTGCTAAACCTACATTTTCAGGGCCAGGGAAACCAATGGCGGTGGTTATAAAATTTTCCCAGATGTGTATATGGCAGCCATATTGGAATTTACAAAATGGCCGTTTTTTTAATATCTTCGCCTCTAAATAAGTCGGCACACTGATTTTAACTGCTAAACCTACATTTTCAGGGTCATAGAATCCAATGGTGGTAGTTATAAAGCAACAACATCTTTAACATTAACCTTTAGATGCATAACTGGGTTCAAACTGATGTGGTGTTGTTTTATTGCAATATCTTTGTAATAAAAAATATGTATCATTTATAAATTCATATTTCAGCTGTTCCTAAAAAATCTTGCTTTTATATCACTAATTCAAATTGTTAATTTACCTCTGATACTTTGAGAACTTGTAGTTTTTGTATTGCTATTCTAACATTACTGTAATTCTCTCTTTGTTTGTAGGTGAGGCATGAGTGATGAGTCGCAAAGTAGAGAGGAAGCATGTCAAACCAAGGAGTCCATTAACTGGAAGCAGTGCATTCTCTGCCAGTCTGATGATAAAAAGAAAGTCTTGGTACAACATCCTCGATTAGAGTCCTATGGGCTCGTACTGCAAGTAGTTCTAGAGAGGGCTAGTTTGAATGATGGGGACTATATTCAAATCCAAAGGCGATTGCAGAACTGCACACCAGAAACATTGTGTGAAGAGAGGGCGGTCTGGCATCGCTCATGTCATTCGAGTGCAACTAACAAAGTTGAAATACAACGTGCAAGAGATCGCATCGCACACGCTTTAGCTACAGGACACTACACTGCCAAAAAGCCTGGGCAGAAAAGAGGAATTACAGAAGAGGCTGTTCCAGACACCTCTACATCTGGTTCTGCATTGCCATTCACACGATCACATACAAGTCCACTGGATAAGAAAGAGTGCTTCTTCTGCCAACAGGACAATGGCCAACAACTGTACCAGATTAGGACTGAGAATGCAGGTAAAACTCTCAAAGATGCTGTGGAAAGGTCCCATAATCCTGCACTGAAAACTAGGCTGAACACCTGCGTATCACCAGGTGATGCACATGCAATTGATGCCCTATACCACAAAGCTTGCTGGACCCAAAATGTGTTCCATGCTCTTCGAGATACTAACACTAGAAAAACTGCTGAAGAACCCTTTCTACAAAAGGCAAGTCTGCTTGAGCTGATAAATCTTATTGATGTAGAAACAAAAAACAAAGCATACCTTGGGATGGATGATATTGAAACGACTTATGTTAATATGCTTGGTTCAGAAGTTTTTGAAGGTCATGTACCTGTATTCAGTAGAAAATGGCTGAAAGAAAGAAAGTCTGTTCGACCAAACATAAGGAAGCCAACTGTCTTCTACTCCCCAGATGCATGTGAAGAGGACATGGTTAATACCTCAATGACAACTGGTAAGGAGGAGAACAGCATGAAGACAATCTACAAAGCAGCACAGGTGATAAGGAAAAGCATTGTAACCTTCAAAGAGCCCAAGGAAAGAAATTTCATGCAGGTATCTAGTGACAATAATGATGTTCCAGCTGAATTATACACCTTAATCCATTGGATAATGGTTGGGCCTGCTGAAAAGCTGGAAACTGTAAAGAGAACTAAAGATATTGACCGAGCAACACTGACGGTGAGCCAGAATATCATGTATGGGTTCAAATCCAGTAAACAGGTAAGGTACAAGCCAAGCAATGAATCAGCATTTAAGTCACCCCGTTCACGAGGGAATTCTCAGGTTCTGGGACTGGCACTGACTGTCCACCATGACACACGCAACAAGAAGCTGTTGAATCTTCTCAATGCTCATGGCTACGCTATTTCACATCGCCGTGTTCTTCTCATGGAAACTGCTCTGGCAAATGCTGTTGTAGAAAACACCAGAGCATACCAAGGCCTCTATGTACCACCATTCCTGAAGAAGAGGACCTTTGTGTTTTTCGCCGTAGATAACACAGATTTTGCAGAGGATACTCCTGATGGGAAGGGAACCACCCACGGAACCATCACAGCAGTGTACCAGAAAGTTGACCCTTCTAAAGAACCTGTTGCAGAACCTTTGATTATAGGTGATGCAAAGAGTATATCAGTCACACCCTATCATGTAGACATGCTTCATTGTAATAAGCCCAAACCACAGGCTACCAAGAGGTCAGAACAGTTTGCCATTGGCCAGGGGATCTCAGAATCCTATCAGCTGACACAGCTTGGATGGTTTGTTGCATCTGCTTTATCCAGAATGAAACCTCGAGAAACCTCCAGCAAGATTCCAGGCTGGGCAGGATACAACTCACTGCTGTCTGAAAGCCTTCCCTTGACACAGGTTGGAGCCTTGCCACTACTCCCTGAGGTGGCACACGAGTGGTCAACTCTACTAACTGTGATCGTACAAGCAAATAAGCTGAGAAAGTTGGCAGTTGGGGAAGATCACCCCACAGTCATTACCTTTGACATGGCTCTTTATGAGAAGGTGGTGCAGCTCCTAGATGCCAGACCTGACTTGAAACAAATGGTTGTTCCCAGACTGGGTGAACTGCATGTCATAATGGCTGCCCTCAGAGCGCTTGGTGCCTCCATGGAGAACTCAGGCATAGATGATGCCTGGGTGGAAGCAGGTGTGTATGGTCCTGCCACGACAAGGCAAATCCTGAAATGCACACACTACAAGCGAGCTCTCGATGCCCATATCTACTCATACATAGCACTCTATGAAATGGCTCTGGAGGTGTTCTTTAAGGACAACCCACAATTGAAATGTGTGCCTGACTGCAGCAGAAGGAGTAGAAGCTGCCTGCTCTGAGGATAAAGACACGAAGGCTGAATCCGTGAAGCAAGCAAACAGCACCCTTCAGGAAGTCTTGACCACTGCTGAGGTCATCACAGCATTTAAAAAATGGAAGGAACAGAAATCCCAGAATGCAATGTTCAAGGCCATGATGAGGTACCTAGATTGGGTGGAAGCAATTCTGTTCTTTGTAGCAGCAACTCGAAATGCTGACCTGGAACTCCATCTGCAAGCTGGAGAAGCACTTAGCAAACTGTTCTTTGCCATGGACCGCATCAAGTATAAGCGACTCTGGCCAAGATACATTGCAGATATGCATGACTTGAGAAGCAATCACCCTCATACATGGGAGGAATTACGAGCAGGCAATATATCAATCACGGAAAGTGTCATTCCCTTCGTGTCTGTTGGGGCAGACCATGCATGTGAACACCTGAACAAACTGATGAAGACTAGCTCTGGCATAATAGGCATCTCCAACAATGCCAATGCCAGACAGATTTTTTCTGGCCACACCAGAACTTTCACGTCTGTCAAAAGAGTTCAAGAGTCAGTTTGGCATGGAAGCTGACAGAATCACAGAGCATCATGAGCTTGGATCAAGTGCAGTCAAGACGGCACATGGTACAGTCGACAAGATCAAGGAAGCCTTGCTCAGCCATGGAAACCCCTTTACCACGAAAGTGGAAAAGCTGTACAATGTGATCACTAATGCCTACATCCCAGATGAGTATGTACCACATATCTTGAATATTGATGTCACTGGACAGAAGTTGTATAAGGATTACGTGTCAGAACGGATCAATGGAGATGTCAGCCTCTGGGCCCCTGTGAAGAAAGAGAACAACAAGATGTTCCTTTCTGGGAACAAGAAGATTACAGTGAAACTCAGAGACAATACTGTGGATCTGAAGGAGACCAAGGACCTGTTTGCAAAGCTGATGTTACTTGCCAGGTCAAGCCGAGACATCAACCAGAAAGAGGCCATAGGAAACCATGAATTCACTCTGACACCAAGAGCACTGTTTCCCCTGATGGAACAATGCTGCCATGCTACAACAAGTCCAAATTAATCCATCTACTTGAGAAGCTGACAAGAGAAGACATGCCCCATGAAGACCAGTCACCTCAAGCTGGAAATTCTACCCACCAAGATGCAACGTATACAGGATTTACAGAGCCCTAATCTACTGATCAGCCAAGTCGGAAGATAGCACTGGTGGATGGCATGGTGCTTGTGCAGAAGCTGAGCAAGAAACCAGCGACTCTAGTGACACTCAAGAATCTGAGTAGCTGCTTCAATGACAGACTGATGCAACTAACACGAGATTATGATGAAATCATCCTCGTTTTTGACACATACCGAGCAGATTCTCTGAAAAGTGCAACCAGAGAAAAACGAAGACAAGGAAAAGCTTCTGTTCAGTATCAAGTCAGAGATGACACTAACATCAAACACATCCCAATGAGGAGGTTCCTCTCCCATGACAAGACGAAGGCTGATCTGACTGACTATCTTGCTGCCCAAACTCTAGAGTATAACAAGGGATCATCCAAGCTGATCATCATATCTGCTTTTGGATACACTAAGAGCAACAGAGACCTGGTCTTTGAAGTAAATAACCATGAGGAAGCAGACACGCTGCTTATCCACCAGGCTGTGCTGGCTTCACAGCGAAACCCACCTGATGCACAGTTAGTATTTTTCTCTCCAGATACGGACGTTTTAGTGCTAGTCACAGCAAACTATGACCTATTGCTGAAAAACACGTCCATTTCTATGTCCTCTTGTGTTATACAAATTGAACCACTGTGGCGAGCTCTAGGTAAAGAAAGAGCAAAGGCTTTGCCAGCCTTCCATGCGTTCACTGGGACCGACAACACAGGGAGGTTCTCTCGTATATGCAAGACAACCTGGCTACAGATCTACCTCAAAGCAGACTCAGATGTTGTCAATGCTCTGCAAATGCTTATGGATGAAGCAGAAGTGACAGATGGAATGTTGTCAAAACTGGAATCCTTTGTATGTGCAGCTTACTCGCCAAAAGGGATCAACATAAAAACAATCCCTGAACTGCGATGGCATCTGTTCTGCAAGCATAGGGCAGAAAGTGACAGGCTCCCTCCAACACCTGGAGCTCTAAAGCAGCATATTTTAAGAGTCCATGCCCAAGCAAGGGTATGGGCACAAGCAACCATTGCTCTGCAGATTTCACAACTGGATCCCCTGGAAAATGGGTACTTCAAAGATTTGGATGGCACCTTAAAACCAACGACCACAGAGGTCCTTCCAGCCCCTAAGGCCATTCTTGAGATGATCACATGCAAATGTATATTTGACTGTTCTTCTGGCAGATGCTCCTGCAATCTAAAGACTTAGCTTGTACTGATATGTGTCGGTGCAGCAGCCAGTGCGAAAACGATGAAGATTCCCAAGCTGTGATGTATGAAAGTGATGTTGATGATGATGTTGATGATGATTATTATACATAGACTATGATCAAACATCTAATTATGTTTAAGATGGTTGCACAAACATTCAAAGTTTACAGTTAAAAGGCATTTAAATAAAAATAATTTTCTGACTAACTGCCAGGGTTGTTAAGTTTTTTACTCATATGTTGGATTATGTGTTTCAAAAGGGGGGTGGGGTACAAAAGATAAAATGATAACGTGGACCATTGACTTCCTTGACACTGAAAATGTAGGTTTAGCAGTTAAAATCATTGTTCCAACTTATTTAGAGGCCGCGGTATTACAAAACATACATTTGACGGCAGCCATTTTGTAAAATTCTAATATGGCTGCCATATATACATATGGGAAAATTTTATAACTACCACCAGTGGCTTCCTGGACCCTGAAAATGTAGGTTTAGCAGTTAAAATCAGTGTTCCAGCGTATTTAGAAGCCAAGATATTACAAAACGTACATTTTACGGCGGCCATTTTGTAAATCCAATATGGCCGCCATATAGGCATCTGGGCAAATGCAAACATTGGTTTTCTGATTCCTTAGACAATAACCTTTCCAAAAATGTATAGATTTGCAAATCTCCAAAAAGTTCCCACAAACGTTAAAATTGTGCCATTAGGAACCTGACTAATTTCTAGCTTCCAAATGATAATGAAACTTTTTATAAATATAGAAAATGCATTGAAACTTAGATAGGAACAGTGGGAAAAATAAAAAAAAATAACAATTTAACACAACGCGAAGAGAAAACTCAATAATTAGCAAAAGTTTACAACACATATCACATTAATTCAATTTCTCATTAATTTTATGACGGTTTATCATGGAAAAATGCGTAGAATCTTCTAGAATGTTCAAGAATGTGCAATAATGTTGTGAGACCGGGTCTCACCCCATAATTGACTCGTTCAGATCCTATATAATCAGCTCCTAAGGCTGGTACGGTTGAGCGAGATCTTAACGGATATTTTACCTCGAGGAGCGAGATCTTACTGATACCTGCAACTACTACTATTCTCTTTATCTTTCTCTATATCCTTGTACCTTTCCTTAATACACTTGTAAACCACCTACTACGTGTTTTCCCGTGTCGTTCTTGTGGACCCAACAGAGACCCACAATAAATAGACATCGAAGTAAGCAATTAGTAAAAGTATTGCGTCATTATTTATCTAATAACCGTATTGTAAGCAAAGACATCATGGGAAAGAATAAACAGATTAGTCAAGAGCTCAAAAAACGAATTGTAAGTCTTCATCAAAGTAGATTGGAATATGGAACAATATCCAAACAGTTGATGGTTCCATTGAATTCTATTAGAACGATAATTCGGCACTGGAAGTCTCACAAATCAACCCTTTCGTTGGCCAGATCAGGTCGTCCACGTAAAATAACCAAACGTGCTGAAAGGTTATTAACAAGGAAGGTTATGAATTCGGCTAGAATTACTCTTGGAGAGCTGCAACGTGTCTTAGAAAACGGTGAAATTAAAATTAGCAAGGACACAATCATAGAACCTTTCACCTTAAAAACACCTTCGCTAGATCAGCAAGGAAAACTCCCCTTCTTAAGCCAAAGCATGTTAGTGTTAGGCTTGATTTTGCAAATGAGTATGCAAGCAAGCCTCTAGAGTTTTGGCATAATGTACTTTAGTCAGATGAGACCAACATTGACTTACTTGGAAAAGTTTGAAGAAAAAAGGTACTGAATAGCGGTCAAAGAACACCATTCCAACGGTAAAATTTGGAGGAGTATACATGATGATCTGGGTTTTTTTTAGTGCAAGATGGGTAGGAAAAGTGGAAATAATAAAAGGAAAAATGAATGGAGCACTTTATAGGAGTATCTTGGAGAAAACCCTTAAAGAAAGTGTGAAATTGCTCAAATTAAAATCAGACTTAATCTTTCAACAAGATAAAGATTCAAAACACATTGCGAAACTCACACCAAATTGGTTTAATTCAAATAAAGTGAATGTTTTAAAGTGGCCTAGTCAATCTCCCGATCTGCCCCTATGGAGCAAACCTAGTGTACTTTGGTCCATGAGAATAATAGTCCGCAATAAATAAATTAATATAAATAATACTCATCTCAATAATGAATTCCAATTAAAATAATATATGCAGTTTATTATGTTTATATATTTACATATTCCTGCGCATCGCTTTTATTCCTAAATAATCATTTCTTAATTATTATAAATTTGGAAACTCCGCTGTTTTGCGTAAGAGTGAAAAATGCCGGCTATATAAATTTTAATTTTGTTTAGGCCAAATATATGGTGGAAATGAAGATACTTACGATATGTTTGAAAGTTTAACGAATGAATGAAACATTAGTTAATAAATCTTTCCCTAATTTCACTTTGTTTGGAACATTTTCAAGGATTTTAAGGGAATGGCATTTGTTAGGAAATAGTCTACTTCTAAGGCGATATACCTATTCCAACACTTCTCTGGCAATTCGATGGCAATTTGTCTTTGCCGTAACACACGCCTTTGTTTCCAATATCAGTTCTTCATTGGAGCAAAATCTTTTTTCTTTTTTTTTTCTAGCATTCATTTCAGATCTGCAAACAACCAGTAATCGGAGGAACAGGTCTGAACTGATGTTTCTGTCTTGTGTCAAATGACTGCCAATTTGACTCCAGCCATTGTCTCATATTGACGTAAAACTCCTTTTTGTTGCAAACAACACGCCGAATCGTCAACTGCTGAACAAATTCGACGCCAAATTTGAAAAAAAAATTCTGATTAACAAATGTTCATGCAAAATGGTGGATATACTACCTTCTGGTGTATTCAGTTCTTCTATTATCTTACATAACTTCAATTTATGATCGACTAAAACGAATGTGTAGATATTCTCCGGATCAAGCGCTGTTTTCCGAGAGAACTGCCGAATTTGGCCGATCTGAGCGTATAGCATCATTTAAAGACAATTTAGCACCATTTAACCAGTGTTTCTAACAGAGCAGAGTTCAAACAATACTTATAAGATTATTGCTTCGAAAATCTGAGACATTAGTTTCATTTGTAAACTAATAATTACATTGTGTTTAAATTTTGACACATGACATTTGAAGGTTAGTACTTATAGTCGAAATACTTGTTTTATTTATAATTTAAATGAAATGAATTTAAAATGAGTGCTTTACGCCGAACTTCTAGAGTAAATATGGTATTATAGTGACAGACAATATATATATATATATATATATATATATATATATATATATATATATATATATATATATATATATATATATATTAAAAGGTGAGATGTATTAATGTAGTGAAGTCAAGAAAGGTGAAAGTAGGAAAACACGACGACTGGTGAGAATACGAAGAACATTTATATCCAGAACAGGGTTAGTGATACAGGAAGATTAGTAAGTCCGTGGGGGGTCGTCTCTGTACGACATCCGGATAGCTCTCATTGAGCGGTCTGTACTTGCTGCTTATATGGCTAATGGATAAGTCCATCTTAGTGATTATAGGGGTGTGTATTACACCCACAACAATTAAATACATATAAAGGTACTTATTTAGCAATAATACATTTTTATAAAAATGTTTATACATAAACACGGTGTTGGCCAGTAGCGTTCTTTTCTTCATTTAAAGCAAGTCTTCCTTTCAAAGTATTTATTATTTAATTATAAATTTGAATTAGTACACTATCATTCACTTATTAAATTATTAATTGGATCAAATTATTAGAAAACTGTAATGAATTTGTAGGTATCGATTCGCAAGATAAATTCGGGTGCCGAAAACTGTGATTGAAGACGTGACCTTTGATCTGCCTTCTGAATTATTCGTTATTCATAATTCTCATTTTTCTAAAAAGTAGTATGCAGACCAACGAAGTCTAATAAAAAGCCAGTCAATATTTTATGCGAGTTACTGATTCTTTTCAATGACTATATACAATGAATGATTGCATTTGTCCTTGGGGCTCGTTTAAAATTGAGGTTAACAGAAATGAGAATAAAATAAACTTTTTGTTTTTCTTTCTCTGACTTTCATCTCGATTATTATGTCATTCGGAAAAGTGTACTTTGCTTTCGTCTAATGGCTTTAAAGAATTTCCGGCAAAATGGCACTCTCGAGCGTGGCCCTTCCGGTGCAACGCAGAAGTAATGCAGGAAAAAGATTAAAGTCGTTTACTAGGCGTGATAAGTGTGGCTTGTTATATACTTGACGCTTCACAATTGCCATTTTGATAAGGTTCAGTGAAAAGTCAAAGAGACAATAAACAAAACTGGGAATGGGAACCATCAAGATAAACGGATATATATATATATATATATATATATATATATATATATATATATATATGGAGTGAAGCAGTGAACATTTTATTGTGCTTTGATAAAATTCGGTTTGCTAAGTATATTGCAATTTTACAAGAACGTGGTCATAAAATCTAGTTCTTAAATTTAGCGGAAAATTGCAACATTTAATACACAAGAAGTTTGGATGTACTATCAACTCCAATATTGGCAAGAACGTCTTAAATCTATCTTCCCGTGATCTTTCTGCCTCTGAATTATTAGTTTTTGATCATGGTTTAGACTTTTGTATATCATTACCTGGTGTTAAACGAGAAGACGTATTTTCTGAATTTGAAATCCTCAATGCCCAAACAGAGAAACTTTCACCCGTCTCTGAAATTAAAGTAAGGGATTTAAAAGCAAGATTAAACGACCTGGCCTATAACTATGCAAGTACACCGATTTCCCATTCAGAGTTTAAATGGCGCAAAGAGCATTATTCCGTTATTAAAACTCTGCAGAAAAATAAATCGTTAGTTATTACTAGACCAGATAAAGGTTCAGGGATCATCATGATTATGGCGACAAAATGTTTACCATATTGAATGACACGGAGAAATTTTTAAAAATGGGTCCTGTTGCAACTCATGATCGTACAACCTCTTTAGAATCCAAATTTTAAAAGAAATTAGTCAAGTGGGTTAAGAGTGGTGTGCTTCCACTGAGCATATCTAATGAGATAAGGCCCTCGGGATCGATCCGCCCTAGATTGTATAGTTTACCGAAAACTCATAAAGTAGGTATTCCTTTTAAGGCCCATTTTGTCTATGATAGGGTCATCACAGCATAAAGTTGCAAAATGGATCTTAAATATTTTGCAACCAGTATTAAAATAGTATAGTAAATACTGTTTGAAAGATTGATTTTATTTCGAAGACTTTATTTAGAGGTCTAAGATTGTTAATAAATTTATGTATTCTTACATTTAGAAACCTGTTTACTTGCGTCCCGATTTCAGAGACTATAGATATCTGTACAGATTTTTTATATCGTAGTCAGATAGCGCCTCCTTCATTTTCTGAAAGTATATTCGTTGAGTTGATGAAATTTGCCACTACATCTGTTGAATTCAGTTTCATCGATGTAATGTATCGGCAAATAGAAGGTATGTCGATGGGCTCAGTTTTGGGCCCGATAATGGCGAATATTTTCGTCGGTTTCCATGAAGAGCAATTGCTCTCTGGACCAATTAAACCATTGGTCTATTTTCACTATGTGGACGACACATTTTGCTTCTTTAATAACCAAAGGTAAATAATTTTTTCTCTTTACTTAATAAAATGCATCCCGCGTTACAATACACATATGAAGGAGAGTCAATATTCATCCCTAGCTTTCCTTGATGTATTGGTAACGAAAACACCATCCATCAACATACCGTAAACCTACGTTCACGGGACTGTACACACGTTGGGATTCAGTTTGCCCCCGAAAACGAAAACCGAAAGATAAATTAAATTTGGACCCTAACACATTGTGCCCTTATGATCTGCTCAAAATCAAAATTGGATGAGAAATTAAATATAATTACTGATACCCTCTCCAAAAACGGTTACCCGTTGAATGTGATTAGGTCAGTTATACAGAGGAAAATAGCAGAGTCATCTGTAACTAAAATTCAAACGGTTAATAAATGCCCAGTATATCTGCGTTTACCTTGGCTGGGGGCAGTAAGTGAGAAATTTGCAAAGCAAATCAGCTCAACCGTGCAAAATAGGCAAAAAAAAATGTACGTATTGTGTTCTCTACGAGAACGTTAATGCCATCCTCTCGAAAAGATGTTCTACCCTCCTCCCATCATAATAATAATGTAATTTACAATTTTGAATGTAGTTGCAGCGCCAACTATGTGGGTCGAACAACATTAAGATTGGATGAAAGAATCCAACAACACGTACCTACCAAAATCAGAAATGGGGCATACCAAACAACAGACGTAATTGCCAACGCATACGGGTCTTCAATTACTGACCACCTTATAAAAATCCGTCTTGTGCAGCGAACTTTGACACGAATTCTTTTATAATCTTTAGTCGTGCTCACTCACTATTTCATTAAAAGATCTTGGAGACTGTTCACGTTCGGTTGATAAGGCCTTCCCTTTGCAAACAGAAGGAATGCCTCTTAGTTTTGAGCGTGATTATTCAATCGCTTTCCCTCATTTTTTCCATACATTACGTAACGCAACATTATTTTTAGCTGCACATAATTTCGATTCCCATTCATGTTTTTTTTCTCTCAAATCTCTCGATACAGCTTTGATAAAGTGAGGGCGAAACCGGTCAGCTGACTCCCTTATTTTTTTCCTTTCATTCTCTGCACCCCGTTAACTTTATTTTAAACGTTGACTTTATTTTATGTTTTAATCGTTGACTTTATTTTTTTTTAAACGTTGACTTTATTTTTTATGTTTTAATCAGGAATTTTCGTTTTCTTTTCATGATTGCATTGTACTTCTCAAAGAATCATGATATATATATATATATAGATATATATATATATCTATATATATATATATATAAGAGGTACATGTGGTAAAAAAAGGATAAAAATACTCAATACGTTCGTAGAACCAAATGTTTTTTTATTATTGCAACCTTTTATATATATATATATATATATATATATATATATATATATATATATATATATATATACTAGCAGCTCGGTTGTAAAATACACTTACATATGATATTTAATTTATTATTATTATTATTATTATTATTATTATTATTATTATTATTATTATTATTATTATAGAGTCAATTCTGTACAGACTATTATACTGTGCCCCAAATATAGTAGGTATCTCAAAAAAAAAAAAAAAAAAAAAAAAATGGCTCAGGTGCCACCAGCTAGAATCGGATCGAAAACATTTAGCTTTCCAATCTTAATCGTTACCACCTGTACTATGCTTTTACGCATATGTTAAGGACGTTGTATAAAGTATAAATGTATATTTGTGCAAGCGCAGGAGGTTATTTTAAGTCGATTTGCGTCTGCTAAGTTCAATTTTTAAAATTTTTTACTCAATGACATTTTTACCGCCTAAAAACCAAATCAAAGTTGGTCCACATGTCCGAATCCCACATATATCAAGTTTCAATTCTGTAGACTAATAATTGACAGAATTTAGTAAAGACCATTCCTCAGATTGCAGTAATTCTCCTCTGGACCAAAGTACACTAGGTTTGTTCCAACAGATGCCACATACAAATTTATTATGTCAAGTATAGCTAGTATAATATGTATCTTTCCAGCGCCATATTACACACATTTATCCGCCATATCAAAATCTTACATTCCATCCTAGGAGAAACATCATCACGATCGCAAATTTAAGTTTAAACATAGTTTTAGGCTTTTGAAAGTTTTAAACTGTGTTTTATTTGATATTTTAAAATTAAATTGATTATTAAAAATAATGTTGCTTTAATTTTCACGTAGATATTGTTCTCGAAAATTTATATTCCACAATGACGTTTCACGATGATTACATGTGCTTTGTTTTAGAATTACATTTCATAAACATTGACCAACAAAAATAAACCATTGCTTTAGTTTTACAGTAGATGTAATTCTGTTTACATTACGCTATTTAGCGGTGTCCACTGAACGAGTCCATTTCAGTTACTGAATTATTCCTTTTTTTTTAGAGCGTGGATTAATTTTTTTCTTCTAAATTTTGGAGACACGCAAATAGGTCAAAAACCAACATAAATTGTTTATTTTAAATTAGACATAATTTTATTTACACGAAAATAGCTCACTAAACATAATAAATTGTTTGTGCCTAGTTTTAGGTATATAATCAATTTTTAGGGATATAATCAATATTTCTTTCATAATTCTGTATATCTATAAAAGTGAAATTGTCTGTGTGTATCTGTGTTTGTACATTTCCCTACTAAATTACTCTGTCAATTTTCAGTCTACATTTGACATAAGGGGGTATTGAGATTTGGGGAAATCTTTTTAATCGGTTTTCGGTCAGGAATTTGGCTGTCAAGGGATCAAAGTTCAACGATGTAACCTTTGAAAACTCTACCAAACTTCTCCGCCAATTTTCGGTCTAAACGCTTGAAATTTTAGATGTAAGTTCCTTGGACATGGATCAAACGTTTTAATTTGATTTGAGCCCAAAACAATAAGTTTTAAAAATTGACCTCTCAGCCAATTTTTTGGTTTAAACATTTGAAATTTTGCATAAAATTTATTCAGACATAGGGCAAGCTTTTTAATCGGTTTTGGCCAAAAATTTAGCTACCAAGGGGTCAAAATTCAAAAGATTTAACCTTATATATATATATATATATATATATATATATATATATATATATATATATATATGCACATAAAGTTATGAACAGCACATAGGATCCGAGAAAAGCTGGCCTGAATTGCTAGTTATATAATTATTCTGTTTCTGTTATCTAACACTTAACATTTAAAAACAACATTGTTTCAATCTCTAAATTGTTCTATGTGTATTGATTATATTAAAAACAAAATCCTGTATATATTGTTCAAACCAAGAAAACTGAAACAGTCAAATTGCAAGTCAATTACGCCCACCCCCTCAAAAAAATATACAAAATAGAAGTAAAGGGTCAAGGACGATGGAGAAGGACTGAAACTTCGAAAACAATGGTCATTGTTAGCGAGAAGTCAATGACAAACGGCTGTTGAGATAACGCTAATTTATTTGCAAAGGTTATCAAAAAAGCTGGAGAGTACTGAAAATGTGATAGACTTGTTGTTACTTAAACTCCAGTGAACAGCACTGGTTTTTGTCAGTGAGTTTGATGATGACCTGTGTGAAAACCTCTAGTGAGTAGCAACAATAATAATATTGGAATATTTTGTGTTTATATGAAAGAAATTGTTAACTTCTTTTTTATTATGAGATATTATCAAGATTTTTGTTCATGGAATTTAAATCTGCATACGTAATTATTCTTTCCCAGCGTTTCTAGTATCATCAGTAATCATTAAGATTAAGTTTCTCCTTCTTTGCATGGACATTTTTAAGCGAGTCCGACACGTAGTCCACTTCTCTATATTCGTCCAATCAATGGAAATGTTAACAAGTATGTGTTGCTATTCATAAATCCTTGCCATTTGCTGTGTGATACCATAATGGTTCTTGACAGTTGGAACCATTTAAAGTTAAGCTAAGCTCACCAAATAAAAATAAGATAAAACTGTTGTGGTCTGCTTTATTCAATCGCCATTTTTTCTTGAGAAATTTGTCCTGCAGCTGTCGTCTCTAGTTTTACATTCAGACATTTTTTTTCATTAAATTGGTTAATCAACTCCGCTTTCTTTTCTTCTGAGCTAATTAATCATCTTCCTTAGCAAATAGTCTTACATTTATGGCTTCGTTCAAGTGGGATATATTTGCTCCAGAGACATGGAGTAATCCATTTAGGGAAAAAATAACATCGGTATTTAAACGCAACAATAACGAGAAGCAAGTCACAAAAAAAAAAAAAAAATAACGGTGAAAAGATGCAAGATGAATATTTAATGTTCGGTGCATCGCCTTCCCACCAAGATGCGGCGGCGATGTATATCGGTAGCTCGTTCGGTCAAACGTCAGTTTTAAATATAAATTTCAGTCGCGAAACATATCAAATGGACGCATGTTATTTTAGATGCGTTTACTCATATCTATACGAAGCTCTATCCGGGTTCTGTCACGTTAATGTTTGAAATAACTGTTTTATCACCCTGTCATCATTAAGTTGCAAACATTATTTCACTGCTTTTTCATGCTTAAGTTAAAAATTATATTTTATTTAGTTTGTCACGGTTAAGTTAGAAATGGTAGTTGATTTGGTCTGTAAGTTCGAAATAGTATTTTATTTTGTTGGTCACGCTTAAGTTAAAATAATATATTTTTAATCTGTCACGCTTTTGTTAGGAATAGTATTTTATTTTCTCGGTAACGCTTAAGTTAGAAATAATATTTTATATTGTCGGTCAGGCTAAAGTAAAAAATAATAGTTTATTTGATCTGTCACGCTAAGGTTAGAAATTGTATTTTATTTTGTGTAACACACTAAAGTTCGAAATATTTTTTATTATGTCTGTTGTAATTAAGTTAAAAATAGTATTTTATTTTGTCGTTTGCGTTCAAGTTAGAAATAGCAGACAAATTGAACAGGTTTTTAGGTTCGCATGAGCATCTCTGTCCGCTGCTCTTCTTCTATCGTCCAGTCATGTTTCAGTTTTAAGCCTCATTTTCATCTAAACATCCAGATTGAATCGATTATTCTGTTTAACTTGCGTCCAGGCATACATATAACATCTTTGTACAGCAATACTTTGATTCGAAATAGCATTTCCATTGTTATTTCACGTTAAAACCTAATACAATCTAAGTCTGTCACATTTCAGTTTGTAAAGGCATTTTGCATGTTCTTCTATAGAACATGCAAATTAAATGGACGTATCGTAAAGATAACTATTGCCACTTATAAACATTTAATTTATTTTGATCTTTTATAATAAAATGGGATTCTAAAACGATAAAAACTAATCTGTAATAAATAAAAAAAATTCTGGATTGGAAAAGTCCGCTGATCCGTAAAGAATGTCCAACATGAAACTGATTAAATGCACGTCTAATTTGGTCTCTCAAACAAATCTTGACATTACCATGTAATTGGAAAAGTAATTGACGACAAAGATACGTTATCGCTGTTATTCATGGATTAAATCAATATAAAAGGAGACACTTTAACTGCAGAAAGAGCTACTACGTGGCATGTAAATGAGAGGGGAGAGTTAAAGGGTTAGTAAGGCACGTCAATTAAAATCTTTCGGTTGACTAGTAAAATTGTTTTCATTTTCCTTGTTGCCTACAACAGCAATGTGACATTTTAACCTTTTTTATATATTAGCTTTTAACATTAACCTTTTTTATATATTAGCTTTTAACATTAAAAAGATCGTTACAGTATGAAATTAAAAAAAAATTCAACGATAAGAAATTAAAAGGATAGCATTACACAATTAAAAAAAGAACATTAAACTAATAATATAATAAACATTAAACTAATAAATATAATAAACATTAAGCTAATAATATAATAAACATTAAACTAATAATATAATAAACATTAAACTAATAATATAATAAACATTAAACTAATAATATAATAAACATTAAACTAATAATATAATAAACATTAAACTAATAATATAATAAACATTAAACTAATAATATAATAAACATTAAACTAATAAATATAATAAACATTAAACTAATAATATAATAAACATTAAACTAATAATATAATAAACATTAAACTAATAATATAATAAACATTAAACTAATAATATAATAAACATTAAACTAATAATATAATAAACATTAAACTAATAAATATAATAAACATCAAACTAATAAATATAATAAACATTAAACTAATAATATAATAAACATTAAACTAATAATATAATAAACATTAAACTAATAATATAATAAACATTAAACTAATAAATATAATAAAAATTAAACTAATAATATAATAAACATTAAACTAATAAATATAATAAACATTAAACTAATAAATATAATAAACATCAAACTAATAAATATTATAAACATTAAACTAATAATATAATAAACATTAAACTAATAATATAATAAACATTAAACTAATAAATATAATAAACATTAAACTAATAATATAATAAACATTAAACTAATAATATAATAAACATTAAACTAATAATATAATAAACATTAAACTAATAAATATAATAAACATTAAACTAATAATATAATAAACATTAAACTAATAATATAATAAACATTAAACTAATAATATAATAAACATTAAACTAATAATATAATAAACATTAAACTAATAAATATAATAAACATTAAACTAATAATATAATAAACATTAAACTAATAATATAATAAACATTAAACTAATAATATAATAAACATTAAACTAATAAATATAATAAACATTAAACTAATAATTAAAAAATAAATAAAACGAGTAATATTACTGTCCGGATGAGTTTGGAAAATTATGGCTTACTGGTCAAGCGTGAGTGAAATACTGCCTCATGTTTTTTAGAGTTTGACCTCCTTTATAATCAGTTAACTTTCGCTACTTTACGAGGCTTATCTAGTCTTTCTTTTGCGTCTTCTTATTTTCCTGCGTCGGTAGCAGAGAGAGAGAGAGAGAGAGAGAGAGAGAGAGAGAGAGAGAGAGCACGCGTTTATGATCACACATGAAACATTTGGGAGTGGATTTTGCCGTCACCATCGAGACACAAAGCCAGTTAACTTGTCTCGCAATAGGATATCGCGTTTCTGATTGTTTTATGAAAAAGCTTTTTCGTTGTGTTGTCCAAACTTTCGTGGTAATTAAAAAAATAGGCCAAAAGTGCACGTATTTTCTTTTCCTAAAGAGAAAGAACCATTCTCTATTTGGATACGTGCAATTAGGAGGAATAATTTTAATCCAACAAAATATAGCAAAGTTATTTTAATAAAAACTATATTTAAGTAATTTTATGACTTTTGATAACATGTCAATATAAATTAAAGAAAAAAATAATTTTTTATTGATAATACGGCAAGCAACATGTTGAATTCATTTTCTTTGAACTGTTTATTTTCTTATAAGGGTAATTTTCGGGTATTTAGCAGCAACCGCAAAAATAGTCAAAATTCAAACAGCCATAAGAAATAAATTATTCTTTTACCTGGATAATTTTGTTAAACCGATAACAACATGGTTGGCTTCGAACAAGCTGTCTCCGGAGAGTCAGTAATGTCTTAAAACTTTAAAAAAATAAACAAATTACTGAAAGAAATCCACTCGATAAATATCATATATATATATATATATATATATATATATATATATATATATATATATATATATATATATATATATATATATATATATATATATATAGTAAGTTATGAAAATATATATGACAATTAAGCTACATAGATTATTCCGCGTTTCATTCTCGAAAGAATTCGTCAAGATAAGCCTGACGAATTCTCACGAGAATGAAACGCGGAATATTCTGTGTAACTTAATTGTCTTATATATTTTTATAACTTACTACCTAGCTCTACGTATGTATCGAGCTCAGTTGAAGTAAATTCTGAAAAATTACGCATAAAATTATATCTCTGCATGTGATTTATGTGATTATGTGATATTTATGTGATTAAATGAAATATATAAGGCACTATGAAATAACTGGGATCATTAAAGAAGAACAGATCATAAAAATTATATAAAATAAAATAAAATAACATAAAAATAAAAATAAAATGAAGTCTTTAGTTTAGAGTTCCGGAAAGCAAAGAATATGGCAACTGGTTACAAACCTGACATATTATAATATTATAAAATTCGGGAATCGGCCGAATGTTAAATGTTTTGTTTGCCTTTTGTGTTAATGTTCGGAGTATCGTCTTCTTACTAAAATGCGTTTCGTTATTTCTCAGCTGAGATTGCTTGTTCTGTAGAAAGGTTTTAAAATCATAGCTCACTAATATCTGAGTGAAATACTCTTTTCCTTTAGAGTTTGGTCTCCTTTATCTCCAGTAACTCTTGCCGTTTCACGTGGCTTATCTTGTCCTCCTCTATAAAAGCCGCTGCTGCTTTTACATCTTCTCCTTATCCTGGTTTACCCGCGTCGCTAGCAGAAAAAAACATACCTTTATTCATTTAAGGTGAGGTAGTTTATAGTATTACCGCAACAGTTGCACATGAAAAATTAAATACGAATAATATTTTAATAATTAAATTAAACGAATAATATAACTCTAAGAAAAACTTAAACGAATGCATCTACCCTCGTTAGATTAAACACTGCCCCAAATACCAACCTGAAAAATGTTTACGTAACGATAAAATGACTAATATTAAAAGTAATAAGACGAACAATATTAGACGAAAAAATTAAACCAAATAATATTAACCAACTAAAATATTAAAACGAATAACATTGAACAAATATAAAATTAAAACGAATAATATTGCGCAAATAAAAATTGAAACAGATAAGATTGCACCTAAAAAAATAAAAATGAATAATATTACACAAATTAAGAAACTAAAATAGAATAATATTAAACTAATAAAAAATTAAAACGAATAATATTGCGCAGAAAATAAAAACAAATAATATTACACAAATAAAAATTTAAACGGATAATATAACACAGAAATTAAAACTGATAATATTACATTAAAAAATATCATAACAAATATTATTATTAGAATAAAAATTAAAACGGATAATATTACAATAAAATAAATAAAAATTAAAACAGATAATATTGCACGAATAAAAAATTAAAACGAATAATATTACACAGATAAAAATAACAACGAAGAATATTACACGATAAAAATTAAAACGAATATTACATAAAACTTAAAACTAATTATATTATACGAATAAAAAATTAAAGCAGGTTACATTACACAATTTTTAAAAAATAATATTACACAAAACATTAAAACAAATAATATTGCACAAATAAAAAGTAAACTGAATAATATTACAAAAATAAATTAAAATGAATAATATTTTACAAATAAAAATTAAACGAATGATATTACACGATTTAAAATTCAAACGAATAATATTGCACTAAAAAACTAAAATTAATAATATTACACAATTTAAAATTTAATCGAATAATATTGTACAAACAATAAAACGTACAATATTACACAAAAAATTAAAACGAAAAATATTGCACAAAGAAAAAATTAAAACCAATAATATTGCACAATTAAGAATTAAAATGAATAATGTTACACAATTTTAAAATTAAAATAAATTATATAGCGCTAAAAAATAAAAATAAAATATTGCACAATTAAAATATAAAACGAATAATATTACACAATTAAAAAAATAAAACAAATAATAGTACACAATTAAAAAATTAAAACGAAAAATATTGCACTAAAAATAAAACCAATATTACCCAATGAAAAATTAAAACGAATAATATTGCAATAAAAATCAAATAATATTACACAATTAAAAAATGTACACGAATAATATTGAACTAAAAAATAAAACAAAAATATTACACAATTACAAAATAAAACAAATAATATTACATAATTAAAAATTAAAACGAATAATATTGCACTAAAAAATAAAACAAACATTATTACACTATTAAAAATTTAAATGACTAATATTGCACTAAAAAATAAAACAAATAATATTAGACAATTAAAAATTAAAACAAATAATATTGCACTAAGAAAATTAAACAAATAATATTACACAAATAAAAATTAAAACGAATAATATTGCACTAAAAACATATAATATTACACAATGAAAAAGTCTAAGGAATAATATTGCACAAAAAGCGAATAATATTACACAAGTAAAAATTTAATCGAATAATATTGCGCTAAAAATAAATGAAATAATATTACACAATTTGAAATTAAAACGAATAATATTGCACTAAAAATAAATAAAAATTAAAACGAATAATATTGCACTAAAACATAAAACGAATAATATTACACAATTAAATCGAATATTACACAAAAAATAAAACGTACACTATTATACAAACACTTAAACAAAAAGTATTACACAAATAAAAAATTAGAACCAATAATATTACTCGAATAAAAATTAAAACGAATAATATAACACAAATTAAAATTAAAACGAATGGTATTACACAAAAACTTAATACAAATATTATAATATACAAATTTAAAATAAAAACAAATAATATGACACAAATAAAAAAAATCAAAACCAATAAATTATACAAAAAATAAACAGATAATATTACACAAAAATTTAAAACGAATTATATTACACAAATAAATATTAAACCGATTTATTTTAAACAAATAAAAATTTAAACGGAAAATATTACACAAATAATAAAATTAAAACAAATAATATTAGACAATTAAAAATTCAAATGACTTATAATACACAAATAAAAAATTGAAGCGACTAATATTGCATAAATAAAAATTAAAACGAATAAACTTACAGAAATAAAAAATAAGCGCGAATAATATTAGACAAATTGAAATAATAACGAATTATATTAAACAAATTTAACATCTACACGAATAATATTGCACAAATAAATATTTAAACGAATATTATACAAAGAATTAAAGCGAATTACACAAATAAAATTAAAACAATAATATTGCATTAATAAACAATTAAAACGAATTATTTTACACAAATATTGTAACAAGTAATATTACACAAATAAAAAACGCCAGATGGATGGAAAAAAACTTAAACGAATAATAACACAGAAAAAATTACAACAAATAATATTTGACAATTAAAAAATTATAACAAATAATATTGCACAAACAATTAAAACAAATAATATTGCACAATTAAAAATTATAACAAATTATATTTCACAAATAAAATTAAAACAAATAATATTTGACAATTAAAAAATTATAACAAATAATATTACACAAACAATTAAAAAAATAATATTGCACATTTGAAAATCATAACAAATAATATTTCACAAATAAAAAGAGAAACAAATAACATTTGACAATTAAAAAGTTATAAGAAATAATATTGCACAAACAATTAAAAAAATAATATTGCACAATTAAAAATCATAACAAATAATATTTCACAAATAAAAAGAGAAACAAATAATATTTGACAATTAAAAAATTATAACAAATAATATTACACAAATACAAAATTAAGACGAATAATATGGCACAAATAAAAGAACTAATATTGCACAAATAAAAATTGGTATCGAATAATTATACAAAAAATTGAAACGAATAATATCAGATAAATTAAAATTAAAAAGAATTATATTGCATTTAAGAATAGTTAAAAAGATTAAAATTGCAATATTAAAAAAATAAAGCGAATAATATTAACACAAATAACAAAAGTTAAACGAATAAATATATACCAAACATTACAAGAATAATATTACCAAATGAAAATAAAAACGAAACAGATTGAATAAATAAAATTATAGTAAATTATATCAAAAATAAAAAAAATTAAAATGAATAATTTTAATCAAATAAAAATTAAAAGAAAAAATATAACACAAAAAAGATTAGAACGATTATACAAATTAAAAGTTAAGTAGAATAATATTGCACAAATAAAACATTAAAACGAATAACATACAAAAATTAAAATTAAAACAAAAATATATCACGCAAATAAAAAATTAAAACGAATGATCTCACAAAATAAGACTAAAACAAATAATATTACACAATTAAAAATTAAAACTGATAATATTACACAAATAAAAAATCAAAACGAATAATATTACACAAATTAAAACAAATAATATTACAAAATTCAAAATTTAAACTGATAATGTTACACAAATAAAAAACGAATAACTTTGCACAGATAAAATTAAAACGAACAATATTACACAAACAAAACATGAAACAAATAATATTACACAGTTAAAAATTCAAACGCATAATATTACGCAAATGAAATAATGAATGAATAATATTGCATAAAAAGAAATAACGAATAAGATTACACAAATAAAAATATAAAACAAATAATATTGCACAAATCAAAAAAATATATGTATTATATTACAATAATAATATAACGTTAATAAAACTATAAAAGAAAATTTCAATAATCAAAGGATATACATTAAGCCGATATAAAATCGAAAGAAAAACATTACAATTATAACATACATCGTATTTGAATTTTTGCTTTAATTTATTCGTACAAATGTCTTCCACTCTGGTTGCATCATTGTCTTCACCAAATAACATCATTATTTTTGGTCTTTGTATTTTTTAGAATGTGATTGCGAGATAAATGATTTAAAGCTGTTAACAGATAAGTACAGTTGCGTTGTCAAGTATCAATCTCAACCATATACTCATATACTGAAGTCTTTGGGGTTATTAGTTCAACTAATGTATCCATCTTATCTTTAACATGCACAACTTTTGTCATCTTGTTGTCGCTGCTGCTTTTTCTTGTGATCAATTACTTGAATTTTTTTTTTTTTTTTTTTGCTAAACCTAAAACAACCAGTCTTTGATTAGGCTTCTTCGGAGTCACTCCTGGGTTTTTCAGTACATTGATTTCAAAATCAGCATTAATGTCGATTATAGGTCAATGAAATTCTAGAATTCAATACTTCAGTCGTTTACAAAATTCTCACTGCCGACAACAAGATGATGTCCGGATGTTCGTCGTTTTCTAAGCTATCCAGGATGCGGCATTAGATATTGTCACATTTGCAAATTGCCTTAGAACACTGGACCAGATCATGGGTATTAAATGTATTATGTTTATATGTGGGGGTCGTTCAGAAAGTAATGCCTTCTATTTTATTCCGCCCGAATGGATCAAAGGGGATTGCGAATTGCATTATTACGATGACTGATTTCATTTTGATGAACTCATGATCTTAAAGTTTAATCTTTCTGTTGAAGATATTGTAGGTGTGAGAGTCTAAGAAAGTAACCTCTATCAATGGCGTGCGTCAGAAGCAGAGATGCGTTATTGAATTCCTTCGTGCAGAAAAATGAAACCGTTCAACATTCACCGACGTTTGTTTAAATTTTACAAAACACAGTTAGGAGATGGTTTCGTCGAGAAGCGACAGAGATGTGAGTGACAAAGCGCACTCCGAGTGCCCATGCACAGCCATCATCTCAGAAAACACAGTGAACCTCGACTAACACATCCGTGTTGATCGGCAGGTAACGGTGAATGAAATGCGTGTAGAGTTGAATATGGATGTCAGTGCACTAGAAACAATGTTTTCACACTTATGTTAGGTGGGTTGCGTGAATGCTCAGGCAGAACCAATAGAACCACCGACGGAATATTTGTTAGGACCTGTTTAATCAGTACGAAATAGAAAGTGCCGGATTCTTGGGCAGCGTTATTACTGGTAACGAGACGAAGTGTCATCACCACGAACCGGAGTCCAAAATGCAATCGATGAAATGGCACCACTCATGCTGCCCAGCAGAGAAGTTCAAGATGCAAACATTCGTAGGTAAAGTGATATGCACTTCTGGGACATGAATCGCTTCATCTTCCAGGATTTCTTAGAACCATGGCTAAGTGTCAAATCTAACCGTTATGTTGAAAGGTTGACGAAAATGAAGGCCCGGGTTCCCCATGTTAGTCCAGAGAAGGGAGACATTCCGTTTGCAACACAACAAGGCCAGACTGCACAAAAGTTTAAAAACCATGGAATGCGTGACAAAGTTCGGTCGGACGGTGCTGTCTCAGCCACCGTATAGTGTCGACCTGACACCTGACAAAAAAAAAATTATAGTCGAGTTTGCTTTGGAGTTGAAAAATTAATCTTTTTATATTCCTTACTGAAATGTTACAGTAAAAATATACAACAACCAATCTAAGTAGAACTTCTTTCTTTCCATTTCTTTATCTTTCTCCCTTAAATCTGTGAATAAAGTATAAGTGATTATTCTTTCCTTTATCTTGTCAATTTTGCTTTTTGCTTTTTTGTTTTTAAATGGTAACGTAATTTCAGTTATTATGAAAAACCTAATCTATTTTATAATAACAAAAAGGTAATCACTACTACAGCTAACGTAAAAATTAATTAGTCGAAAACCAACTACACATTTGTGACTTATTTGCGTAAAAATACTATTTAGTAGAAGTTATAAACCTTTTGTTAGCGTAAATAGCGATTATCAGCAAAGTAACCATCTTTGTTACGTCACTTGTTAAACATCGATGAATGGAACTGAACTTTTTTATCTTTCTACAAAGTTGTCTATAATCTTTTGTTTATGTCCAAACACATGGATTCACGTTTCCACTACTAACCCTTTTCTTATTTTTATACTAACGAAAATAACCAATAAAGTTGTTAGAAATGTTAGAATGAAACTCTTGTCTTATAATTCTACTAAAGAACCTTCCACGTTGTCTCCATCGGTCAGTTGCTTTCATTTTATAATTATGTTTTTTTTATTATTATTTTAGAAATTACGACGTATATTCAGTTACAGACATACACAAACATCTCCATTCAAATAACATTACTCATTTATGCATATGTTTCCTCGTGTTCATTTATTTGCCGATTTCGATCGTGTATCGCCGATTCAAGAAATCGAAGCGTATATTTGTCGGATGCTTTGCGCACGAAAACTTCCAAGTTCTTCCCCCAATCCGTGCTTCCATTCCATCATTCTCTTGTTGATTCGGTTTTATTTCGTTCGTTCTTTATATTCCTCCCCCTCCTCTCTATCGGCTTTAATCTGATTAGCTAAAATTGCAGCTGATCTGGCGCTATGTTCGAAAACATGTTCGATCCAGTTTATTGAATAACGAAACAGAAAAATCCTTGAGAATGCTTCGTAATACCGCCAAAACAACCGGATCTCTTCTCTCTCCCCTCCACTTCCTCCTCCTACCATGTTTTTGTTTCTAGTCTCTCTTCTCTCCGCCTTTTCCAATAGTTTCCCGCTCACCCCATCGATCCATACCCCCAACCCTCAGCTCAATTAAAGGCATTATTATACGAATCGGATGAATTCTTCGAAATGCGTTAAGGAAATCAATGTGGAAATCACACTCTAAAACGCACACGTACATGTAAGCATACACATATAGAACCATACACACACGTACATACATATGCATCTATATACATACATATATATATGCATATTTATATGTATATATATATATATATATATATATATATATATATATATATATATATATATTAGCAAAAGTACCCGTCGTTGACTGGGTTCAAAAACAGCCTACAGAAAATGAACTCTGATTTATGAAAGTATGATAGGTTATGAAAAGGAGGGGTTGTAAAGAGATAGCTTCGAATTTGGGGTATCAAACCAAAGCAAAATATGATGAAAGTAAAAATAAAATAGATAAACCTCATAATTTATTATACTATACCTGATCACACTGAAACACTTATCACAATATTCTCTGGATCTATATTAAAAAACCTTGTTAAACTTTGTGACATATTTCCATTCTATGGAGGTCAGGCGCGAACGAACACCCCATAATTTTATTATACCATATTTTTTCAAACTAAAACATAATTATCAAAGTATACTTACGCAGATAGATATGAATAGTCTTTATTAAAGTGTCTGCCTATTTCCATTCTATGGAGGTCAGGCGCGAACGCAGACCACACAATTTTATTATACCATCCATATTTAAGTTAAAACATATTTATCAAAGTATTCTTGTGTACATCTATATCAAAAACACTTGTAAACGTTTTTTTAATTTTTAAATTTTTTATTTCCATACTTTGTGGACCAGGCGCGAACGCAGACCCCATAATTTTAATGAACCACCGTTCTGCCAGATCAAACATACCCATTCCTGTGTCTTGATGCATCTTTTATCATTATATGTAATCAGTTTTTTTAAAATAGTCAACCATATCGGAGCCTATTCGTGACCAGACACACACACACACACACACACACACACACACACACACACACACACACACACACACACACCGACATTCAGCTTTATATTAGAGATATATATTTTTTTATGTATATATAGCACAAATATTGTTGAACAAACCCCATATTTGTCGTTTTTTTAACATTAGGCAAAATTTGATTATAGAACCACTCTGGTGCAAAAAGACACTAAAAGGAACCACCTCAGCAATTACAGGCCTATAACATGCTTACCTACAATGTGGAAAATATTGACAGTACAACTGAAATAACAAATTTACCGCTCCCTTCACAATAGCAGACTACTAAACAGAGAACAGAAAGGGCGTCACAAAGGAAAACGAAGAACACATGACTTTCTATACATAGAACAAAAGATCCTGAAGGAAGCAAAAAGTAGAAAAAAGGACATAGTCATGGCATGGATCGACCGCAAGAAAGCGTACGATAGAATCCCTCAACCATGTGTAATAGAATGTACAGAATGCCGATTAAGATTATCAATTTGATAGAAAATGCAATGAGAACGTGGAGACTTTAACTGACAGTTGATGGACAATACATAACTGAGATTAAAATACAAAGAGGTATCTTCCAAGGGTATTATCAGTCACTGCAAATGTTCATCATGATATACTAAGAAAGTGTTAAGTTGGATAAAAGTTCACTAATACAGACGAATGAATGAACCACCTAATGTAAAGGGACGACCTGAAAATTTTTGCAAATTCAAGAAGAAACTAAGGACCCTAATCACAACTAGGATCTTCAGCTAGGATATCCAAATTAAATTTGATATAATAAAATGCGTACAGCTGATCATGAGAAAGAGAAAACTGGAAGCAATGGAAGGTATGAAACTACTCAACTAAACGAAGGTAAGGGCGCTAGGTGAATATGACAGCTACAAATATTTAGAAATTCTCGAAGCAGACACTATGAATGCAACAGAAATGAAAAATAAAATTGGAAATGAATACCTTAGAAGAACAAGAACACCCACCGAACTAAACGATATAGTAGAAACATAATGCAAGGTATAAACGCATAGGCAGTGTCACTAGTAAGGCACTCCGAACCGTTTATACTCTGTTTATCAAAGAAGAACCGAGACATCTCGATCAGAAGACTTGGAGAACCATGATCATGCACAATGTACTATGCCCCAAAATAGTGCCTGTCGACTTTACATGAAAAGAAAAAAACGGGGAGAGAGGAGTTATTTGTATAGAAGACTGTGTGAATGACGCGAAAAAAAGATTGAGAAATATATAGAACAAGAGACACTGAAAAAATGAACAAGACAGAAAAGAAAGAGACAATGTATAAGACGCAAAAAGAACCAAATGCATCAAAGTAAAGATTGACAAAACAGAAGAAGACGGCAAATGCAGACTTTGTGAACAAAGAGACGAAAACATAAATTACATACGTGATTGCAGCAACTGAGATCAAAAAGAAGTAATTGTAGAAGCACCAGTAACAAACATGAAAACGTTAAAAAAAAAATAATGAGAGATATTGGAATCAGAGGAATAGCCGAAAAGATACAATAATTAAAACGGCTAAAATATTAAGGAAACCCCTTGAATGTGGAGACTCATATGAGCTACAGGCGCTCGTCTGACATATAGAAACTGCCACAGAAATAAAACACAAAGAAACACCACATGGAATCAAGAAAATTGAAATCGTATAATTGTAAGCCCCCCCCCCCAAGTGTTGGCATCAACTCATACCACACACCATAGTCGATGATTTTCAAGGAGAATAAAATAACTAAAGAGAAAAATCAATTACCAGACCTCTACTAGATAAGTACAAAGAGGACTGGGATCCTGGGGAGGTTTATTGACACCCAAATTCCAATAAAAAACCAATGATTGCTACCAATAAAAAATCAATGTCAAACAGCTGTTGCAATAACGAAAGTAAATTTGCAAAATATCGAAAGAGGTGGAGAGTACTAGAGATCTGGAGAGACTTGTTGTCACTCATACTCAGGCTGTTCTCAATAAGAAATCTTTAATGGGCTATAATGAAAAATCCTAGTGAAGAAGAAGAATCATCATCCTCATAATAATAATAATAATAATAATAATAATAATAATAATAACAACAACTTTTTCAGATGCATCTTGTTGAACTCATGAATTTGTACAGAACTTAGAACTGAAGCTTATGTTAGATTATTCTCGTTTCGTCAACCATGACTGAGTAGAAATCTTAAGTAATAATTCTTAATATTGAGAGTAAACTGAGGATTGAACTTTCAACTTCTAGAAGGCAATCACTTCGAATATTATTATAACTTAGCACTTTATCCGTTGTGTCAGAGGTCAACGTGGAAAATGGCTTTTAGCGAGCCTTAAACTATATTATGTATTCATGTATCTTATAGTTGAATGCAAGTTGTTATTTTACCTATAGCTGGAGGGTGTTTTCACCGATAGTAATGCGTCAAACCTGATGTAAAACATCGCACCCACGTTTTCAGAATAGTCGATAGAAATTTGAGATATCAAATAAAAAATCCAAACCTTTCATTACCTACTACATCGATGTATAGAGAAGGACGCCACTCAATTCCAAACACTACTCCACTTGATCTTGATAATGCTGACTGTTTAGAAAGGGTGCATCAGGTACGATCTTTTTTTGTCTTTGGTAGGACTTGACTTAGGATTGAACCCCGGTCTTCTGGCTTATTAGCGAACAACTTTGACTATTAAGTCAAATGAGTCGGTCACGTAAGTTAAATAATTTGGATAAGAGACAAAAAAAAACAACAGTGGAATAAGTATTAAGTAAAGGGCCGATTTATGCACAAGTGTTATGCACTTAAATCGAAACTTGCAGTTAAAAAAATCTCAAGGTCGACTAATACGTCAGGTCGAAGTTTATTACTTTATTATTTGTTTTTCTATTATTTCACATTTTTTTTATCATTTTTAAATTTGCTTTCAGCTTTGTTCGAATGCTTACCAGATTAAGAAATATAAATTCTATAAAATCGATCCAAACTGATTTTCTTTTATTCTCCCCTCCTCCCCCCCTCTCTCTCTCTCTCTCTCTCTCTCTATCTATCTATCTCTCTATCTATCTATCTATCTCTTGTCTTTCTCTCTAAAATATGAATGACTCCAAGCCAATCATTGTTGTCTTTTATGTTTCTAACAATCCTTAGATTATTAAATAAATTTCCTAAACTTACCTTCTCTTTTTTTTTTTCGCTATCGATCGTCAGAAAAATTAATCAGTGGATTGTGGGGTTCGAATTAATCTTCAATGTCCGTTTGGACAATAATATCGCAAAATTTGGCATGATATTCATGAATTATTTCTTTGGGATTTGCCGAAACCATTAATCTTAACTGTGATAGTTCACATTTTACCGATTGGAAATCGCTGATAATGAAGAAGGTGAATAAGAAACAAAAGAAAGAGTTCAAAGAAATGTATAACTTCAGAAAAGGAAGGTTAAAAAGGGCGAGAACAAATTAGACGAATGTCGGTTAAAAAGGCACAATAAATAATATGACGCCACGGTAAGATACGTCCTTACAATCTGTGTGTTTCTTGATGCAGTTTTTAGTTTAAACGTGATACTGACGGACAAACCCGCTTACAGAAATGCGTGGATACATCGAGAAAAAAATGGAGAGCGATTGGTGAAGTCGAAAAAAATAAATAAAAATGACGTCTAATCTGTAAAAGAAAAGAAAAAAAAACGAGTTTTTTTTTGGAGGGGGGGGGATTATTTCTAAATTTTGGTGTAATTCTCCAAAATTTATATCCAGTCAAAGAGAATATAATGGTATGTCATTATTTTTTCTTCTTGCTTTCTATTTATTGTTTTAAAGAATTATCCGACATTAACTTTTTTATATAAGAATTAAATGGTCAAATAGAAACGATAATTTTTTATAAATCCGGAAATGGCAACGTCCAAAACTTTGTGTTTCTATCTACGGGGTTGCACTTTAATCATAAGTTTTGTCATCCGTTAGGCTTCTCTGTTTTCGTCGGTCTGTCACGTTTATATATGAAGACATGTGCATGTATGTGACAGATCGGCGAAAATACTATTGGGTTATTTGATGTTCAAGCTAGAAGCAACTCTCTTTTTTTTAATACTATTTCATCTCAAACAAGGCGTATTGCCACTATTGGACGTGAATGGCTTCTAAATTGGATCATGCCAACAAGGAATTATGTGAGGAAGTGAATTGCGAGATGTTTGTTCGCATTACATTCAAACTTCTGCGTGTTAATATAGTCAAGAATGCAAGAAACAGGGAGTGAATTCGCAAGTCTAGCTGTTTTTGGGAAGAAACTAATAATGTAAAGGCTTTCCGGCATCTAAAGACCTCGTCAAAACCCGGAACAAAAATGTCTCGAGAAAACCGTTCGATTTTAACCTTTCGTATTTTCTATGTATAAATATTTCGAATTACCTAATATTTCATGTGTTCTCACACGTTTTTATTTTAATGTTATTTAATTAAAAAAAAAATACAAAAACTGATGAACGATTTGTTTGTTTTGTTGTCGTTTCCTTAGCACAATGCCAAGGAATATGCCATGCTTAGCATAATGGGCAGAATTATAAGGTTCATTCCTCTTTACTGTTAAAAATTCATATATTCTAAGAGTTTGTCAGGATGGCTTTCAGCCTCAAACCAGACTTCTTTTGTTTGATATATGCTATAAGTATATAACTCGCTTGTGTTTGGTGTTGTTGTATACTAGAAGCGTCTTTTTATTTTATTTTATTTATTTATTATTATTATTTTTATTTATTTTTTTTTCTGCTATAGGTTATCTAAAATTTCGAGGGTGCAGGTGGCAGATGAAATCTCCGGATTTTACAGAAAATCAAAACAAAAGAAACAAAAACTTTAGTTGCTAGATCCAATTTTTACAAGCTAGATTACTAAAGAAAATCATTAGATCTATCTGAAAACTGCTAAAATGGCAACTCAATAAATGATCACGCATTTTGCAATTTTTTCTCTGTATTAATTATTTCATTATAATACTTTGCTTTTTTCTTCTTTAATCTCATTTTCGTTTAGGATAAAAGCACAGAAAATTAGACTAATAATTGACCATGGGTCTCAATATTTGACCATAAGCGGAATGAATCGATAGTTTTTCAAAGGGGTAACAAACGTGTATACAACGCCATAATAAGACACCATCTAGAGAATAGAAGCCATTCAACTTCGGTGTTTATACATGAAAATTAGAATCTTATATGCAGATCAGAAACGGTTAAAATCAGTGAAATCATTCATAAACTAATAAAAGACTGCAGTAGAGAGAAGGATTGGAATAGATTCACCATGAATAAAGCATATAAACACCGAAGTGTAAACTACTACTGTAATAGGGACTCGATTTATAGGAGAGCAATTTGGGTTGACAATTTAAAAGCAATATGTTTGTTTAAATTGCATTTAAATTTCTGCAAAATTGTATTGCCGGGGAAACAGAGTGTAGGAAAGGAATCCCAAAAGTAAGTAAATCAATGAAAATTATTAGAATAGAAAACAGTTACAAGGAAGTGGTGCGATTGAGCAGATAGTATGCTAGATCGCATCTCTTCGGTTAGGAGGTAAAATTGCACTAAGTAAATCGGAACACATTCCAGTGAAAGTTCTAATAAAACTCTGGATACAATTAGGAAACAATGCGACAGAGAGTGTTGCTTCGAAGAGCGTGTGACATTTATAATATTAAACATTCGCTTTTTGCGTCAAATTCAAGAGGAAGAAACTAATGATTGGCGTATGATGACTTTATATGGAAATGAAAAATTTTTTAAATGGTAATTTGATTGAAATCATTTGTTTGAAATCATTTGTTTGAAATCATTTGATTGAAATCATTTGTTTAACATCATTTGATTGAAATCATTTGTTTGAAATGATTTGTTTGAAATCATTTGTTTGAAATCATTTGTTTGAAATCATTTGTTTGAAATCATTTGATTGAAATCATTTCTTTGAAATCATTTGTTTGAAATCATTTGATTGAAATCATTTGATTGAAATCATTTGATTGAAATCATTTGTTTGAAATCATTTGATTGAAATCATTTGTTTGAAATCATTTGTTTGAAATCATTTGATTGAAATCATTTGATTGAAATCATTTGTTTGAAATCATTTGATTGAAATCATTTGTTTGAAATCATTTGTTTGAAATCATTTGATTGAAATCATTTGTTTGAAATCATTTGTTTGAAATCATTTGTTTGAAATCATTTGATTGAAATCATTTGTTTGAAATCATTTGATTGAAATCATTGGTTTGAAATCATTTGTTTGAAATCATTTGTTTGAAATCATTTGATTGAAATCACTTGTTTGAAATCATTTGAAATGATTTGTTTGAAATCATTTGTTTAAAATCATTTGTTTGAAATTATTTGATTGAAATTATTTGATTGAAATCATTTGTTTGAAATCATTTGTTTGAAATCATTTGAAATCATTTGTTTGAAATCATTTGTTTGAAATCATTTGATTGAAATCATTTGATTGAAATCATTTGATTGAAATCATTTGTTTGAAATGATTTGTTTGAAATGATTTGTTTGAAATCATTTGATTGAAATTATTTGATTGAAATCATTTGTTTGAAATCATTTGTTTGAAATCATTTGAAATCATTTGTTTGAAATCATTTGTTTGAAATCATTTGATTGAAATCATTTGATTGAAATCATTTGTTTGAAATGATTTGTTTGAAATTATTTGTTTGAAATCATTTGATTGAAATCATTTGATTGAAATCATTTGTTTTAAATCATTTGTTTTAAATCATTTGAAATCATTTGTTTGAAATCATTTGATTGAAATCATTTGTTTGAAATTATTTGATTGAAATCATTTGATTGAAATCATTTGTTCGAAATGATTTGTTTGAAATTATTTGTTTGAAATCATTTGATTGAAATCATTTGATTGAAATCATTTGTTTTAAATCATTGAAATGATTTGATTGAAATCATTTGATTGAAATCATTTGTTTGAAATGATTTGATTGAAATGATTTGATTGAAATCATTTGTTTGAAATCATTTGTTTGAAATCATTTGTTTGAAATCATTTGTTTGAAATGATTTGATTGAAATCATTTGTTTGAAATCATTTGTTTGAAATGATTTGTTTGAAATGATTTGTTTGAAATCATTTGATTGAAATCATTTGATTGAAATCATTTGTTTTAAATCATTGAAATCATTTGATTGAAATCATTTGTTTGAAATCATTTGTTTGAAATGATTTGATTGAAATGATTTGATTGAAATCATTTGTTTGAAATCATTTGATTGAAATCATTTGATTGAAATCATTTGATTGAAATCATTTGTTTGAAATCATTTGATTGAAATCATTTGATTGAAATCATTTGATTGAAATCATTTGTTTGAAATCATTTGTTTGAAATCATTTGATTGAAATCATTTGATTGAAATCATTTGATTGAAATCATTTGATTGAAATCATTTGTTTGAAATCATTTGTTTGAAATCATTTGTTTGAAATCATTTGATTGAAATCATTTGTTTGAAATCATTTGATTGAAATCATTTGATTGAAATCATTTGTTTGAAATCATTTGATTGAAATCATTTGATTGAAATCATTTGATTGAAATCATTTGATTGAAATCATTTGTTTGAAATCATTTGTTTGAAATCATTTGATTGAAATCATTTGTTTGAAATAATTTGATTGAAATCATTTGATTGAAATCATTTGATTGAAATCATTTGATTGAAATGATTTGTTTGAAATCATTTGATTGAAATCATTTGATTGAAATCATTTGTTTGAAATCATTTGATTGAAATCATTTGATTGAAATCATTTGATTGAAATCATTTGATTGAAATCATTTGTTTGAAATCATTTGATTGAAATCATTTGATTGAAATCATTTCTTTGAAATCATTTGTTTGAAATCATTTGATTGAAATCATTTGATTGAAATCATTTGATTGAAATCATTTGATTGAAATCATTTGATTGAAATCATTTGATTGAAATGATTTGTTTGAAATCATTTGTTTGAAATCATTTGATTGAAATCATTTGATTGAAATCATTTGTTTGAAATCATTTGATTGAAATCATTTGATTGAAATCATTTGTTTGAAATCATTTGTTTGAAATCATTTGATTGAAATCATTTGTTTGAAATCATTTGTTTGAAATCATTTGATTGAAATCATTTGATTGAAATCATTTGTTTGAAATCATTTGATTGAAATCATTTGATTGAAATCATTTGATTGAAATCATTTGTTTTAAATCATTTGTTTGAAATCATTTGATTGAAATGATTTGTTTGAAATGATTTGTTTGAAATCATTTGTTGTAAATCATTTGTTTGAAATCATTTACTTGAAATCATTTCTTTGAAATCATTTGTTTGAAATCATTTGATTGAAATCATTTGTTTGAAATAATTTGATTGAAATCAGTTGAAATCATTTGTTTTAAATCATTTGTTTGAAATCATTTGATTGAAATCATTTGTTTTAAATCATTTGTTTGAAATCATTTGATTGAAATCATTTGAAATCATTTGATTGAAATCATTTGTTTGAAATCATTTGATTGAAATCATTTGAAATCATTTGATTGAAATCATTTGTTTGAAATCATTTGGATGAAATCATTTGTTTGAAATCATTTGATTGAAATCATTTGTTTGAAATCATTTGTTTGAAATTATTTGATTGAAATCATTTGATTGAAATCATTTGATTGAAATCATTTGTTTGAAATCATTTGTTTGAAATCATTTGATTGAAATCACTTGTTTGAAATCATTTGAAATGATTTGTTTGAAATCATTTGTTTGAAATCATTTGTTTGAAATTATTTGATTGAAATTATTTGATTGAAATCATTTGTTTGAAATCATTTGTTTGAAATCATTTGAAATCATTTGTTTGAAATCATTTGTTTGAAATCATTTGATTGAAATCATTTGATTGAAATCATTTGATTGAAATCATTTGTTTGAAATGATTTGTTTGAAATGATTTGTTTGAAATCATTTGATTGAAATTATTTGATTGAAATCATTTGTTTGAAATCATTTGTTTGAAATCATTTGAAATCATTTGTTTGAAATCATTTGTTTGAAATCATTTGATTGAAATCATTTGATTGAAATCATTTGTTTGAAATGATTTGTTTGAAATTATTTGTTTGAAATCATTTGATTGAAATCATTTGATTGAAATCATTTGTTTTAAATCATTTGTTTTAAATCATTTGAAATCATTTGTTTGAAATCATTTGATTGAAATCATTTGTTTGAAATTATTTGATTGAAATCATTTGATTGAAATCATTTGTTCGAAATGATTTGTTTGAAATTATTTGTTTGAAATCATTTGATTGAAATCATTTGATTGAAATCATTTGTTTTAAATCATTGAAATGATTTGATTGAAATCATTTGATTGAAATCATTTGTTTGAAATGATTTGATTGAAATGATTTGATTGAAATCATTTGTTTGAAATCATTTGTTTGAAATCATTTGTTTGAAATCATTTGTTTGAAATGATTTGATTGAAATCATTTGTTTGAAATCATTTGTTTGAAATGATTTGTTTGAAATGATTTGTTTGAAATCATTTGATTGAAATCATTTGATTGAAATCATTTGTTTTAAATCATTGAAATCATTTGATTGAAATCATTTGTTTGAAATCATTTGTTTGAAATGATTTGATTGAAATGATTTGATTGAAATCATTTGTTTGAAATCATTTGATTGAAATCATTTGATTGAAATCATTTGATTGAAATCATTTGTTTGAAATCATTTGATTGAAATCATTTGATTGAAATCATTTGATTGAAATCATTTGTTTGAAATCATTTGTTTGAAATCATTTGATTGAAATCATTTGATTGAAATCATTTGATTGAAATCATTTGATTGAAATCATTTGTTTGAAATCATTTGTTTGAAATCATTTGTTTGAAATCATTTGATTGAAATCATTTGTTTGAAATCATTTGATTGAAATCATTTGATTGAAATCATTTGTTTGAAATCATTTGATTGAAATCATTTGATTGAAATCATTTGATTGAAATCATTTGATTGAAATCATTTGTTTGAAATCATTTGTTTGAAATCATTTGATTGAAATCATTTGTTTGAAATAATTTGATTGAAATCATTTGATTGAAATCATTTGATTGAAATCATTTGATTGAAATGATTTGTTTGAAATCATTTGATTGAAATCATTTGATTGAAATCATTTGTTTGAAATCATTTGATTGAAATCATTTGATTGAAATCATTTGATTGAAATCATTTGATTGAAATCATTTGTTTGAAATCATTTGATTGAAATCATTTGATTGAAATCATTTCTTTGAAATCATTTGTTTGAAATCATTTGATTGAAATCATTTGATTGAAATCATTTGATTGAAATCATTTGATTGAAATCATTTGATTGAAATCATTTGATTGAAATGATTTGTTTGAAATCATTTGTTTGAAATCATTTGATTGAAATCATTTGATTGAAATCATTTGTTTGAAATCATTTGATTGAAATCATTTGATTGAAATCATTTGTTTGAAATCATTTGTTTGAAATCATTTGATTGAAATCATTTGTTTGAAATCATTTGTTTGAAATCATTTGATTGAAATCATTTGATTGAAATCATTTGTTTGAAATCATTTGATTGAAATCATTTGATTGAAATCATTTGATTGAAATCATTTGTTTTAAATCATTTGTTTGAAATCATTTGATTGAAATGATTTGTTTGAAATGATTTGTTTGAAATCATTTGTTGTAAATCATTTGTTTGAAATCATTTACTTGAAATCATTTCTTTGAAATCATTTGTTTGAAATCATTTGATTGAAATCATTTGTTTGAAATAATTTGATTGAAATCAGTTGAAATCATTTGTTTTAAATCATTTGTTTGAAATCATTTGATTGAAATCATTTGTTTTAAATCATTTGTTTGAAATCATTTGATTGAAATCATTTGAAATCATTTGATTGAAATCATTTGTTTGAAATCATTTGATTGAAATCATTTGAAATCATTTGATTGAAATCATTTGTTTGAAATCATTTGGATGAAATCATTTGTTTGAAATCATTTGATTGAAATCATTTGAAATCATTTGATTGAAATCATTTGTTCGAAATCATTTGATTGAAATCATTTGTTTGAAATCATTTGATTTAAATCATTTGTTTGAAATCATTTGTTTGAAATCATTTTATTGAAATGATTTGATTGAAATCATTTGTTTGAAATCATTTGTTTGAAATCATTTGATTGAAATCATTTGTTTGAAATCATTTGTTTGAAATCATTTGTTTTATATTATTTGTTTTAAATCATTTGTTTGAAATCATTTGATTTAAATCAATTGTTTGAAATCATTTGTTTGAAATGATTTGATTGAAATCATTTGTTTGAAATCATCAACATAATCCACAGAATTTTTAAATATGGTGAACCTTTTTTTTATATTCGATTTGAAATTTATTTGCATATAAATGGCGTGTTTTTTGGAGGCGATAAATTTTTTAGAAGTTTCTCGATTGTTGTAGACCATACTCTACGTCGTTGGAAAGTATTGGGACACGTTAGTCACCAGTAAGCCATCACGCGTGAAGGTTCTGAGGATGACTAAACATAAAGAACTCTCTCAAGTCGTCCGTGATAAGATTATTGTTGAGCACAAGAATGGAATTGGTTATCGGCGTATATCTGCTCAATTCAAAATCCCTGTAAGCACCATAGGAAACCGTATTAGGAAATGGAAGGTGCATGACTCAACCGTGAACCGTCCGCGCACCGGGGCTCCTCGCAAGATGTCGGATCGAGCAGATTGTACGAAAAATTCAGCAGCAACCGAGAACCACACGAGGCGAACTTCAGAAAGATTTGGAAGAAGCAGGGATACTAGTAACGAAACCAACGATTTTAAACGTCTTAAATTTAACGGTCTTAAATCGCGTACACCTCGAAAGACACCATTACAAAAAAATGTCATGTTAATGCTCGTTTGAAAACAGATGATTACTGGAAGAATGTGATCTGGTCCGATGAGACGAAAGTGGAACTTTTCGGCATTAACTCTGTACTCGAGTATGGAGAAGAGATGGCACAGCGCACGATCCCAAGAACACCCTCCCCACTGTAAAGTTTGGTGGTGGAAATGTCATGCTCTGGGAGATGCTTCTCTTCAAATGGTACTATGGAAAGATGAATGCAGCCAAATATCAGGAAATTCTTGAAAATAATCTCTTGCCTGCTTCCAATGCGTTAGGTATGCGACAGGGATGGATCTTTCAACAAGATAATGATCCCAAACATACTGCTAAAATAACCTCCGATTGATTTGTACAGAACAAAATAGATGTTCTTAAGTGGTCCAGTCAGTCCCCAGACTTAAATCCTATAGAAACTCTATGGAGAGAGCTCAAAATCATGGTCCACCAGTGACACGTAATATTCAGGATTTGAAGAAAGTATGTGTTGAATAGTGGGCCAAAATCTCGCCTGAACGTTGTCACAAATTAGTTTCGTCGTATAGAAAACATCTCGAAGCTGTAATAGCCAATAAGGGGTTTTCAACTAAATAGTAGATGAAATTGTGTTAATGTGTCCAATACTTTTTTTCCGGCTATTCTCGTTTTTATTATATAATTTTTGTTATGCATTAAAAGGTTCCAATTTCTAAAGTTATTTGTTATTGTTAAATTAGTAACTATTTCTTGCTAAATTTTCCCGTCATTCGCTGCATAAAAATGTGTTAAATAAAGAATAATGGGATGTGTCCAACACTTATTTTCCCCACTGTATATATATATATATATATATATATATATATATATATATATATATATATATATACAGGGTGACCCCCCTCCAAAAAAAAAAAAGAGGCCATCTAGAACATATGCTGTAGAACGGAGAAAAAAAGAAAAAAAGGCCAAAGACACTAGTGTTTTGATGTGATGCTTTGAACTAGTTATGACCAAAATTTCATTTCATTCGGATAAAACAGTAAGAAATGGGGTGTAATTATAGTTGGGGCCCGTTTTTATGGGCCCCAAAAGAAGCTGACGGATTTTAAATTTGATTAACTTCCTCAATATTTAAGTTATGCTTACCAATTTTCATATGTAGGTAGATGAGCCTCTCTGTGATATTATAAGATATAGTAAGATATTATAGTCTACTTATTCGAATTTTATTTACACAGCATAATCTAGAGTATGTTTTTCACAAGGTATAATTTTAGTTATGAAAAATGATTTTCTCTAATGTCCACCATTTTCATTTTCACACTCTTGTGCTCTCTGCAGGGCATTGCCCAGCTCATCACTTAATGGTTCAGGGCTTATGGTCCGAATTTCCTCCTCTATATTGTTTTAAGGGCATTTATTGTGGCTGATTTGTTTGCGTATACCCGCTCTTTGAGGTAACTCCAAAGGAAGAAATCTGCACATATGAGATCTGGCGAGCGGGGTGGCCAATTTATTTCACAGCCACGAGAAATTATTCGGTTGACGAATATGTCCTGGTGCAGATTTAATGTTTCTCGTGCAGTATGCGCCGTTGCACCGTCCTGCTGGAGCACATTGATCTAGAGACCTCAATTTGACTTGATCTCCTCCTTACTGATGTGGATGGATCCTCGGCCACACTCTACTAATATCTGACGATTCTTATCACTTCTTGCCGTACGGGGTCTACAAGATTTAGGGAGGTCGCATACAGACCCTTGCTCATGAAATCGAGCCACCATGGCTTTGATTGCATTGGGAGTAGGGGAATTTCTTGTGTTGAAATTTCGTCGAAATTCTCTTTGAGTTTCTAATATTTACTCATTCAACCGAAAATACGACTCTACGATAAATATCCGCTCCTCGGTAGTGTAACGACTCGTGATGACATTGAAAGGGTTAGTCTAGATGATCTGAAAAAATAAAAGAAAAATATAAGAAATTAAGAAAGTTATGAATTTTTTTAACCATCAGCTTCTTTTGAGACACCCTATATATATGTGTGTGTGTGTGTGTGTGTGTGTGTGTGTGTGTGTGTGTGTGTGTGTGTGTGTGTGTGTGTGTGTGTGATTTACTCCTAAACCAATGATTATGAATTTTGGAAAAGAGTTGCTAAATGTAATGGTGAGTGGTGTGAACTATATTTAGTTTAATATATTTATATGAAAATGGCAAAATAGGGATCGAAGCATTTTGTGAGGGTTCAACTTAAAAAAATTTATAAAATAAATATTAGACATCGATGGATAAATATTCCCCAAATTTCAGTTTTCGGAGGAATTTTAAACGGTTTTATGAGACATAATATAGACATCATTTCTTATTTAGAAAATTCAAATATTTAAATAGTTTCATTAATCATTCGACACCAATAAAACAAAAATTCCTGAATTTCCATTTTTCTTAAAACTCCTTAGACATTTTCAATAATTCAAGTAATAAAATAGATTTTGATGAATTAATAAAAATTAGAATTCCAGACATGAAGTTTAGTATCGTTAAATATTGATTTTAATCTTTGTAATGAGATACAGAAGACATAAAAGTCATATCAAACTGTTGTGTTGGAGGAATTAATTTTACCCATCTTTGGACGGCTATTCGAGTATTGTCCTTCTTCATTTCTAAATTATTTAAAAATATCATCACGCTGCCAACAAACACGTGCTAAATTAAAGGAATGTCATTTATACAGCTTTTGTATTATATGTATGCAAGAAATTGATAACAACGAAATATGCAACAACGAGTCGATTAGTCACGCATTCATTCATTATTAATACGTATAACAGCGTTTCATTATGAAGTTGCCGACAACATTAAATGCGTAATAACAACAAGATAATAACAATCACGATTATTATATAAATTATTCGCTATTATTTCTTAACTTGATATGTTTATGAAATGCATTTTAATAGTGAAGAGAGACGTTTCAAACTGTCTGTAGTTTCTGTTTCTTCAAACATTATTCATTGACAACATTATCCATAAATAAACCAAGATGTTCAGTGATTATTGTTGGTTAATAAACCAAGATTTACAGTGATCATTGTTGATTAATTACAAACAGCACAGGGCAAACCTTAAATCATTTTTTTATGAGGATGTGGCATTCTATCGGATTCCAGGTATTCACATGATATTTTAGAAACTCAGTTGAAAGTTTTATCGGTGTCTTTAAACATAATTGTTTGGATATTGATTACACTTGGTTCACAGAATATATTAGGTTGTTTTTCAAATTCTTTTTTACGCGCCCGACGGCTTTTATAAGTACTGGAATAAAGATCTTCCGAAGATGCCAGTCTCTTTTCATGTTGTACATAAGTATTGGATATTTAGTTACTTTATCCTCTACACTGACTTCACCTAGGGTTACTACACCCCGCTACTTATACTATGTCATAATGCCAAGATTAATAGCTCCGTTTTTTTAAGTATGTGTCTAGAGAAATTGCGTAGACATATGCTTTATCTTTAATACTTCTTTTTGGCATGTGTTCCCGAGACTTGTTGCTACACTTGATATTCAACTTTTTACAGATGATCAAGTAGAGATATTTGCACACTCCGTCGCATGGCATAGTAGTCATTTCCCCTGAAAATAACCTACACAACTGGATGTCAGCTCTCTGACATTGTCCATTTCTGTGTAGATCTGCAGTCATTGTCCTTGTTGAGACGACTCATCGTCTTCAAATCATTTATCATCAAGCTTTCATTTTGAGCAGCCATTATTATCCTATCTCGATCACAGTGAAGCGATCCTCTTTTCAGTCAGTCTACAGAGCCTTCGCAATCAGGATATTCCTAAGATAATTCATCTTTAAAATATTCAGCAGGTTGCTATTTATTCTTCCAGTTTTCAGCAATTTTATCTGGGTGTATTTCTATCATTTCTTTTCAGTTACTTCTGTGGCCGGTTTGGTATTTCTGTGTCATTTGTAAGGCAGTCTTGTCCAAAATGTTTGACCAGTTTTTTGATGGAGGTTGTTCTACTGGCTGTTGGTTTGTGATGTTTGAAGACGTGGCGTGGCATAATTAATCTGATGAAAAAAATGGTAAGATCTACAATCTTTGGCGTTTGGCGATGATCTAAGGAATAGATGAAGATTACCAGGCGTCGTTTATATGCTATCTACTGCCAGAATTATGCTACAAACGCATTTAGAGATAAAAGAAGAATAAAATCATTGCAATGCCAAGTAAAAGTCTACCCAGTGAATCAATTGTTGTTAGAAAGGACTGGATAACCGTAATTAGAACAAGGATGAAAGTCTGTCAAATCTGAGTCACAAATGGAGAAAACCTTTACCTTCCATGCAACTTATCTTGACTGAGAACTAAAAGAAACACATCACAATTCTTCAATGAATAAAAAATTGGGACATTGATTCACAATTTATAGCTTATACACATTCTCAAAAATAGCAGCAGCAGTTTACGATCTAAAAATCACTTTATTTATATATGTTTTTAAGAGTGCAGGTATATGAGGTCAGTCCTGGAAATGGCTGAAACACTTTAGAATCTGAAAATCACTTTATTTTATATATATCTTTAGAAGGGAGTTTTATATATCAGTGAATAAGCATAAGAAGACATATTCAGTAAATAAGATGAGTTAAATATAAAACATAATTACAAATTACGAAAAAAAAAAGGCAGAATTGTCCGAGAGGAATAATATGAAACCTGAAAATTTAGACCCACTTATATCAATTATATCAAATATTTCTTCAACTCTTGTTAAATTTTGTTATATATATATATATATATATATATATATATATATATATATATATATATATATATAGAGAGAGAGAGAGAGAGAGAGAGAGAGAAAGAGAGAGAGAGGGAGAGAGAGAGAAAGATAGGGGAAAGAAATTGAAAAATAGATAGATATCTATTTATCAATCTCTCTCTTTCTCTCTCTCTCTCATTCTCTCTTTTTCCTTTCATCTCTCTCTCTCTCTTTCTCTCTTTCTCTCTAGATAGATAGAAAGATAGAGATGGTGTCTTTTAAACGTCGCCTGTTGAAATAAAGCGTTCAGAGCGAAAACGAACGCCTACTCTACCTTATTACCATTAAAAGCAAAGTCGATTATTCTGATCACGTGCGAGTTTCTGGTTTCAGAGTCCATTCTACATTTTATACGTCCTGAGAATTTTTGTCTATCGCAGGAAGTTCATTTCAACGAAAAATAATTTCTTTGGCTGATTTTAAAAATCTTTATGACCTTTAGGATTAACTGGCGTATAAAACGCACCTTGTAATAGTTTATCAACAAGTAAGGTTGATTAAAATCAATTCAATAAGCTGTTCGTCTACAGCAGACAAAAAACTGGTAGACCGACAACAGACATTAAATTTTATTGGTATTGATTGTTGGATTCACATGCTATAGAAGAAGAAAGTCGATGTCCATTTCGTTTCATTTGCTTTTGTCAATAGATACGATTTCTTCCCATCATAAAGCATAGCATATAAATCCAACAGACTACATTCATTGTCTATAAAAATATCTACTTTCTCCATCATGTAGTTGGCGAGTATTACGTTTGATAAAGTGTAATATATTGAATAGCGGTGTGCTAGACGAGGTTGTTCTGAAATCCACTTCATTTTTTTATTTGAATACTGTGATTCACTCTCTCTCTCTTTCGTTCCCCCTCTCACTCTCTCTATCTGTTTGTATGTCTGTCTCTCTGTCTATCTCGCACTTAATCTTTTATACGATCTCAAATGCTGAATCACTTTACATCTCAAAACAAACTCCGAATAATCAGATGATTAAAAACGTACTAAAGCCAAAGTTAGGCTCGTTTCGGTTCAAGATTCGACAATATTAACACTCCAAAGTTGTCTATTATCCTTAGATTTAGAGCCATTAGAGTTTGCTACCTAGGTTCAGCCTCTCACGCTTTGTCTTCACCCTTAGAGAAGACGCTAGTTTATTGATAATCGCCTCTAGTGTCACTACAAAAGAATGCCGACAGGAATGGCCAGACATTTTTTGTAGGCCAGAATACAGTTCATCTAGAATGCTGGCTTTACAGAATTTAGTTTGAACTCTTGTACCACGCCATTCCGCCGTGGAAGATAAATAGCTGATGAACGGGCCTGTGTATAAAAAGTTTTCTCCGTAAAAAGTTATACTGCGTATAAAAGTTTTTTTTCTGAGTATAAAAATTTTTCTGTGTAATTTTTTTGTGTAAATTTTTTTTTTCTTCGTATAAACATTTTTCTGCGCATAAAAGTGTGTTGTGTATAAATGTAAACACAAACTCACAACGTGTTTGACCTTTTATAGAAGATGTCAAGTTAACTACGTAAAGTTTTCGCAATTTCTTTTGTTCTGATGTTTTCTGATGATTTTTTTATACGCCCTCTAAATTGTTATTTGACAATTTAGGCGTAAAAATGTCGCATACACATCAACCAAAAATTCTATTTAGATAAACTAAACTTTTAACGTGAATTTTATTGTAAAAATAAAAACAAAAGTATTTGAATAATAGAATAGTAAAAAATAAACGTGGATGCCATCAGCTAGAATTGAAACCAAAACATTTAGCGTATCAGTCGTTACCGTTTGAGCTATCAATTTCGACTCTTTAGCAGGTATTTTTACTGGATTATATGTATATATATATATATATATATATATATATATATATATATATATATATATATATATATATAAGACATGCCCATTGGCTGATAGGAAGAGGCGCGGTGGATACTAGAAAGCTGATTGGCTAACTAAATCCTTAATAGAAGAGGACCATATAAAAACGATAAACAACCACAGAATTCGCGTATAAGCCTGAGGAATCCTAGAGTGGATGAAACGCCGAATATTCAGTGTAGCTTAATCGCCATATATATTTTATAAGTTACTATATATATATATATATATATATATATATATATATATATATATATATATAAATGTCTTCAATAACTGACCATATTATTAAAACCCCGTCTTTAACTTTTTTTCACCCACAACGGAACGCAACGTAGTTTTATTTTAAATGTACATATTTTCGATTTCCCCTTTTAAAATCCCCCGATTTGAGAAAGCGAGAGCGAAACCGATCAACTGGCGCCCCCTTTCTTTCCTCTGGTTTTTTCCTTTTCCTTTATTTTAAAACGCAGTTTACTTTTAATCATGAAATTTAAAAAGTCTTCTCTTCATGATTGCAATATTTAAATTCTGTACCCTCAAAGAATTGTAATATATATATATATATATATATATATATATATATATATATATATATATATATATAGTAAAAGAAGATGCATCATCCCTTACAGCCTGACTACTTCCTTTAATCTCTTATGCGAGTCAAAAACTGATGGTCGATTCATGCAAGATGGTCCAAAAGCAGTCTGAAGCTTCCCATATGTTTCTGTGGCATTTTTCCAAGTTCAAAACAGAATTTTATTGCATATCGTTCTTTTAAAATGTCCTCACCTCGAGATTGCATTTTTGAAGTTCACCAGCTTTAAACCTGAAATCATAAAAATTGCTCAGTCGTCTCATAATAGCATACTGAATTTTCAAGAGTCTACGACAATTTTAAATGCCTGTACAAAAAGTCTTAAACTTATTGAAGGCACTTCGTATATATAACAATGGTCATCAAAATGCAGTCATTTGCCCCATTGCGCCGCTTTGCGTCTCGGAAAAGATGCATTTAAAAATAATGGCGACAGACAGGCAGACACAGAGACACACGGACATAGTGAATTTTATATATATTATAATTTAAAAATTAATTCCTCAACATTGGGTTAAGATATTCTCTCCAATTTTTATCATAGTTGTAACCAAAAGATTACTGAAATTCTTCTCGTTTATATTTAGAAGTCAAAACCAAAGCTATTTTCATCTTAGCTGTATGAATATCATTTTCATGTTTCCACTTTTTTGTAATTCTTCAATTATTCATCATTTGTTCAACTCTTGTTCTTGTCCTGTCTCCATTTTGTTTTAACAGTTTTCTCTTGTTGGTCACCTTAAATCCCATCAATAACACTCTTAACTGATTGAAGAACCGATTTTATTTAATTAATATTCTTCTGATTAATTTATTATGAGAAGCCGGGAAGAAAAATTACATTTATTTTTTATTCCTAATCTTATTGACTCTTCACTGCAACTCTATCAACGTAATCAGGTGTTTAAATTTCAATTATATGAATTTATTTATGAGAGCATTAAGTTAAAACATTTTGGGTGCTCCACCATTCTTCTCGTCTTTGATCAGCATACACAAAAAATAAATACGGACGTCACTCTGTTCTGCTTGGTGAAACAAAAATTGTACGGTCATTTGTGTACAGTCTCATTGCAATCTAATACTTTGCAAACGAAAACAATTCGGCGCCATTAAATTTATACTTTCACATTTTCTTGTGCGTCGTTAATCTTTTAGTCACCTACTACTACTTCACGTCTTTCTACACTTTTGTTAGCAATTGAATTTTCACGCTAGTATTTTTAGATAATTCATCCACAAAATGCCTTTTTTCCATTGGTTAATTCTAAGTATGTATTTTCGATAAAGACCCTGTGCATATAGATGTTGTTATTGTTTATTCTTGGACATATTTAAATGGTTGATTTAACTTGGTATGTGTACTCCATCCTACCTCACATCGTGTCATGCTTGTTCATATGTAAATATATGAATATAAAGTGTGTGTGCGTGTGATCTTGAGTATTATTAACGCAAACGTCTGTGCCTTTCGTGATTGTTTAAAGTCTGGGTATGGATATGTAGCAATAGAACAAAAACGAAGGGAGAGTCTAAACTTCTCGAAACGGGGGGAATCGCGGTAGAATTCTGTGGAAACCAAAAGGAAGAAAAAGAAAAGGCAAGGCCGCAATCTTTGGTGTTTTCTTTGTATCAAAATGTCTGACATCACCTGCCACAATTTTTTGTGCAGCAAAGAAAGTTCATCCATTTCGTCCTTTTCTCTTCATTTTTTTTTGTGTGTGAATCGCAATTCTTTTTTTGTAAAACTCTACGCAAATCGATATATTGATTTTTTCTCGATAACGGAAAGCTCAAATCCTTTTTCTATACCTGGAGAAGAAAAAGTTCGAGTAAAATAAAAATACATTATATATATATATATATATATATATATATATATATATATATATATATATATATATATATATATATATATATATAAGAGAAAGAAAAAAGAGAAAGAGAGAGATATTTTATATACTTGAGAAGCGAAAAATAATTGAAATAAACATTGTTTTCAAAACGAAAAACTTACAACGATTATTTCAACATCGATTTTCTTGAATTCTTGAGAAACATCCAACAATTCATTGCTTGATTTATTTATTGCAAAGCTTTCAGTTGTAATAAATCATCATCAGTTTATCTTGTAAGCAAACATGTCCAACCTGTGTCAGCAACGCAAGTTTAACACAACCGATATATATAACATTTTTTTATATCCGTTGCCCCAGAATAAAGAATAGTTGCTTAATTCGTTCTGTTTATTGCAAGTCGGCCGGGAGAGGGTTGTGTAAGCGCAGTATCAACCAAGATGGTAAAAATTGATTGGTGGGCAGTTGGTTTGTCTCAGTCGTGAAAAATTTTTTATACGCCCATCTTTTGCAGCATTGATTTTTCTATCTATTCTACGTTCACTTCCAACCAACAAGAGTCAAATGACTGTTCACAAATGCAGACATATATTCGTCATAAACATTCGACCTAATACAACATGCTTCTGCAGCCTCCAACCTCAGTTCACCCTTGACAAGGTATATATTTTTGTTCTCAGTTCATTTTTATTCAAATACGAACATCTAAGAAACAAATCTGCTCTGGTACTACACTTATCCTACTCCGAGTCAGTGAAGGAGAATGAGATCATTTTTTTTATTTCGTTCTGGTTTTACATACAAACTATAATATATAAAATATATAAGATATATAAAATATATAAAATATATGAAATATATAAAATATATAAAATATATAAAATATAAAATATATAATATATGAAATATATAAGATATATAAAATATATAAAATATATAAAATATAAAATATATAAAATATATAAAAAAATAAAATATATAAAATATATAAAATATATAAAATATATAAGATATAAAATATATAAAATATATAAGATATAAAATATATAAAATATAAAATATATAAAAAAAATAAAATATATAAAATATATAAGATATATAAAATATATAAAATATATAAAATATATAAGATATAAAATATATAAAATATATAAGATATATAAAATATATAAAATATATAAGATATATAAAATATATAAAATATATAAAATATAAAATATATAAAATATATAAGATATAAAATATATAAAATATATAAGATATATAAGATATAAAATATATAAAATATATAAGATATAAAATATATAAAATATATAAAATCTTATTTCGAAAAAGTATATATTCTCTGTGGATTATTTATTTATTTTGATGTGTATTTTGACAATATTACTACACACTCTATATTTTCTTTTTTAATTTTAGCAGGTATTTCAAATATATTTCTTAATAAAAACATACCTGATTCAAGAAAATAAAAAGTAAATTAGTTAAAAAAAAAGAATGGAGTTGAATTTTAAAAGAAGTAAGAGTGGCAAATCTACAAAAATTGTAAACGATACATTCATTAATTAAAGATTAATCAATTACGATGAGGCTTTTTCTTGACTTCTAAATAACTTCCTCTTTCTTGGTTTGTTTTCATGAAAACTTTCAACATAAGAATGTTTTTTTTAAAGAAAACTTTAACTAAATGTTTGGAAGCTGAACTTTGATCTGAAACGTTTAATGAAGGAATTTATTTACAAATATTCACTTTCTTTTCGTTATAATCATTTTTATTTCTTCGGATGATGAGGACGATTAAACATATTCTTTATTTTGGTGATAAACAAAGTGAAGAGTGATTTAATGCGGATGGAACAAGTGTTTGGAAAAACATTAATATATATGTATATATACCGATGAAGACTGAAGGAACGGTCGAAAATATGTACTTATAAAAAAAGGTTTTTAATTTTTTTTTCATAATGTTATTTTGTATTCCTGCATGTCACCAATTGAAAACGAATAAAGAAAAGTTATAAGCTTTTATACTTTTCGTATTCTTTTTTATACATTTCCATTCATATATATATATATATATATATATATATATATATATATATATATATATATAATATGCGTGTGTGTAGGCGTGTATATATATATATGATGATTGCAACGTCTTGTCAGACGAGTGCCACTCCCTCAGACATTTAAAATCCATGATTCAAAATTTCTGAGGGAGTATCTATACAAATATGATGTTACAGAGTCTTAGCTTTGTACGACAGCTAAGTCTCTCTCTCGGTTCAAAATGTTGAGATCCAGCAACAAGCAAGAGCAAGATAGCCAGCAACAAATTACTGCAGACCAGCTTAATGCGGGTAATGGTTTTTTAAATCAGAGATTTGCTTCTCCTAGAAAGGCTGCCTTCACCACAGCTTACGGGAGCCCTCTCCACCCCAATACACACATACACACACACAAATATACACGGTGCTAGTTGGCCGTTGACCCAGAAAAAGAGTTCATTCGCCCTTTGGAAGGTCTTGTTTTTAATCCTTCAGGGAGACTAGCCGCCCTCCTCACCAAACAAGTCTGGTGGGGGAACCAGTTTAGTCGCCGGTGACCTGACCATGAGGCAGGTAGTACTGGGTTACATGGTACCAGTAGCACATGACATGACCTGACACATATATATATATATATATATATATATATATATATATATATACATATATATATATATATATATATATATATATATATATATATATATATATACGCGCATACACACACGCATACATATCTAAAACATCTAGCCTTTATGGAGGGGGAAACTAAAACTTGCTGCTATGGTTTCAAATGATCTGAAATAACAGTAAGGGGAGACTTGATTCCAAATATTTCTCATATGTTATATTTCCCCTCTTTTTGACATAGGGTAAGATTATGGATATCTTCATTATCAAATAAGCCTTTGAAATCCACTGTGAAATTTACTTTATGTATGAAAACTAAAAGAGGGGAGATATAACATATGAGAAATATTTAGAATCAAGTCTCCCCTTGCTGTTATTTCAGATCAATTGAAACCATAGCAGCAAGTTTTAGTCTCCACTCTATCAAGGCCAAAGGTTTTCGAGAAATATCAGATATTTTGTAATTTATATGCAAAACTAGGAAAACAAATGATATACTGGTAACAGTGCAATATCTTTTCACCCTAAAAAAGTTCTTTAAAATTACCACTATTATAAGTTTTCGAGGGTGCTTAAAACGAAAACAACTGTTAAAATTCCAGGAAATGAGGAGTTCCCAAGATGTGAAGAAATTATAGTTTTAAAAAGTGGGATATCACTTTTCTGTGTCAATTTAACGTAAAATGAGCACTCACTTTACAGCCACCTATTTTTGAGGTGGGAGACGATCTTTTTAATTCGTTTTAGGGGTTGTGTTTATTTGATAATTGTGGCCTGGTAGAAACACAAAATCTACCTTAAAAACTTGTTTTCAATAAGTTTTCGGGTGTATTGAAAATGCATATCGGATTTAAATTTTCCGCAACTTTCTAGGTATTAATCAATGTAGTTCTTTAAGTGGTGTCGATTGTTGTGCGCGCATATGTTTGCTTAATACCGGAAAAATTATTATTTGCAGAAAGTTTAAATGCGATATTCGTTTTCAGCACACCTATAGAAAACAAGTTTTTTAAGGTAGGTTTTATTTTGGTCTACCTGACCACGATAAATACCACCTCTAAAAACATAGCAGACATCCCCTCAAAAAAGGTTGTAATAGTGGGTGCTCATTTTAGCTAAATTTATATAGAAAAGTGATTCCCCACTTTTTGAAACAATAATAATGTGCGAACTTAAGGCCAAATTCCACATAGCCCACAACACAATTCAGGTCATTAACTTCCCAACGAGCCTTCATTTCTTAAATTCTAATTTCGAACTTATACAATTGCAAAAAGGGGGCATATTTATGTATAGATAAAAATATACTTGTAGCCAAATTGAATATTGGAATACTCATATCTTTGGTCTTATGAGATGAAACCACATGAACATTTTCAGACTTTTTTAAGATTATAATACTATTCAATAGTTAAAATTTTATGACAGCCTATATTTTCACACCAATAAATATGCCCAAATTTACTTATATTTGTATATATAATGTCCTGGCAAGCATCTTCGGTTTTGTTGCTTTGGTTGCCTTCCCTACATTTTTCGGTTTTGCTGCTTCGGTTGTCTCCTCTGTGGCCTTGCAAGGCCATTCATATGTATCTTTCTAAGAATACCATTCGAAGTTTCTCAAATGTTTTTTTAATTTTAATGTTTATGCATCAACGACAAAGATGCCAGGTTATGTCTTGCTATTTGTTCGCTTTAAAAGCGAAAAAAGGTTCCTGTATTCTGAGATCTACAGTCAGAATCTAGACTGAACGCTAATTAATGCAACGTTAAAATGTACAATCATTCTAATGCTGCATTTGTTGCTATAAGCGATTTGTTCTGTTTATAACTGTTACGTGTGTTTGAGTATACACTGACTGCAGGAAAAACAGACAGATATTCGATTTTCGTATTTTATATAATTTTATATTAATGAAGATCGCTTTCTCTCTTCAAAAATGCAACAACACTTTTCGAACAATCTAAGTTTTATTTTTGCATGATGTTTAATAATACCCAATAAGTTTCTTTTAAAAAAAAGTCAATTCTATTTTGCTGCACAATCTTTTTGGTTTGTTTTAGTTTCATTTATTTAACATTTTTAGAAAAGATATTTTCTGCCTCAGTGCGTTTTTTATTTAAATATAATTCTTGTGCTTTTCTGTTGTGTGAGTTTTATTTGTATTTGTATAAATTTTGTCTATAATCTAATTGATTTATTCATCTGTACGCCAGATCTTCTTTGAGCGAATTATTGATTAACAACATTTGAGAATGTTCATATGAAAAATGCAACCCGTGATTAAAAAAAAAAAACAGAAACAAAAAAAAAACGAATATACTTTAAAGGGTTGAGCGTTAAGTCAATATGGTGTTTAATTTGCAAAGAAAAATGTCACCTCAAAAAGGCAAGACAAATGAAGGTTAAGTAAGTGAGAGGAAATTGAACGAAAAGAGAAAAGAAAAAAGAATATGGGATGAAAGAATAATGGAATCAAAGAAAGGATAAAAATGGGACGATACAAAAAATCTGCTTTCCCTAAAGCCGACACATGCGTGTATATACAGCATAGTTATCTGCTTGTGCGTACGTATGTATGTATGCATGTATGTATGCATGTATGTATGTATGTATGTATGTATGTATGTATGTGTGTATGTATGCTGTTTATCGCGGCATCACAGTTAAACAGTTGATCTAAGAGCCAAAATTATCGCAGATTTGGAATCAGCACCCCGATCCAGTGTCCTTATCAATGTTGATGTATTTGCTCTTTTAAAACTCTTTATTCAAAATTCAAAGTATATAAAATCACACTGGAAACAAATGTTCCAATATTTTTACCGTTCGCTGACCAAACCGATTGAACAACATAGATTTTCATTACCAATAATAAACATAAACAAGAAAGTAAGTCAACATTCCTTTCTTAGTCAAAACCATCGTCCGTAATTGAAATATTTTTTAAATGAAAATGGAATTTTTTTATGTTTATTTATTTATTTTAGAGAATTGACGTTTTTTTTTTTTTTAGAATTATGTTGAGTTTTTAATCCATGTGCTAGACTTATAAACAGTTTATATAAAAGACAACATATTTTCGTTTTATTGGTGGCCGTGTCGATAATGCGTTCCCTTCTAATTCCGAGATTTTATGTTGTTTTCAGGATTACAATCTTGGTTTTGTGACTTCTTTTTTATTTACTTCCTAGTTGATACCAATCATCACCATAAACTCGAATAAAACACTTTCTATTTTTTAAATTATTTTATTGCGATTTAAAGTTAAACCAACAGTTTGTTATTTTTACTGCAGAAAAGAAATAATTGAGAAACTTGATATTGACGGGTAATTTGCCTCATTTATTCTAAAAGAGTATGAGTAGAAAGAACAAATGAAAGGAGAAACGGAACGAGAATCAAAATAGAATTGAATTGAGTAAAGAAGAGAGAAAGGAATAAATGGAAAAAAAGAATGAATGGAAGGAACAAATATAAAAAAGAGAGAGAAAAACTTAGATTTAAAATACTCTAAAGTTGGATACTTACACAAGTAATCACAATTCTTTTAACAACAAATTCTTTTGACAACAAATTCTTTTAACAACAAATTCTTTTAACAACAAATTCTTTTGACAACAAATTCTTTTAATAACAAATTCTTTTGACAACAGATTATTTTAATAACAAATTCTTTTAACAACAAATTCTTTTAATAACAAATTCTTTTAACAACAAATTCTTTTAACAACAAATTCTTTTGACAACAAATTCTTTTGACAACAAATTATTTTAACAACAAATTCTTTTAACAACAAATTCTTTCAACAACACATTCTTTTGACAACAAATTATTTTAACAACAAATTATTTTAACAACAAATTCTTTTGACAACAAATTCTTTTGACAACAAATTCTTTTAATAACAAATTCTTTTGACAACAGATTATTTTAACAACAAATTCTTTTAACAACAAATTCTTTTAATAACAAATTCTTTTAACAACAAATTCTTTTAACAACAAATTTTTTTGACAACAAATTATTTTAACAACAAATTCTTTTAATAACAAATTCTTTTAACAACAAATTCTTTTAATAACAAATTATTTTAACAACAAATTATTTTAACAACAAATTCTTTTGACAACAAATTCTTTTGACAACAAATTCTTTTAATAACAAATTCTTTTGACAACAAATTCTTTTGAAAACAAATTATTTTAACAACAAATTCTTTTGACAACAAATTCTTTTGACAACAAATTCTTTTAATAACAAATTCTTTTGACAACAAATTATTTTAACAACAAATTCTTTTGACAACAAATTATTTTGACAACAAATTCTTTTAATAACAAATTCTTTTAACAACAAATTCTTTTGACAACAAATTCTTTTGACAACAAATTCTTTTGACAACAAATTATTTTAACAACAAATTATTTTAACAACAAATTCTTTTAACAACAAATTCTTTCAACAACACATTCTTTTGACAACAAATTATTTTAACAACAAATTCTTTTGACAACAAATTCTTTTGACAACAAATTCTTTTAATAACAAATTCTTTTGACAACAAATTCTTTTGACAACAAATTATTTTAACAACAAATTCTTTTGACAACAAATTCTTTTGACAACAAATTCTTTTAATAACAAATTCTTTTGACAACAAATTATTTTAACAACAAATTCTTTTGACAACAAATTCTTTTGACAACAAATTCTTTTAATAACAAATTCTTTTGACAACAAACAACAATCAGAAACGTTTTAACATTTGAAGCCATTTTCAACCCGCAGAAATGAAGCATGACATCAATTTTCTGATGACAATCAGAACTTGCATCTATTGTTAATCATTGATCACAACGTTTTTTTGTATTTCTACGTAGAATAATAAATATGATTCTAGATGTTTGTCTAAAAAAAAACGCTTTGTTTATTTTAGTGCAAGTTCGATTCCCTACCTATAATGAAAACCAAGGTATTTCTGAGATCATGGGTATCTGAATCATGTAAATATTTATGAATCCAAACTTTTATTGGATATTTGACAGACACCTTTGAAAACAGTTAATATTTTGTTACACATTTATTCGGAATGATGGGGCATATAATCCCTCCCTCATCCCGATGAGCAAACTTTTTAAAGTTTATCATCAAGATGCATTTACAAATTTTAATCGAGTTTTTTAAAAGAAAAAAAATGGACTTCCACATTACAGCAAAAAGTTTACAATTTTTACTAATCTGAGGATTGGTGTATTTCCAACATGGTGGGAAGCAATACCTGAATGAAATGCATCATCATTAATAAGAACATGCAGCGAACCCGTGAGAAAACATATTACGTATAAGTTGTTATATTTGTGAAAACGTGCCACTTTTTTCTCAACTTGTGGGTAATTTTGCAGTACAGGGCGCAAAGAAATCGGGGAGAATTTTGCTATACATATCTGGATTATTTTATCTCCTGGAATATAAATCCTGTTCAGTCAATTTTCTGTACGATTTTATATAAATAATATCGCATTTTTAACAAATCAGATAAATGATGAAATTTCCCTGGAAAGATTCTATTTAACTCACGGGACTTTACTGTCCTAGTCAGAATAAATCTAGAAATAGTATTAACTAATGACGTGACACTCTTCAAAACTCTCTATAGTTGATGCCTTATCATGTTAATGTGTGTTAATTAGAATTTCTCATAGGAATGAAACAAAACTATATTCAATAGTTTTGTTTCATTCCTATGAGAAATTCTAATTAACATACAGATAAAAACTTGAGAGGTATTATTATTTCGGAGGAGAGTTAACCTGGGAGCAATGATCACAATGTAGTAACCCTTCCCAAAATAAACCTAAATCCGGACTTTATCTCCGGATGAAGTTTCATGTTATAAGCAAGGGTCTATAATAACAGACATTATTTCCCTAAATCATTTTTGTAATAAATTATCTAGGTTCCTCTTCTGGATGTAAATGTCTGAGAAAGCGATTTGTCTTTGGTAAAAATCCGACTTATTATGCATGCCAAGTTGGGATTATTAGTTTTATAGCAAGACTATCAGAGCCACTTATATTATTATAGCGAAGACTGTAAGTTCCTCGCTACTTCATAACTTATCTTTCTTCTGGTCTGGTTTAGACGCTTCTCAAGAATTATCAAATTAATCTGACAAACGAATTGTGTTCTTTATATTGTCCAAACAGAAAATTAATCCATCCAAATTATCTCAAGAATTATCGCCGGAATCTAAGGAAATAATTCTCAGCTTGATTTTAGAAAAAACAGTATAGGATGATCTGTGATATTTTTGGGTGCAGAAGTTCTGAAAAGAAATGAAAAGACGTTTCTAAACATCATCAATTTGCATCATCAGCACCTGATGCAGATAATATATATATATATATATATATATATATATATATATATATATATATATATATATATATATATAGTACCTGAAGACATCCCCAGCATTTCCCAGTATGTTTATTCATAGACACATGTTCGGTTTCTTGTTTTGAAGTCTCATTAGCACGGCTAAACCCAGCGTACTCATCAACTACAGGGTTCGAACCCTGAAAGGTAGTCATATCGTGAAAGTCTTTAGTTTTATGCAAAGGAATAAAAAGGAGATGGAAGCCTGTGTGAAATCTAAATTCATCTTATTCCTGATATTTTTAATAATAAAAATCAAATATTAAATATTCTGTGGGGTATATGGTTAGAAAAGAAGGAAAAAAAGAAGAAGGAAAGGATGGTCCGCGCATTTGTATACGCGAAGGGCATCTTGGGAAGGCAGAGCATGATGGGAGAAATTATTTTTTTCCTGTCTCTTCCTTTTCTTTCTAGATAGGAGGATATAAAAACCTGGAAAAAAAATCCCTGGAGGTGCAGAGAGAAAAGAGTCGTGAACACCTTCTCTTGAAAAGAATTTCGTATTGCTGACGTTCGGATTGTGCGGTATGACATTGGTGGCGAGAGGCCAGGGGTGGTCGATTGGAAAAGAAGAGGGCAGAAACGTGCTGTTGTCGAGAGAGTGACTCACTCCTTCCCGAACCCCAGAACCGAATCCTGATTATAACCCTAGATATTCTAAGTTAACTTTAAAAATAAGTTTTTTTCGGAGACAAAGGGCCAACCTTTCTGAATAGATGAAACTCTTCCCGATTAAGAGAAGCAATCTATTTGCTAAGATCGGCAGATAAAGATTAAAGTTATATTAGAACTTTATTACATTAACATGTTAATAAGGATGAGGGATATTATTGACGGAATTAAAAAGCACTAAGGGGAATTCAGATGTGCCAAGAATTGAAAAAAAAAACGATTAAAAAAAGGTTTTAATTTGTATAGACGAAGTTTAAAAGCGACTAAAATTGACACAAAAAAACGAGGAAAAATAGAATCGAAGTTTCCCAAATAGAAATAATGTTTTCGTTGTCTCCTTTTGCCGGCATAAAGAAGGTTTTCGAACCGCAATAGAGACAGACTCCAGAATCTGTAAATGATTTTTGGAGTCTGCTCTCTGTAATACGTCGAACCACTCTATTTTATATTTGTCGGCACAGCATGGATAGTCAACCAAATGCTGGCCAATAGCAGAGTCCAAGGCTGCAGAAGAAGGGAGACCACTAGATCCTACCCTCTCCTGTCTAATTTTAGATAAAACATGCTGTTTTATACGAGTTAACAAATGCAAAGATGTTCGCCCGACATAACCAGCATCGCACTGGCATTTAAATTGGTAAACTATTTTGGGTATAGAGCAAACTATCTTTGCGAAAAGAGGGGAAAGCAAGTTTTGTAGTGTATACCAAACGCAAGGAAACAGAGCATAAGCAATAAGAAATACTTCTAACAATCTGTTTAGTCAATTTAGTACTCTTGTTCCCTATCTATGGATGTTTTAAAAAAAACGGGCACTTCACAAGTCCAAACTTTTTAGAGAATTAAAAATGCAAGCATCAATAAGGTCCATTATTGATAAATAATTCTCTAATCTTATCAAATTTGGAGTCTAATCTATTAGGTGGGCTAATCTGTCATGAGGGCTCTATGTGTATAAATTAGGCCGACCTTACATGATTTAAGTACAAAAGAATACCAGTTCACATACAAGCCAGTGAAAGTCGGCTTCCTATGAATGGTAATGAGAAATTTCCCTCTTGAACGTTCAACAAGAACATTTAAGAAAAGAAGAAAATTGTCCTTCTCACATTTCATAGTAAACTTCAGGGTTCCATGTAGAGAGTTCAACCTGTTAAAAAATGCTGACGCTTCACTTTGCGATGAAAACATAGCAAAAGTGTCGTCAACATATCCAGAATTAAACAGGACGGATTTGTAGTAACCGATAAAAATATCAGCTAAAGTTAGGACTCCCCATTGAAACCCCGTCGACCTGACAGTACATAATACTAGTGAAGCTAAACTCCACTGATTTGGTACACATTACAATGAGTTCAGCAAATATTTTTTGGAAAAGCGAGAAGTCATGCGACGGCCATAAAGCGCGTCGGTACAAATACGTATAGTCTCATCTAACGGTATATTAGTGAAGAGATTAGAGACATCAAATGAATACATAAAAGATGTGTCCGAATCCAACCCACGAAGACACTCAACAAACCGATAAGAATCGGGAATACAGTGCGTGGTGTATAATTCACGCACAGGTTGCAAGATTTCGAAAAGCCATTGAGCCAAAGAATGTTGAACAGTACCTATTATAAATAAAATAGGTCTGAGTGGAAAACCTTATTCATGAATTATAGGGAGGCCATACAATCTGGGACGTTGTGGCCCAGAGGGCCTAATCTTGTCATAAATGTCCTTGACAAAAATATTTTTTTTAATAATGCAAGTAGACGTTTTTGCATTTTGGCATCGTTTTTTGTAAGTATTATCCGTCAACTCGACAGGACCAAGTTTTCGGAATTTGGAAGAATCGTTAAGAATAAAAAATATTTTTTCAACGTAATCAGATTTGTCCATTATTACAAATCTAGCTCCTTTTTCTGGTTTACACATATAGATGTTGGCAATTTGACTTCAACGCTTTAATGGTTTTAAATTGCGTTTCATTCCAAACTAGCGGGGGTACTCGGCGTGGCCCGGTTGTTTGGAGGTGTGTGTGTGTGTGTGTGTGTGTGTGTGTAGGGGGGGGTAAAGTAAAGAATAAGCGAAGTAGTAACCTTGTTTAAATAAGAAAAAAAAACGAATAAAAACGATGGTAAACTTTTGTACAAAATCGGCGAAACCAAAAAAAAAAAAAAACAATGAACAAACTTAAAACTTCTTTAAAAAAGAAATCGGAAAAACAAAAAGGAAAAATCAGGGAGAAAAACTAAAACAAAAAAAAACAGCTAAAAGCGAAAAAAAAAACCCAAACAAATGGCATAAATAACCCTTAGATTCGGTTAAGTCCATTCTAGGTTTTTAAGCAACTACGAAGTAAAGAAACCCAAACCGGTGTTCTTTCGTAACTGTCCCTTGTGAACGATCCCCAAACGGTGTAAAGTAGTGGCGGGGGGAGGAGAGAATTTATTAGAGAGAAAAGATTTGACCACCTCCATTGATGTTAACTGATTTTGGCAGTGAACTCTCACCAGAAAAAATATAAAAATCTATGATTATGGAGGAAGTGGAGCCTATAACACACCTCAGATATCGTGCTGCAGTTTGTGCATATTACATTTGCATGAAATGTCTTGATTTTCAATCCTATTAAGGTCAAAATCAGAGGGGGGAAATAAGTTCATTTTATATATATATATATATATATATATATATATATATATATATATATATAGGGAGGGATAAAGTCGCTATGATCAATATATATATATGTGTGTGTGTGTGTGTGTGTGTGTGTGTGTGTGTGTGTGTGTGTGTTTGATTTTAATAGTCATTTAGCTAATAGAAATAACTTCAGTATTTGGCGTATAAACGTCTGTATAGTGAGTTTATTTACTATGAGTTATTCTATTGTCCATTTATACTATTTTCTATTCACATTCCATACTATACACATTGCTACTGTGAATACCTACAATCAACAAGATTTTCACATTTTCTTTGAATGTTTACATGTACGTATAGTCAGGGAAGCGGGAAACAGGGAGAGAATACTAAAGAATACTAACCGTTAGAGGAAAGACTATTAGGCTTTCCGACATCTGGGGATTTCTACAGTGAAAGGGTGGGATTTTGCAGCTGAGAGTATTTGAGGGGGCACACATTGTAGGGGTTTGCCGAAGCACATTCTATTAATGAACATGTAAAAGAAGCGCAAAGATGCAACATTGCGGCGACAGAAGACGACGTTGGGTTGATAACACGGGATTTGATTTCATGTTCAGATTGTCTAACTAGTGTTTGTGCACCAGCTAAGATATGTCAACAATACTCCATGTATGGACGAATGGTGGCTTTATATTTATATAGAAGATTAACATGTTTTCTAGTACGTTAGAGAGAACCCTCCTTCTTTGCAGCAGCCTTCTTTGTTGACCAGTCATTTGTTCAAATTCACTTATCCTGTGAATGTTAAGTTAAACAGTCTGAATGATAAACTTTCAGACAGAGTTTTATTAGTCTTATTTCAGGCAAAAGATTCTAACTTTTAATATATATATAATTCTTGACATCACTTATTTCCTAGGCCGGAATCATTAATGTAATTCTTGTGTCAATTTTTTTATTTCTTTCCGCCCTTAACTCATCAGAAGAAAATGAACTTATCAATTTTAACATAAACTAAAGGATTATGGGAATGATTACAAAATCTGAAACTCGGAAGAGAAGTTGCAATTGTTTTTCTTTTTGTTACGCCATCTTTGCATTTTCGCTGAAAGATATCCAATCATAAAAGTCTTTAGTTTTATGCGAAGGTAATAAAAAGGAAACGAAAGTCGTCTTCATGTGTGAAATCTAAATGTGTCTGATTTCTGTGAAGTTTTAACTATAAAAATCAATTAATAAATATTTTCAAATGTCAGGATTTAAAACAAATATTTTAACAGTTTCACGGGGTTTAGTATGGAAACAATCTGTCGTTTAAAAATTAAAATATTTCAGACAACAAATGTCCTTTGAATTTGATCTGTTAAACACGTTCGACTGAATTTTCACGAATGGATATGACTATCTTCTAGGGTTCAAAAAAATCAAAGAATGCATAACAAAAAGAGATTTTGTTGGTCATGACCGAACAATGTAACTAGCTAAGTTTACTTTTCGGAGCTTGAAATAAAAATAGTTCATGCGCATACATTCGCCTGAATAAATAAAAACGAATAAGAATATTCTAAACCAATCAGATGCATCTCTGAATTTATATTTGCCGTTTTTGACCCACGTTGAATATTTTCAATAAACACTTGAGCCAAAATCGACGATAGAGCTTGCCTCAGTTTCCTCGCCCCTCTGTCGGGCTTAAGAGTTGCTATCACAAATTACACATACACACACAGACACGAACGAACACACAACCCACTAACTTTTCTTATTATCGTCTGCATACAAAAAAAAAACAATTGTATAGACCCATTCATTTGAATTTTCTTAGCTTTTCTCAATTAATTTTTGTACGATGAAAACAAATGAACACTGACTTCCATTTAAAAAATCTCGATCAAATATCATTTGTATAATTGTATATCATTTGTATAATCGAATATCATTTGTATTATTGTATACCATTTGTATAATTGTATGTCACTTGTTTAATTGAATATCATTTGTATAATTGTATATCACTTGTATAATTGTATACCACTTGTATAACTGTATACCATTTGTATAATTGTATGTCACTTGTTTAATTGAATATCATTTGTATTATTGTATTCCATTTGTATAATTGTATGTCACTTGTTTAATTGAATATCATTTGTATAATTGTATATCACCTGTATAATTGAATATCATTTGTGTAATTGAATATCATTTGTATAATTGAATATCATTTGTATAATTGAATATCATTTGTATAATTGTATATCACTTGTATAATTGAATATCATTTGTATACTTGAATATCATTTGTATAATTGTATATCACTTGTATAATTGAATATCATTTGTATAATTGAATATCATTTGTATAATTGATATATCATTTGTATAATTGAATATCATTTGTATAATTGAATATCATTTGTATATTTGTATATCATTTTTATAATTGAATAGCATTTGTATAATTGTATATCATTTGTATAATTGAATATCATTTGTATAATTGAATATCATTTGTATAATTGAATATCGTTTGTATAATTGTATATCATTTTTATACTTGAATATCATTTGTATAATTGAATATCATTTGTATAATTGATATATCATTTGTATAATTGTATATCATTTGTATAATTGAATATCATTTGTATAATTGAATATCATTTGTATAATTGTATATCATTTGTATAATTGAATAAGGAAGTTTTTATTATGACTTTTTCAGATCAAGTCACAAGTCACGGCTCTTAAATCATCGACTTGGACTTTTACGATATCACAGCTAATGAATCAACTTTGTTCTACAAAACGTCTAAAAATATAAACAAATCAATGGAGGTTTTTCCTATCTTTCCATTTTAATCATGCGTGAAATATTCATTTTGTGAACGTGGATATGTTTTTGAAATCATTACTTTGTGTTCATCATCTAATATTTTTTATCACATTTAAGTAAAGACCTAAAAAATTTTTCACTAAAATGTCTCCCTAAAATCAACTCTTCCCGAAAATCTGCTTCCCAAATAGGAACCTTTAATAAGGTGATCGCTAAATCGCAAACATTATATAAATAGTAAAAGTTAGTCAACAAACACACAGGAGGTACTATATATATATATATATATATATATATATATATATATATATATATATATATATATATATATATATATGAACGTGTGTGTACATTGTAATGACAAGCTTTATTATAAAAAACAATGTTTTTCAGTAATAAAATCGAGCGCCCTTGATCTCTCTCTCTCTCTCTCTCTCTCTCTCTCTCTCTCTCTCTCTCTCTCTCTCTCTCTCTCTCTCTCTCTCTCTCTCTCTCCCAATCAATCAATCTCAGATTGTCACGATTTTCATGTTTACGCTGTCGGGGGTAAGCATTTCAGTAAAGCATCAACAACGTCATTCTTCCATCTATGCCTACAAATCGTCTCTTCCCAATAATTGCCATCAAATCGATGACGTTTCCAGTTGTCGTTTTAAACATCATCTTCGTCCCTGCTCCCCCCTACTGAAGTTTAAATACTTTTTCCATCGTTACGTCATTCTGAAATTTAAATAAAATATTAATCGTTCGATCATCTTTTAGTTCGAAATGGTATTTAATTCTTCGGCCATTCTTAATTTAATTCATCTGTCATTTTTAAATTTAAAATATATTTTTTTATCGTCTTGTCATGTTTACGTTTCAAAAAATGTTTTAATCGTTCCGTCATGCTTAAGTTTTAAAGACCATTTTCATAGTTTGGTCAGTATTCCGTTTGTGATAGTATTTTCACTGTTCGGTAATGTCTAAGCTTGAAATACAAATTTCACCGTGCGGACATGCTCAAGTTTAAAATATTCAATTCTATCGTTCGATAATATTTAATTGTAAAAAGTATTTTCATCATTCGGCCATGCTTACAAGTGAAATATAATTTTCATTGTTCGAACATCCTTAAATGTGCAATTCTATTTTTTTATCGTGCGGTAATGTTTAAGTTCGGTCATAATAAAGTGTGAAATATCATTTTCATCGTTCGGTTATAATTAAGTTAGAAATATCATTTTCGTCGTTCTGTCATGCTTAAGTTTTAAATATAATGTACATTGTTTAGTCATACTTAAGTTTGAAATATCATTTTCTTTGGTTGGTCATGCCCAAGTTTGAAATATCATTTTCATCGTTCGGCCATGCTTAAGTTTGAAATAGCAATTCTATCTTTTTTATTTACAAACTGATTGATACATAAAAAAAATATTCGTTTCTTTTTTTATTTGACCAAAACCATTTCTGCTTTTAGAATTTCCCATTAATACTTTCTCTCCATCGACACAGTCTTCAATAAAGACAGCAATTCCAACGTAAAGAATATAGTCTTATCTTGTCGTTGGGGAGGAGCGGAGAGATATTTGAGGAAGTGGGAGGAGGACAAGTTTTTAAGGAAGTGTGAGGAAGACATGTTTTAGGAAGGGGAAAAGAACATGCCTTTGATGAAGAGGCAGGGGTTATATGTTAGAGGAAGTGTGAGGACGACATGCCTTTAAAAAATATTTCGATTTAATCCTAAAATTGAATATTTTGCAGCGACATTATTTCTTCTTGTTCGTCTACTCATGTTTGCAACATTTCTTTTGTGGAATTTTGTTATCGATCTGATATTTTATTGATTTGCCGACGTGTAACGAAATACACACTAAACCATACGTTTATTCATGTATCGAAAATATACGTATATATATATACATATATATATATATATATATATGTGTGTGTGTGATATATATATATATATATATATATATATATATATATATATATATATATATATATAAGAAAGAAAACGTTACAAAAATCCTGTAAGAATAATAATGTGTAAATAATCAGTGCAAACGTAAATCTATGTTTGTGTGATTTCCAGATATGATCTACCTTAGTATTAATGGGAAATTCTAAAAGCAGAAATGGTTTTGGTCAATGGTTATACTTAGTTAATAGTGAGAACTCTTGATTAATCTGATATATGTTGCATGTGTCTATGCCATATATATATATATATATATATATATATATATATATATATATATATATATATCGAAACGACTGTTATGAAGAGATCAAAGATGAAATAAACAAGGGTTATATAAGAGGAAAAATGTAAGTCTTTGAATTTCAAAAAAAGAAATGTACTTTATCTGCTTTTAAGCTTTTACTGAATTTAACGGGAATTCAATCTCTACTCGTTGAATGAAAACGATATACATTGAAATTAACAATATTTCAAAAACAAACATTTATTAAATATATATATATATATATATATATATATATATATATATATATATATATATATATATATATATATATAAAGTTAAGTTTTTTTTTACTGTACTTGATATTAAACGAGTTACTTCGTCTTTGCGTGTGCTGAACGGTCTCTACCAAACTCGTCTCTCCATATTTGGTCTACAAACTTTAAATTTAATAAGCGGTGCCTACAGTGAGTATCTTGTACAAGCATGTATTATTGTCGTAGGATTTTGAAAATTCAGTATGTTATTGCTATACATCTTTTAAGATGACTGACCAATTTTTTATGATTTCACGTACAAATGAATAGCTACAGCAGGAATCGGAATATACCCTGCTTTGTCACAGTTGGTGAATTTCAAAAATGCAATCGGGACAGAATGACACTTTAGAAGAATTATATGCAATAATATTCTGTTTTAAACTTGGAGAAATTCCACAGAAACGTATGGAATACTTTAGACTGCTTTTGGACCATCTTGCATGAATCGAACATCAGTTTTAAGGTAGAATAAGAGATTCAAGAAGGGCAGAATTTTGTGAGGGATGATGAGAGGTTTAGGAGGATTAAAGAAGTCAAAACACCAGAGTTGATGGATAAGGAACGTCGTGTGTCTCTAGAGGCAATAAGTGCACAGTTTGATGTCGGTGTGGAACTGTATAAACAATTATTCGTGAGGAACTGAAGATGCGTAAGATTTGCGCGAAGTTTATCCCAAGGGCGTTTCATTTTTGTCTCAGACGATAAAGATTGGCATCAAGACAGTTTCTCACTATCCCTGTCATCTCTCGCTGTGACTTTTGAGCATTCCTTAAGCTCAAGGAAAACTTTAGAGGCTGTCGTTAATGGCAATTGCTGAGATGAATGAGGCTGTGATGAGGGTCATTGACATGCTCACACAAAAGGACTTTCATGGTGCCTTCCAGAAGTTGGTGGAACATCCCACCAAGTACATTGCATTCGGAGGAGATTACTTCGAATGGGACTAACGTTTCATGTCTGTACTATCAATAAAAGTACCCATACGAAAAATGTTTAGAAACTCGTATTTAGGAGACTTAGACCTGTGGAACAAATTTGATTTGGTATTTAGCCAGTAAAACTATCTGTCAAAATTGAAAAAAAAATTCGTTCCCCCCCCCCATTTTGGCCTCTTAACAGATATTTTTACTGGGGTAAATCGACTAAACATGTTACTTATAGACATGCTAAAATTTACATTTATCCGTAGAAATAGCTTCATTGTTAACGTTTTCTTATCCATCTGTCGATAGCTCAAGCAGCCACAAGTAATCTGAAGTGCAATATGTTTTGGTTTTGATTGTAGTTGATGGCACCCAAGTCATTTTTTTTTTAAATCCATACTAGCAATTAAGTGCATATTAAGAATATATATATATATATATATATATATATATATATATATATATATATATATATATATATATATATCCACATACAGTTCGCTGCTTCACAGTTCATCAGTGCGGCTAGACAAGCAACTGCCTCAAGCTAAGATCGAAACCCGACCGCCTAAATGACAAGGCTTTTCACCATTACGCTGAGTGGGTAATGAATTAACGATGTTTTGAGATCGTTCAAATGCTTCCGCTCGATTTGTTTACACGAAGACCGTCGCTTAATACACTAATAGCAATTTGTATATCAGGTAGGTGCCTATAATTATCATTATATATATATATATATATATATATATATATATATATACTAGTTTCATCCTTTCGGAAATCTTCATGCAGAGTGTCACGATTAACACCAGTCGATAGATTCGAACCCGCCGACAGAAAGCATCTCTGGCTTCATTAGGAAGAACCGTATCCAATCGGGTACCGTTAACCGCGTAAAATAACGTTGAAATTTAAACATTTTATTTTAAAATATGTTTTTGACGTCAGTCAGAGTGATCTAATCATTATATGATGATCTGCGCATAAGAGCTAAATTGACCGACTTTTTATTTCAACTGAAAGTGCTCAACAGTAAGAAACGAGTTTTTAAAGGGGCTGACATAATTATTTATTATAATAATTATTAAATACCTACAGTGTTTCATTCTTTCGGGAATCTTCAGTGCAGGATGTCACAATTAACACCAGTCGATAGATTCGAACCCGGCGACAGAAGTTTAACTTCAGTGATTTAACGAGAACGGTTCAGTGAGTAAACGTAAACGTAACTATTAAAGAAAGAACAATTGGGCATGTCATACACCATCCACCGTGACTATGTAATGTAAGTTAGAAAAGTAACTTCTCTTGCCTTTGGTAATATTTATTCGTTATATACTTATTTTTTATCATTTTTTCGAACCCCTGTGGATGGTAAAACAAATCCCAACTCATTGTACGGCTAAAGTAGCCCCATCTCAAGTTAGGTATAGAGCCTTCAGCCTAGATATTGAAAATTGCGAAAAATCTTTTGCAAAATCTATCAGTTTTTCATTCGTGATTTGTCAGACGTTTTTGAATTTTAAAACATTTTTGTTCATGCCAGTTGTATGTATAGATAGGTATGCGCCTTACGTATCGCTATTCATTGGAATCGGTGTATTTATTCATTTTTATATTTTCAACATGTTATTTCGATAAACAAATATAATATTTACAAACAAAATAAAATATAATATTTATAAACAAAATAAAATATAATATTTATAAACAAAATAAAATATAATATTTATAAACAAAATAAAATATAATATTTATAAACAAAATAAAATATAATATTTATAAACAAAATAAGATATAATATTTATAAACAAAATAAGATATAATATTTATAAACAAAATAAGATATAATATTTATAAACAAAATAAAATATAATATTTATAAACAAAATAAAATATAATATTTATAAACAAAATAAAATATAATATTTATAAACAAAATAAGATATAATATTTATAAACAAAATAAAATATAATATTTATAAACAAAATAAAATATAATATTTATAAACAAAATAAGATATAATATTTATAAACAAAATAAGATATAATATTTATAAACAAAATAAAATAGAATATTTATAAACAAAATAAGATATAATATTTATAAACAAAATAAAATAGAATATTTATAAACAAAATAAAATAGAATATTTATAAACAAAATAAAATATAATATTATAATCAAAATAAAATATAATATTTATAAACAAAATAAAATATAATATTTATAAACAAAATAAGATATAATATTTATAAACAAAATAAAATAGAATATTTATAAACAAAATAAAATATAATATTCATAAACAAAATAAGATATAATATTTATAAACAAAATAAGATATAATATTTATAAACAAAATAAGATATAATATTTATAAACAAAATAAAATAGAATATTTATAAACAAAATAAGATATAATATTTATAAACAAAATAAAATATAATATTATAATCAAAATAAAATATAATATTTATAAACAAAATAAAATATAATATTTATAAACAAAATAAGATATAATATTTATAAACAAAATAAAATAGAATATTTATAAACAAAATAAAATAGAATATTTATAAACAAAATAAAATATAATATTATAAACAAAATAAAATATAATATTCATAAACAAAATAAAATAGAATATTTATAAACAAAATAAGATATAATATTTATAAACAAAATAAGATATAATATTTATAAACAAAATAAAATAGAATATTTATAAACAAAATAAGATATAATATTTATAAACAAAATAAAATATAATATTTATAAACAAAATAAAATATAATATTTATAAACAAAATAAAATATAATATTTATAAACAAAATAAGATATAATATTTATAAACAAAATAAAATATAATATTAATAAACAAAATAAAATATAATATTTATAAACAAAATAAAATAGAATATTTATAAACAAAATAAAATATAATATTTATAAACAAAATAAAATATAATATTAATAAACAAAATAAAATATAATATTTATAAACAAAATAAAATAGAATATTTATAAACAAAATAAAATATAATATTTATAAACAAAATAAAATATAATATTTATAAACAAAATAAAATATAATATTAATAAACAAAATAAAATATAATATTTATAAACAAAATAAAATATAATATTTATAAACAAAATAAGATATAATATTTATAAACAAAATAAAATAGAATATTTATAAACAAAATAAAATAGAATATTTATAAACAAAATAAAGACGTTTTATTTTATGAATCCAGAATTTTTACTTCATTTTGTTTATTATATCTATTAACTTTTGTTTTGAAATCCTTTACAGGTGGTAATTTTTCAATTTTTTTAATAAGCTAATAAGAGAGAGAGAGAGACAGAGAGAGCGAGAGAGAGAGGGAGGGGTAAAATTTTAATCACGTTTATAACGAACAATAATAAAATGGAAAAATATGCAGCAAAAACCTAAAATACTTGATCTATCTTATTAGCTTATGCAATTCTGGATTCATAAAATACAAGTCTTTATTTTGTTTATTGAAATATTCAATATGATCAATGTAAATATGGATGAGTTTGGCAAAATTGCCACGGACCTGACACTACACTGCTCTCAATGTTGGCACATTCATTCCTTATTTGTTGAATCAAGTGTATGGATTTATGATCTATTTAGCACTTTTTTTTTCTTGTGTGGTATACCACAGAAAAATAAATGAGAAATACTACGGTCTGATGAAGGGGGGACCACTTCACGTGATCACGTCTTTCAATCCAATTACGAAAACTGAGAATTAATCCATGTCGTGCCTTCGTAATCAGTAAAACATAATCAATGTTCTATTTCATTTGATTTGCGTGTTGCTTCAGGTTTATGTCAATTGAAATGTTTAAAATTGAAAATAAATCCAAATTCCACGAAGCCTTTCGACTACGGTGGACTAAACGCGCTGAAATAATTTGTTTTTATTCTGCTTTAAATTGCCCCCCCCCCATTTTGGGGAGCCTGGCCCCCACACACATACACATTAAAAACCAAACTCATACAAATGGTCACCCATCTGGTACTGGCCAGCCTCAGCTTAATAATACATTGAAATTTTCGTCACTGAAAAATAAGTTTTTTGGGCCTGTTTGGTCTTCCATAGTTTTCTTCTTATGAAACGCAAACGTAAACAGAGTCGATCTAGACTCTACATCGACGCGAAATATCTGATTACCTATATGAATAAGTGGAATTATTTTAAATTCAGGTACTTATATTATAATATTTTTGCATATTCTCTTAGAAAATAATCCTAAATCTTAGTTAGACAATAAATAAATTAATTAATTATTTCAAAAACCTTTTTTTTTTAAATATTTAAGTACGTTTTTTGTGCAAGAGAAAAAATGTCAATTGTTAACTTTTTGGGAAAATTTAACATTTAAAATTTAATTAAAAATAGTAGAAAAAGTTTTACATTATTCTGTTTTCTATATGATAAAATTCAGGGTTTTATCTTTCTGGAAAAAAAAAGTTACTCAGAAATAACGGATTTTAATAAATGTAATTTAGTTTTAAAAAACAACAACAACTTGATTTTGCGGCCATTTTTGGCGGTGCCTATTTTAAACTATTAGTAAAACTAACCTCTATAGATCATGATAACATTAAAAGAACATCTAAATTTATTTTATCTGCGTAATATAAACAAAATAAAAGTGAAACTTTGCGAAAATTCGCTAGATAACCTTTAGAAGAATGCAGTTTATTTTCAATGTATTGAAAAAATTGTTTAAATTTAAAGAAATATTTTGTCAAGAAAAATAATATGAAACATTATTGCTAATTAAATCAAAAGTGTTGAATTTTGTCCGGTTAGGTTTTTGTCCGCTCCCTTACTCGGCATTGGCAAATATGATAAGGAATGGCGAAAAAAACAATTAATTTTGTTTTTTATTTTTGTAGGGGAATCGCTTTCAACTTTCATTTGATTTTTTATTGGTTTAAGTAAATGTTTTAGAGGTCACTTGTCCTTCCCCTTATCAAACGGTTTAAAACCGTCAAGTATTTTTTCGCACCTAGTTGCCAAATGTTTACAGGTCGCTTCGCAGGGAGTTCACAGTTTAATGTTAGAAGATTTCAAATGACTGGGCGAGTTTTATTTTATTTTCCTGTGGCCACTTTGTCTGACACCGTCTGTTTTTTTTTATCGTATCATTCTATTCTCGTTAAAAATATACATGAATATATCGCAATGAATTTATCAAAGTCTGGATAAAATAGATAAAGAGAAAACATTTAGAAATTTTTCAAATTGAAAAATAAATTATATCTACATTTAAAAGTACACCCCACCCGCATTGAAATTCTACTTTTGAGCGAGATTTGTGAACAAAATTAAAAACAAAATTATTTTAGAATTTAGGATGGAGAGTTAGTAGCCCATATAAATTTCGGGCAATTATTAAATAAATATCGATTGAAAATAACTTGTTGTCCAATAATTAATAATTAATATATTAAAAAGAAAATTTAAATGTGAAGGGTTCTTTAAAACCAAATAAAATCGATGTCTTTAAGTTATGAACATGCTTTGTACTACTGTTTACATATTGAGTGTTTATATTTACTTGCGCCCCCCCAGAAAGTACAGTTGGACACAAAGTCGTTTTTAAATATGGGGAATATCCAGCTCCCAAAAGGGGCACTTTTGGTCCGAACAAAAATTAAAATTGCCTCAGTCATTTCTGCTTCATTGAACGAAAAGAGGTGAAGTGTAACATCAGAACAGATACTAAACTTTGTTAAAGTTTCGGTCGATGTGACTTCGAACCAAAATTCTTTGCCGATTCTCGATTTCAACCGAAAAATTCCCGCATTCGAGAGCTCAAAACAGAACAATTATTAATATTTTTTTAATTGGGGTGGGGGATTGGGGAGTCCTCTTCCGCAAGAACCGGGCTCAAATTAATTTTCAGTCGATATTTAGTCAATAATTTCCTTTTTATTCCTAGCTGGCGAAAATGGCCCTTTTCCGTTGCCCAAATTTCTTAAATTCCTAAATTTAATATAAGTAATTTAATATAAAATGATCACCATTCTAATTGTTTTAAAGCAGTTAACTAATTTTTTTACCATTGACTCACAGACCAATCGGCAAAATCATAAAAACACAAATAATTGCTTTATTTTTTTGTATTATTACGGACTTAGGATTAGTAGTAGGAAAGGGCTGTGTCGTTTATAATATGGAGAATCGAACTTTTCTTTTCGCAACAAAAAGTTATAATTGCGATGGGCGAAAAATGAAAATGGAATAAAAAAAAAACAACCATAATTTCACGAGAATACATTATTTACATCTTCGTACCGTTTTACATGTAACTATTTAAAAATGAAATATAAACATTGCCTATAAACACTCATGATTATAAAAAAATAAATAAATATAAAACGATTAGGAATTTAAAATAGAGGGTCAATTTCACAAATAAATTTAATGTAAAATTAACTGCTTTTCGAAAACATTGTAGTGTGTTACCAATTTTAAATTATGTGCGCTTATTGGAGGAGGGGGTGTCTACTTTTTAAGCGATTACACATGGTTTTACAACTTTGCAAATCGAACTTAATTTAGTGGGAAACAATTTAGTTAACATCCATAAAGAATTAGTGTGGCCAGAAACGATGATCATTTTACGTTAAATTTATATTTGAAACTGATCTCCCACTATAAATTCTAAAATGATCGCGGTACTTTTGCAGTTTACGTCTCCCATTAAAAAACGAAAATAAAAAAAAAACAATTATATTCTACGTACCCGTTATGGAATGAAGTTCTCATTAAAAAATTTCACTTAATTTCATCATCATTAATTTTATCGCTAAAAGCATTCATTCGATGCATTCGAAACAGTCAATCTAAACTACGCCATTAGCATTGATTTTGGTCGAAATACAATAGATTACTTCCCTTTGATATCAATTAAGCGATTTATTAGAGAAATTCCATGTTCCCGAGATTGAAAACAAGCTGTAAAAACAAAACTACTTGATGAAATTAAGTGATTTTTTTTTAGGAGAACTTCATTCCATAACGGGTACGTAGAATATATTTGCTTTTCGAAATTTTCGTTTTTTAATGAGGGACGTAAACTGCACAAGTACCATGATTGCTTTTCTTTCCGTCAATTTAAAAAATTGTTCTAACACGTAATCTATAAAAGTAATATTTCATAAATATTTAAATTGGGATTTAGCTGCGTGTTAATCTACAAAGTCGTTGTTGTCTTCGCCGCCGTCGTCGTCGTCGTCGTCGTCGTCATCATCATCATCATCATCACTATTTGTACTTCGTTTTGATTTTGTTTTGTTTTATTTTTATAGCAAAGTAAATCAATTTAATAAACTACCAAATTTTTATAATTAAAATAAAAGTGTAGTTTATTCATAGAGAGAAGGCACAGAAAACTTCACGTTAAAAATGTTTTTCTAAATAGTAACATTATTTTTTAGAAATTTGTTCGTAACAATGAGAGATGGCGTAGGTGTATCAGAATTTTTGTCGGAATTTTGACATCCCTAACACGAAACTACGAATAAAATATAAAAAACTCGTAATTTCTCTTTAAAAAGTGGGTTGTTTATTTTCTTCATGGATTATACTTCAAAATAAACTATTAAAGTTGTTTTAAAAGTAATAGAAATATTTTTTTAATACAGTAATGAAATTAATTGAATTTTATGAGCTCAGTATTTTTCAATTTTTAAACTTTAAAAATCTATCAAATTTTTCTATTGATTCTATTTTTACGATATTTTCAGGGTCAATGTGAAATTTTATGTTCTTTCCAATAAACCGAATATCATATTTTAGACAAACGTTTTTTTTTTAATTTACGCCCCCATTTTAAAATATCTATTAAAAAGTAAACAATTTATTTACTCACCAAAGTTTTATATATCACAAATCGAAGATAAAAGATCAATAAATAATATATTCAAATTTAAAACAAAAAAGTAGTGTTTTTTTAGAAATTTACCTGTAAAGTCTGAAGTTTAAAACGTTTTTCTTTTAAAAAACCACGTTGTTTGTTTTTTCTTTTTTTTTTTTTTAATGAAACCTTGGTCCTTATTCCTTTAATTGAAAAACAAATTAGGGCTTGAATTACATTTTTCGAGTAGTTATAAGCTTGGAAAGACAGGGGGTCTAATTAATTCACGCCTCCCATTTTGAAATGTATATTAAAAAGTAAATAATTAATTTACTCAACAAAGTGTTATATATCACAAATTGAAGATAAAAGATCATTAAATAATATATTCAAAGTTAAAACAAAAAAAGTAGTGTTTTTTAGAAATTTACCTGTAAAGTCCGAAGTTTAAAATCTTTAAAAAAAAAAACACGTTGTTTGTTTTTGTTTTTGTTTTGTTTTTTAATGAAACCTTGGTTCTTGCTCTTTTAATTGAAAAAAAATTAGAGCTTGAATTACATTTTTCGAGGAGTTATAAGCTTGGAAAGACGGGGTGGAATTATTCAATATTTTTCACGAAATTTCTGACACACAACATATTTAACAACGCCGCGTTGTTAAATATGTTGTTCTTACATCGTTTTCTTATTTTGCCTACCAATCTTCGAATATTTTCAACTATTTAACTATTTATGTAAGTAGCATATAAATACGAACTTATACAATATAGCTTTGTTTTAAAATCAAAATAAATGTTTTGTTGTCAATTTTTAATCAATTACAGAGCAAACATTTGAAAAAAATTATACGTGGACATTACCCAGGAGTTTATGTAATGATTTGAAAATTTTCGAAAGAAACAAAACAAAGCAAATCTCTAATTAAATATGTATAAATTTTTAAAGAATCGGAATCGGGAATCGGATCGGAATCGGAAATTTTGAAAGGAATCGGTAATTGTATCGGCATCGGGAAAAATTTTGGAATCGTCCCATCACTAATATATATATATATATATATATATATATATATATTATCTGGTAAAAATAGCTGTTAATGAGTGAAAATTGAAAAATATTAGAAGCAGGCGTAAATAAACGTAGAGTGTTTTTATACATTAAAGTCGGTTCATTGACGATAGCTCGAACAGAATGCCTAAGGCTAGAACGCTAAATCATTTCAAATTTCATAGTGACAGGCTGGCAGGCGAACAGAGCCCTTTTAAACGATTCGTAGACATATCTCAAAATGCTATTTCCCACTAGTATGACAGACGAAAATAATAATTGAAATGTTAGCCATGACCGAACGATCGACTTATTATGTTGATGAATGCGTTTTAAAAGAAACAATAATAAAACACTTTTTTAATTAATGAAAGTAGATGCAAAATATTGTTTCTGCCGCGATGTTGATGCTGACATTAGTAAACAATATGTGTGTCTTGTATTTCTCACCTTTTCCATTTTTGTTTCAACACGAATTTCGTTTGAAAGCCTCACAACGTCATGATAATTAGATTTTAAAATAAATGATGACAATGAACAACGTCAGTAGGAATAGACCTCGAGCCGCGAGCAATGGAATATTTTCCTGTCACGTTATTGTTAATTTAAACGCTGTTAAAAAGTTTATCCTCTCTCTCTCTCTCTCTCTCTCTCTCTCTCTCTCTCTCTCTCTCTCTCTCTCTCTCTCTCTCTCTCTCTCTCTCTCTCTCCCTCTCTCTCTCTCTTGCTTCCTTCCTTTCCCTCTCTTTCTTTCTATATAATCTATTCACATTCTTGTTGATATAAATGAAAAGTATGCAGAAAGAAGTATAACATTTTAAAAACAAAAATTTACCTGGAATACATATCCTTTTTCTTGTTTAATTCAATTCTCCCTTAAAACGATATTATTTTCTATATTCCTTTAAAAATCTTGTTAATTTTCAATGTGTGTGCTGAAAAGCAAAATTATTCATAAAGAAATATTTGCTAAAGACATTTATCTGACTAGATGAGTCTGACGTCGAAAATCCACGGATCAAGGAAAGAACTTTAAATTTCGTGTATTTCTTGTTCAAATAATAAATTTTTGTTTTAAAAGATCACAAAAATAAATGAAAATTCATAATAATATTAAAAGACAACATAAATTAAGTAAAAGTAAAAAGAAAAAAAAAAACTACGTAGACAAACAGAAAAGTTTAAACGAACTATATAAATAAATGGAATGTAAGCAGAATTAAAGTAGCATAAAATTGGAACATGAGAAACTTCCGAAAAAGACAAAAAAAGAAAGCAAAAATATAAAATGATAATATAAATAAACTGAACGTAAGAAAAATCTAAAACTATCATATACTATCATATGATATGTAAAAAAATAAATAAAACTCTTATGATATGTAAAAAAGTAAATAAAACTATCATATGATATGTAAAAAAGTAAATAAAACTATCATATGATATGTAAAAAAGTGAATAAAACTATCATATATGTAAAAAAGTAAATAAAACTATCATATGATATGTAAAAAAGTAAATAAAACTATCATATTATATGTAAAAAAGTAAATAAAACTATCATATGATATGTAAAAAAGTAAATAAAACTATTATATGATATGTAAAAAGTAAATAAAACTATCATATGATATGTAAAAAAGTAAATAAAACTATCATATGATATGTAAAAAAGTAAATAAAGCTATTATATGATATGTAAAAAAGTAAATAAAACTATTATATGATATGTAAAAAAGTAAATAAAACTATCATATGATATGTAAAAAAGTAAATAAAACTATTATATGATATGTAAAAAAGTAAATAAAACTATTATATGATATGTAAAAAAGTAAATAAAACTATCATATGATATGTAAAAAAGTAAATAAAACTATCATATGATATGTAAAAAAGTAAATAGAACTATCATATGATATGTAAAAAAGTAAATAAAACTATCATATGATATGTAAAAAAGTAAATAAAACTATCATATATGTAAAAAAAGTAAATAAAACTATCATATGATATGTAAAAAAAGTAAATAAAACTATCATATATGTAAAAAAGTAAATAAAACTATCATATGATATGTAAAAAAAGTAAATAAAACTATTATATGATATGTAAAAAAGTAAATAAAACTATCATATGATATGTAAAAAAGAAAATAAAACTATCATATGATATGTAAAAAAGTAAATAAAACTATCATATATGTAAAAAAGTAAATAAAACTATCATATGATATGTAAAAAAGTAAATAAAACTATCATATGATATGTAAAAAAGTAAATAAGACTATAAACAAATCAAAAGTAAAAAGAATGTAAACGTAATATAAAAAAGAAAGTAGCATGATTATAAGGAAAACGTCATAAATAAAGTTGCTAATAAATCTGAAAAGAAAAACTATATAAAACATTATATAACTAAATAGAAATCAAGAAAAAGATTAAATACAATGTACATACGCACATGAATATATAACCAAACATGAAAAATTAAAAACATGAAAAAGATTTAATGCAATAGATACACATTTATATAAATAAATAAATATAAAAAAGATTGAATACAATATACACAGATACATTACAATACTAAATATGGAAAATGTCAAATACAATATACATACACACAAAAAAATTGCATAAAAATTGAATAAAACTATTGCATGAATAATATATACATAAAATATAATGCATGAATTCTATCAAAATAAATATATTTTATAAATACATAAATTAAAAAATGCATAAATACTATATACATTAATAAAAATGATGCATAGATACTGAATACATAAATAAATACAATGCATTAAACTATACACATGAAAACAATAATGCATAAATTTATTATGCATAAATACTATATAAAAAATTTAAAATAATGCATAAATACTATATACATGATGAGAACATAAATGCTATATAAATTTCCAAATTTTAAATGCTATATACCAATATAAAAATACTGCATAATATAATAAATATATAAAAAATATATAAATACTATATACATATATATTTATATATACTACAAACACAAACCAAAAATATTGCAGAAATGCTATAAACATGAAAAATCATGTATAAATACAATATACACTGACAAAAATAGCAAAATATTATATACATAACTTCAATGAAATAATGGATAATGTATATACATAAAAAATAAATAAAATACTATCTACATAAATAAAAAATAATGTATGAATATTATAGTAAACAATAAAAGAATTGCATAAAATATTCACAAAGAAATAATGCAACAATATTAGTAAAAAATGAATATGTGCTAAATATATAAATCATAATAATGCATGAAGACAATACACCTAAATGAAATTATGCATAAATGCCGTATACATAAAAAATGCATAAATATTATATAAATAAAAGTATCATAAAAATATATACATAAATAAAAATAATGCATAAATATTATATACAACAATAAATATAACGCATAAATACTATATACTTAAATAAAATTAATCGAAAACACTAAATAAAAAATGCATAAATACTATATATGTATAAATAAAAATTTGCATAAATAATATATACAAAATAAAAATTATACATAAATACTATATACATGAAAACATAATCTATAAATACTATATGCATGAATGCATTAATGAAATTATAAGTAAATACTATATACATGAAAATATCATCTTTAAATTCTATAAGCATGAATGCATAATTCAGATTATACATAAATACTATATGCATGAAAATATCATCTGTAAATACTATAAGCATGAATGCATAATTCAGATTATACATAAATACTATATGCATGAAAATATCATCTTTAAATTCTATAAGCATGAATGCATAATTCAGATTATACATAAATACTATATACATGAAAATATCATCTTTAAATTCTATAAGCATGAATGCATAATTCAGATTATACATAAATACTATATGCATGAAAATATCATCTTTAAATACTATAAGCATGAATGCATAATTCAGATTATACATAAATACTATATACATGAAAATATCATCTTTAAATACTATAAGCATGAATGCATAATTCAGATTATACATAAATACTATATGCATGAAAATATCATCTTTAAATACTATAAGCATGAATGCATAATTCAGATTATACATAAATACTATATGCATGAAAATATCAGCTTTAAATACTATAAGCATGAATGCATAATTCAGATTATACATAAATACTATATGCATGAAAATATCATCTTTAAATACTATAAGCATGAATGCATAATTCAGATTATACATAAATACTATATACATGAAAATATCATCTTTAAATACTATAAGCATGAATGCATAATTCAGATTATACATAAATACTATATACATGAAAATATCATCTTTAAATACTATAAGCATGAATGCATAATTCAGATTATACATAAATACTATATGCATGAAAATATCATCTTTAAATACTATAAGCATGAATGCATAATTCAAATTATACATAAATACTATATACATGAAAATATCAGCTTTAAATACTATAAGCATGGATGCATAACTAAAATTATACATAAATACTATATACATGAAAATATAATCTTTACATACTATATGCATGAATGAATTAATAAAATTATAAGTAAATACTATATACGTAAATATAAATAGTGTATAAATATCATAGAAGAAAAATAAAGCAGAAATAAAAATGATGGATTACTTCTATATACATAAATTTAAAAATGGATAAACACAATATATATAAACAAAAATGTGTAAATGCTATATACATAAACAGAAATATTGTATTAATCTATATATATAAAAGCGAAAATGTATGTATGTATGTATGTTTGTGTGTCTGCTAAAAACTTTTGACCGACGGAACAAAGATTCACAAACGTCTCATATGAAAGACCCACCCTCCGGACGACAAATATCGAAGCATTGGCCCAAAAGGACCATCAGAAGTGCGTCAACTGATCGATTTTCTGCAGGGGGGGGCAAAAAAGTAACATTTTAATGTTAAACATTACATATTTTTAAATCGATTTATAACTGCCCAAAAAAATACGGCCGCCAACTCTTCTACATAAAGTGTACACGGGGCTGTTTATTTTGGGTCAACTTGTATTTAAAACCCGTTGAGTCATGTGATCTTGATGTCAGCAAGCTGTAATGGCAGTCTGAATTTAAAAACATTGTTGTTATCGGTAAAAAATTTTTTAACCCTCACACAAGCTAAACTATGAACTTCTACGCTATGACAACGTTACCAAAGTTATTAGCACGTTAAAAATAGTTAGATGCGATAGTTAAACGAAAATTAACAAGCCAAAAATGTTAAGTAAAAAAAATACGCTTGCAAAAAATATTAACAATCGAACTTTTTACAAAAAAAACAGCCAGACACCATTTTCTTTTTTAGTAACACTCTTTAGAGTAAGGAAGACGAAGTGAGAGAGAGAAAAAGAGAGAGACACACACATACACAAACGCAAACAGAGAGAGAGAGAAACAGAGACAGATAGAGAGAGAGATGTCTAGACAGGAAACGAAACACGTAATTTAATAAACGCTACACGCTGAATTATAAAAAATGTGAAGTAAAACAAAAAATAATACGCTTGTCTATGTCCCCTGTTTGTCCTGCATTTTAGTATAAATACAGTGAAAAACGTTGTGTTCTCGGCTTTCGCGCTGCTCCCCCCTTCCCACCATCATCTGGGTGAAGTGAAAACTAAAAATAACGATCCCGCGATGACCTCATTTAGCGTCTTCCTGTCAATCAAACCTCTTTTAGCTTTGTAAGCTTTAACTTAACATGCTAATGAATTACTCTCACTCGTGTTCGAGACCGTTAAGTAGATGGCATTGGTTTCCGCGTCAAGGCTTCCGGTTTCAATCCCCCCTCCCGACCAAACGTTTTTTTTATTACTTCGCTTATTCTTTAGTTTACCTCCCCCCCCCCATACACAGGTTTATTTATGCCATTTTTTTCCGTTTTGGTTTTGGGTTTTTTTTTTTTGCATCGTCTTTTTTATAATATTTAAGCAGGATTATTAATTACCCCCCATACACACACCTACAAACACCCGGGCAACGCCGGGTACCCCCCCCCCGCTAGTACTATATAAATAAAAGTAATGCATAAATACTATATATATAAGCAAACCTATATATGTAAACAAAATTTCTGTATTGATAATATATAAATAAATAAAAGTAATACATAAATAACAAATGATGTATAAATGAATTAATCATATTTAAAATGATACAGGAACGCTACATGAATAAAAATATTGAATAAATAATATATATATAAATAATATATATAATACAAACTAATGCAGAAAATAAAAATAATACTTCATATAATATAGATTAATAAAAATAATGTATATATGCATAAATAAAATAAATGCTTTAATACTATATAAAAATTACAAAAAATATACATTAATAAACAAAATGCATAAATACTATATGCATAAATAAAAATAATGAATTATACGACAAAAATAAATTGCATAAAACTTTATACATGAATAAAAATGTATAAATAATATATAACATAAATAAAATAAGACATAAATTCAGTATACATAAAAATACTGGATAAAAACAATTTAAATTAATGAAAATGTTGAATAAATACAATATTTAGAAATAAATATACAGTATGAATACGATGTACATGAATAAAAATCATCATTTACAATTTAAAAAAAATCAATGCATAAATACTATATACGAAAGGTGAAAATCCGTATATAGAATATAAAAAATATAAATAATTTATAAACATGCCCTGTATTTAAGAATTCAGGTGATCGCTCATCTCCCTCAGTACAGGCCAATAAGTCTCCTGTGCGTCATGAGTAAGTTGCTGGAATCTGTGTTAAATAGAGAAGTAATCAACCATCTTAGCAAAAATAACCTTCTTAGTGACACGCAATATGGTTTCCGTTCTGCTAGATCTACAGCAGATGTGCTTACAGTTATATCTACTATAATATCTACATGAATAACAATATTGTACAGATACTCTATACATAAGTAAAATAAATGCAAAATTACTAGATACATTGACTAAAAAACGGCATGATATATATATATATATATATATATTACTAACTAATAATGTGTAGCATCTTATCTACATAAATAAAAGTGCATTAAGTCTCTCCCTCTCTCTCTCTCTCTCTCTCTCTCTCTCTCTCTATATATATATATATATATATATATATATATATATATATATATATATATATAATACAAAAATACCATAACAATAAAAAAACAATGAATAACTACTTTTTAAATAAAAATGAACAAATACTATATGCCTTATTAAAAATAATGCATAAATATTATGTACATGAAAATACACAAATACCATATACATAAATCAAAATAACACTCAAATACTATATACAATAATAAAAAGTATGCATAAATGCAAAAACCTGAATAAAAGTAGTGGATTAGTACTATATAAAGAATGTCACCCTAAATACATTACCAAAATAATGCATAAATACTGTAAAAATAAATAATAATGCGGAAATACTTAACATATGACAAATACAATGCATAAATATAATATAGATAAATAAAAGATGGCACAAATGCTAGATACATAAATAAAAATAATGCATAAATAATAAAGAATTAATTTTAAAATGGCATTAATACTATGTAAATAAATAAATCTACTGTATTGATACTATACACATAAAAAACACTATACATAAATACTATAGACATATAAATACAGTAAAACTCCTTTAATTTGAACTTCCTTCAAAGTTGGACTTCCTTTCATTTGGACTTCTCCTAAACCTGTATTTTACATAAATGTATGATTTCTGTAGATGATAACTTAGGTAATAAATACCTAACAAGTAAGAGTAGATTTAATTTATTTTCAATGTTTTTGTTCCTGGTGATAATATTTAACAATTCTTACTTGCAATATATCATAAACTCAACTTAATATATATTTGAAGTATCATATAGCAATGCATTTCATTTACTATTTCTTAATTCTTAGAAAATTAAAGTTAACTGCAGTACATTTTTTATCACGAAACTTGAAGAGCATCCTCTAATTTTAATGAAGCGGATGTTCAAATTATAGAAGTTATACTGTACTATAGATATACAAATAGTGAAAAGATTCTATAGACATGAATCAATACAATATATATAAAAACACCAATACAATATACATCAATATAATATACATTAAAAATTAATAAATAAAATATACATACAAATGAATAAATACTAAATAAGTTGATAAAAATACTGTATGCATGTTATATGCATAAAACAGCAAAAGTACTATATAAACAATAAAAAAAATATTTTATTAATAATGCATAATTGCCATACACATGAATATTATATAAAAAGAACTATATTGCATAAATACATTATACATAATTAAAACAATGCATGAATAATATATAGATTAATAAGCCTGGTGCATGAATACGCATAAAAACAATGCATATATACCATATACAGCAATAAAAATTATTGCAGAAATTTATATATGCATAAAAAATGCATATATACCATATACAGCAATAAAAATTATTGCAGAAATTTATATATACATAAAAAATGAATATATACCATATACAGCAATAAAATTATTGCAGAAATTTATATATGCATAAAAAATGCATATATACCATATACAGCAATAAAAATTATTGCAGAAATTTTTATATACATAAAAAATGAATATATACCATATACAGCAATAAAAATTATTGCAGAAATTTATATATGCATAAAAAATGCATATATACCATATACAGCAATAAAAATTATTGCAGAAATTTATATATACATAAAAAATGCATATATAGCATATACAGCAATAAAAATTATTGCAGAAATTTATATATACATAAAGACTGCATATATACCATATACAGCAATAAAAATTATTGCAGAAATTTATATATGCATAAAAAATGCATATATACCATATACAGCAATAAAAATTATTGCAGAAATTTATATATACATAAAAAATGCATATATACCATATACAGCAATAAAAATTATTGCAGAAATTTATATATGCATAAAAAATGCATATATACCATATACAGCAATAAAAATTATTGCAGAAATTTATATATACATAAAAAATGCGTATATACCATATACAGCAAAAAAAATTATTGCAGAAATTTATATATACATAAAAAATGCATATATACCATATACGGCAATAAAAATTATTGCAGAAATTTATATATACATAAAAAATGCATATATACCATATACAGCAATAAAAATTATTGCAGAAATTTATATATACATGAACAATGCATATATACCATATACAGCAATAAAAACTATTGCAGAAATTTATATATGCATAAAAAATGCATATATACTATATACAGCAATAAACATTATTGCAGAAATTTATATATACATAAAAAATGCATATATACCATATACAGCAATAAAAATTATTTCAGAAATTTATATATACATAAAAAATGCATATATACCATATACAGCAAAAAAAATTATTGCAGAAATTTATATATACATAAAAAATGCATATATACCATATACAGCAATAAAAATTATTGCAGAAATTTATATATACATAAAAAATGCATATATACCATATACAGCAATAAAAATTATTGCAGAAATTTATATAGACATAAAAAATGCATATATACCATATACAGCAATAAAAATTATTGCAGAAATTTATATATACATAAAAAATGCATATATACCATATACAGCAATAAAAATTATTGCAGAAATTTATATATGCATAAAAAATGCATATATACCATACACAGCAATAAAAATTATTGCAGAAATTTATATATGCATAAAAAATGCATATATACCATATACAGCAATAAAAATTATTGCAGAAATTTATATATACATAAAAAATGCATATATACCATATACAGCAATAAAAATTATTGCAGAAATTTATATATGCATAAAAAATGCATATATACCATATACAGCAATAAAAATTATTGCAGAAATTTATATATACATAAAAAATGCATATATACCATATACAGCAATAAAAATTATTGCAGAAATTTATATATACATAAAAAATGCGTATATACCATATACAGCAATAAAAACTATTGCAGAAATTTATATATGCATAAAAATGCATATATACTATATACAGCAATAAAAATTATTGCAGAAATTTATATATACATAAAAAATGCATATATACCATATACAGCAATAAAAATTATTGCAGACATTTATATATACATGAAAAATTCATTAATGCTCTATACATAAATAAAAATAATACAAAAAATTATACATTATTAAATATAATGTGGAAACGATAGATAAATGAATATAAATTATGTATAAAACCATATAAGTAACAAATATGCATAAATACTATATACAAAAGATAATGCATAGTTACTATTTTTATGAACTAAAAATTGCATAAATATTATATACATTAATAATACACTGTAGAAATAATATATACATAAATAAGAATAATGTATATTAATACGATATTCATAGATAACAAGAGCATATGAATACTATATACATAATTAGCAATAATGCATAAATACTATATACGAAAACATGATACTATATATATGTGAATAGAAATATTGTATAAATACTACATGCATTATTAAAAATAATGCATAAATACAATGTACAGTAAAAAAGCATAAATACAAAATATATGAACAAAAAAATGCATAAATACATTAAAAAATAATGCATAAATGTAATATGCATAATAATGTACATAAATACTACATACATAAAAAATATTGCATAAAAACAATATACATAAAAATAAATGCATAAAATAAAAACATTGTATAAACACTATATACATGAAAAATATAATGCATAAATACTATATACAGTGAAATGCATAAATACTTTATGCATAAATAAAAAATGCATATATAAAACAAAACATAATGAGTATTAACCTAAATAAAATTAATGTAGGATTACTATATCAATTAAGAAAAAAATGATAGAAAACTATAAACATAAATAGGAACAATGTATAAATTAATAAAAATATTGCATTAATTCTGTATACATCAATTTAAGTACTAATAAATACAATATACATATAAAAATAGTGATAAAATATTATATACATGAATATGTAATGCGTAAATACTATATATATATATATATATATATATATATATATATATATATATATATATATGAGCAAACAGTTAATGAAATATGTTAAAAACACTTTGAAATGAGTTAAAAACATTTAATCTGAAAAGGAAACACTAGATAAATGGATAGTCCTTAATCCGCTGTGTTTCGAAGAAATACTCTCCTACTCATCAGAGGGTAGGAATTAGCAAAATGCGGGATCGGATTTTGCATGCAGAAGTATTTGATGAAACAACAAATAAGTCAAAGATCTTACTTGAAAACAAAATAAGTTAAGCAGAGGGAATATGGTAAAGAAAAAGGTGGTTACACATTAATGGATAGTCTGGTGGAAGATAAAAAATCCAGTGACGGTAAAATCCAAATGTAAAACTTCAAGAAAGTTAAAAGAATTTCCATTTGTACAAGTAAAATCCAAGAAAATCCCGTAATTGGAAGAAGATGGTCCATAATAATCAAAAGGCAGAAATCCATGGAATAATTCACAAAAATGTGTACAAGGAAAAAATAATATTAATAAAAGAAAAATAAGATGTGCTTTTCACTCTACTTCCGAGATAACTATAAATAAAAAAAATCTGAGAAGAGAAAGGAGAGAAAAAATGATTAAGTTAAATATAAAATATAAAATAAAGGGAAACAAAAGTCAAACTGACCCAGAAAGGAAATGTTAAAGGCGCGAATATATATATAGGGCAAAATAATATAGGTCAACTGAAATGTACAGGTCATCACTTAAAAAAATGTCAGCAAGAGTTGTTAAACGACATTAAAAGGATATTATAAGCTCTATTTCCTATTTGGTTTTATCGAGCTTTTATATCTGGCTGAGATAATTTTATAAATATTAATTCTTTAATATTTATAATTTACTTTAATTTTACCATCTTGGATCATTTTGGTAAATTCAATTGTAATTTTCATTTCATATAAATATATATATATATATATATATATATATATATATATATATATATTCAAATACTATGAATTATAAAATTTACGCGTAAATACCATATAAAAAAATTTCAAAAATTGAAAATACTACATACATTAATAAAAATAATACATGTATACTATGTACCTTAATAAAAATAACGTTAAAATTGTATATATATATATATATATATATATATATATATATATATATATATATATATATATATATATATATAAGTAAAACAAAGTCTATATACGTAAATAAATTCTTACATATCATATATATATAAATAGAAATTATACATAAATACTATATAAATAAATAATAAAATGCATAAAAACTAAAACTAAACGAAAACAATGTGTAAATACAATATAAATTAATAAAAAATATTATAACTACTATGTTCCTAAATATATTGCATAAATATTACCTACATAAACAAAACTAATTCATTATTAGTGTATAAATATGTGTAAATTCGATATACATGAATCGAAATAATGCACAAATACGAATAATAATATATATTTAATAAAAAATAAACACAAATACGATATACAAAAAAGAACAACGCAATAATAATATATATTTAATAAAAATAATGGATAAATACTGGATAGAAAATTAAAAACAATACATGAATAAAAATATTGAAAAAATATTAAAAAGTAAAAACCGTAGGTTAATACTATATAAATTAATTAAAATAACGTATACATTATATATATACATAATTTATACATTACTAAAAATAATGCATAAATACTATATAGATATAAAATAAGACATATATTCTATATAAATAAATTTAAATTTATGCATAAGTAAACTATAGATAAAATATATTTCATAATTATTTTATATATAAATAAAAATAATGCATACAATATACATATATAAAACTACGCATAAATACTAAAAAATGTGCATTAATACTTTATACATAAATAAAATTGATGCATAAATACTATATACATAAACAGAAATTCATGAATACTTTATGCATGAAAAATAATGACTATATACATAAAAATGCATAAATACTATATACATGAATAAAAAATTGCATAAATGCTATATGCGAAAAATGTAATTAATACTATATACATGAATAAAGATATTACTAATAATATAAATATATTAATAAAAATAATGCATAAATACCATATACATAAATAAAAGTATAGCATACTTAATATATAATTAAATAAAAATAACGCACAAATAATATTTACATGAATAAAATTATGCATAAATATAATGTACATAAAATAAATTGAATAAACATTATATACCTAAAAAATAATGTATAAATACTATATACCTAATTAAAAAATAATGCATAAATATTATATACATGTAAAAAAAATGACACAAAATATACTATGCATAAATAGTAATGCATAAATACTATATAAATGAATAAAATATATGCATAAATATTCCATAGATAAATAAAAATAACGCATTAATACAATATAAATTAACATAAATTGTGCATAAATGCTATATACATATAAAATCGATAAAAATTACTCAATCAAATAAGGCATTATATAAATAAATAAACATAATGCACAAATACTACATTCATGAACAAAATACAGCATAAATACTATATAAAAAATAATATATAAATTCTGTTTGCATAAAGAAAAATAATGCAAAATACTCGATAAATAAATAAAAATATTGCATAAATACAATATAAATAACTTGAAATAAACCATTAATACTGCATACAAAAATAATAACAATGCATAAATACTATCAAAATTAATAAAGAAGTGTGCATTATACTGTATACATGAATAAAAAAAATAATATATACGTAGATGAAAATAATGCATCAATACTCTATTATATATGAAATAAAAATTATAAAATAAAAATGGCGCATAAATATAATATAAATATATATGATACATAAATACTATATTAATAAATAAAAATAATGCATAGATACTATAAACATAAAACAATAAAGTATATATTCTACATACGTAATAAAAATAATGCATAAATATTATATAAATAAATAAAAAAGTATAACATAATTTAAGGGGTCATAATAGGGGTTAAAGTTAAAAAAATTGACCTTTTTTTGTTGTTTTGCTCAGCATACACCTCCAAACACCCGGGCAATGCCGGGCACCCATGCTAGTAATCTATAAAACTACATCCATGTATTTCGTCTGCTGTCAAGCTTAACTTTGAAATGACTTTGTCATGACTAAACACGAAAATAAAAATGAAATCGTCTTACTCATCTCCATTATTGTTTTAATTTTTTCGCTAAAACTTTTCGAGGGAGTTTTGTCTTCATCTTGGTGTATGCAAAAATAATTAAGTAATCTTTCAAATGGTTTTCCTTTAGAATGGCGGCATTTTCTTGGGTTAAAAAATCGCTTGCGACATTTGCTTATTGTCGTCTGATGTTTTATTTGTTTATTTTATTAGTTTTTCATGAGCCCATTTATTTTTTTAATTTATTCATTTTATTTATTTTTATTTATTTATTTTTATTCACTTTTATTTATTTATTTCGTTTACAAGATTTTAATATTAGGTTTGTCGAACTAAATCGAAATGAAAAATAAAATCACTTATACATCTTTTACTTTGAATGATTTGTGCCACCAAAAACATGTTTAGAATTTGATATATTTCATACATAGGACAAATATTTCAGTTCAACAGCCAAAACTGAATTACATCAAAGTTTTCGAAAGTTTAATAAAATGGCGTCCGAAATTTATTCGCAAGAGATTACATTAGTAAGACATCTGTTTTAAGTCAAAGGAGAGATGACGTAGGTTTGTCGAGATATCTCATCGTCCATGTTAATGCATAAAAAATATTAGAATTCGAAAAGCAAATATAAGCAATGGAAACTTTTTTATTAAAATATGCAATAATATTCAAATATTCCACGGATAGAATTGCACTCAACCACTGAAAACGATGTAAAAATAAGTTTCTAACTTACATGCGTCGATTTTCGCCCTTTTAATTGGGATATTATCTTTAAAATATTAGGAATTACTCCATGAGTTTTTATAATCAGACGATTAAATAATTAATATATATTTCTCTCTCTCTCTCTCTCTCTCTCTCTCTCTCTCTCTCTCTCTCTCTCTCTCTCTCTCTCTCTCTCTCTCTCTTATATATATATATAGCTATTTCTTAAAAATAATTGATATGGACAAGTTGAAGGCAAAGGAGACCATGCAGTCATTTCGAAAGTCTGCATGACCCCCCCCCCCCCATTATCTGTGGGAATAACATTGAAACATCTCGGTCGGAGTTAAAAACTGCAGCGTATGATTCTGCCAAAGAGTTATTAAGATATGTTCAAAAGAAGACTAAAGATTTGTTTGATGAAAATGACTCGATCATCGATTTGTTCAGTAATATTCATCAAGCTCATCAAATGTGGATTACAAACATTCATCAGTGAAACAAAAATGTTCGGATGGCCAAAAATGTTGGCACAATCTTGCTTCTGGGAAATTAAACCAAACTGGTGGGAGTTGAAAACACAGGCCTTGCTGTGGATAGGGGCGATTTTAAATTTTTCTACCAGAATCTCAAAGGTGTGCTTTGTCTCATTATAAGAGGGTAATCTCCAATATTTTAATTGGATGACATGCTACTTACCGATAAGAAAGAAAAGGCTAAGCGCTGGGCTGAACACTTTTCAAATGTTTTAAACAGAGAATCGTTAATGGATCAGGAAGTGGTTCATAATCTTCTACACAACACAACCATTGAGAATCTTGCTGACGGCCCTACCATGTCAGAGGTTGAATAGGTAATAAAGCAACTGTCAAATGGTAAGGCTTCAGGTGCTGATTGGATACCTGCATATATATATATATATATATATATATATATATATATATATATATATATATATATATATATATATGCCAATGTTGAAGGCCAGCTGCTGATGAAGAAACTGAATGCTCTGTTTTCATAAACATGGGAAGTTCGTGCCGTGACACAAATAGTTCAACGATGTTTCAATTTATTTAAGAAAAAAGGAAGTAAATGTGAGTTGAATAACCATTGAGGCATTTCTCTCTTATCTGTTGCTGGTGAGATTCTACCTCGTGTAATCTTAAATAGACCCAATGATTCAATTTGTAAAACTGTGCTCTCAGAAACCCAATGTGATTTTCGTTCTTGAAGAGGTACTGTTAATGTGCTCTTCAGCTACAAGAGAAAACAATGGAACAAGAATAAAGACTTGTTCGTTACCTTTTTTTTATCTCACTAAGGCATTTGATATCGTCTCCAGAGATTTCCTGTAGACTGTTTCGAGGACGCTTGGTGTTCAAGTATGTAATTGTCTCTTTTCATGAAGAAATAATGACATCAGTCCAACTGCGAAGAAGGTGAACCACTTGAAGTGTCAAATCTAACTAAGTAGGGATTTGTCCTTTTTCTGATCCTATTTGCTCTTTCTTTCTGCAATGATGCTTGAAACCGCCGCCAAAGACACTTCGGAAGGTGTAGGTGTTGAGTATCGATCAATCGGATGATTATTTAACCAGCAACGGTTCAAAACCAAAACCCGGACTTTTGTGCGGACTGATCTTTATCTCCTTCTTACTGATGACTGTGTTCTTGCCACCAATAATTATTAGGACATTCAGAACGTCTTCAATAACTTCTCTGATGTGTCTCTAATGCATTTGCTCTTACAATTAACATGAAATTATTCACCATTACTCAGTTATTATTCCTTTGGTTATTTTACTAATATTATATAAATATATATATATATATATATATATATATATATATATATATATATATATATATATATATATTATACTATGTTATATAAACATGTAAACATGATTAATGTTACCTCTATTTCTACTATTATATAAAAGGAACTTTGTATGTGTGCCTGTGTGTGAGTTCGTTCCCTATACACTCGAAAACGACTGTGTCTATTTATGAAATTTCATACGAAGGTACTTTATCTGCCTGGCAGTGTTCTGCATCGGAATGTCTTCGATAAGTACCAATAATCGATAATCAAAATAATCCCATGAAAGAAGTAAAGGCGATTATGAACAAATTTACACAGCTTAACATCAGATGTGCATTTGAGAAGTTTTATTGTCACACAAGATGAAAGGCCCGACAAATAAAATCAAAAGTAGGTTCTTTGATATGACAGTGATGCGTTCGAAATGAGTGCTTCTGTTTAAAGCACAATTTCATCATAATACTTGACGTTTTCATTTTAAAGTAAAATTCAAGCCATCATCGCCGCACAAGCAGTAAGGCTAAGCATATAACATCAACAGTAGGTTCTTTGATATGACAAGGGCGCGTTTTCTCTTTAAAATGCAATGGCACCATGATACCTGACTTAAACTTTAATTAAAGCATTATATATAATTAAAGCCATCTATAAATATAAAAGCGAAAATGTATGTATGTGTGTTCGCTTTTTCTGTGTGTCTACAAAAGGCTTCTTTCAGAGAAGCGGTTGCTCGCTTAACAACTTTTTAAAACTTTTTATATCACATATTCAATATTTGTCGCTTGCCGCATGTGGCTTAGTCTTTTTCCAATAACATCTTCGAGGGAGGGGGGGGAAAGCGTTCAGCAGTAAATGAATACTATCCCGCAGTCAAAACTTGACCTCATTTAAAACGGGCACCTGCTAAATCCAACTAATTAAATAAATTCAAACGTGCTTCCGTTAGCATCTCGCGGTAGGGCAGTGGTTAACATCGCACGGTTTTTTTTTTTAATTTTTTTTTTCACACTTTAATTTACAACTTTGCCTCAAGGGTTCGGGTTCGACCGTCATACTTACTTTTTTTACTCCCTCCCAAACACCCGGGCAACGTCGGGTACCCCTCGCTAGTCTATATATATATATAAAAGCGAAAATGTGTGTATGTATGTTTGTATGTGTGTTTGTGTGTTCGCTAAAAACTTTCGACAGACACGACGAAAATTCACAAATTTGGTATCATATTGAAGCTTCATCCTTCGCTCGAAAAATATCGAAAAATTGGCCAAAAACGTTCATTTTTCACCCGAAATCGACAATTTTCGACAGGGGGGGGGTCAACAAAAACGGTCCTCTCGTGACGACGACCGATTCTACGCATGCGGCAGATGACGTTATGACCTGATTTACTTTAAATAGTTGAAAAACTGAAAAAATTTCATTTACGTCGTGTTAGCTCAGTTAATTAGCGCTTTGGTTCGTTATCTAAACGTTTTGGGTTCGAATCGTGGTGTGAGATGTCTTTTTCTTTTTTTTCGATTTTTTTAAATTTAAATATTGAACCAGTGTTATTTAAGACATTTATCACGTAACATTCGTTTTTCTGTTTTTTTTTTATTTTACTTCGCTCATCCACCCCCGACTACACGCCCAAAAACATCCAGGTACCCACCGACTTTTTAAATTTTAATATCGAAACAGGCTTATTTAAACCATTTTTCATGTGTTCATTTTTCTGTTTTCTTTTTTGTTTTTTCGATTTTTACATTTAACATCGTTTGTTTGCCTTGCGTTAGTTTTTTTTTTTTTTTTTCGGTGTTTTGATTACCCCCCTCGCTTAAGTTTTAACATTGTTTTCTTTTTTACTTCGCTTATAACAAACAAACCTCGTCGTCGTCGTCGTCGTCGTCGTCGTCGTCGTCGTCGTCGTCGTCGTCGTCGTCGTCGTCACGTTCCTGTCAATTTGGTTCTTACTTAAATAAATTCAAACATCTTTCAGTAACTCATTCTGGCTGGCCGATTTTATTTTCAAACTTCGCCTCAGGGCTTCGAGCTCGATCCTACCAACTTTTACCCCCCCCCCCCGGTTTCTTTTTATTTAACAGCACACACACCTCAAAATACCCGGGCAACGCCGGGTACCCCCGCTAGTTATATATAAAAATGATTTTATAAAATCAGCAGTAGGTTTTCTACAGTGCAATGTAAACCAAAATGTATTGTGAACTAAATCATGTGACACTTCCTCGCGGTGAACCACGATGGGTTCCCAACTATAGCACGCAATTAATCGATTTCATTAAAAAAAATAGGCGTTTTGACCTGTTTCGACTTTTCATATGGAAGTCTGAAATATTCGTTGATCGTCATTCAATACCGGGCAACATCGGTTCATCCTGCTAATAATGTATATATATGTGTGTGTGTGCGCCCGCGCGTGCGCGCGCGTGCGCGTGTGCGCGCGTGCGCGTGTGTACGCGAAAGCTAGGTTAACGTGACAATAGAGAGGTAGATATTATTAAAACAGACTAAAAAAAATTATGCTTGCTAGGAATGTTTCAACTCTCTTCTACCTTGGAAGTTCCAACTAACTTGTATGCATTAGAGAACATACACTAAACTAAAGAGAAACACTAAACCATTGATTGGCTATACTGAATAGTTTCTATTTTACAATTAATAGAAAAAAATTATATCTAATTCTGCCTTATTTCCAGAAAAAAAATTTAATATTTTCTACAGGGAAGAAATTTTCTACGTGACAAAAGGAATACATAAGCGTTTAACTATGGAGAACAAATTTCTATATTTAGTCGATGCTAATATATGTGAAAGGTTATGACCCTAACGTTGAACAAATGACAGCGACGTTCTAATACGTTGTTCCATTTTAATTTACGTTCTATATTTTAACAAACTTGACGTGCAAACTATCCATTTCACACTGAGTCACTCTATCACAAGAAATGCAGTCCGAAATATTGAATGTCTCGTTTTCTTCCACTATTCGTCTTATATATATATATATATATATATATATATATATATATATATATATATATATATATATATACCCCACACACACACACACGCGCACACACACACATACATATATATACACACACGCACGCACGCTCACACACACGCACACACACACACACACACACACACACACACATATATATATATATATATATATATACTATTTTTCTTGTCTCTTTCTCTTTTTTTTTTTTTTTTTTTTTTTTTTACAAAGGCATCACCACATTATCAAGGCCCAGAGGCCACTCAAGGATAAGGGTTAAAGAGTGTACAGTAGAAGTTGGTCAATATAGTAATCATTAGTAATGAAAATTTGGTAAATTTAATAACTTATATGGAACGGCTCATCAAGAACTTATTTACTTTAGACTTGAACAAAACCATATTGTAGTCAGCCGGAAAGCAGGAAAACGGAAGACAATTCCACAGGCGTGCAGTTCTAAGAAAGAAGCTTTGTTCGTGGAATCTACGTTTAGGTTTAGGCACAGATAAAGAGTGGGGGAAATTATTGATAGTGTTTACAGCTAGACGAGTGTTTCTTGTGAAAGTTTGGCGAGGGGGGACCATAGATTGAAGCTCAGTTGAACACTTTCCATGAAAATAACGATACATCAGAGACAAACTCGCAACATCTCTTCTGTGAGATAGAGGTTGCAAGGAGGAGAAAAGGACATCTCCTACGAGGCTACGAAGTCTATTTTGAACTCTATCAAGGCAGGACAAGTTCTTTCTAGCAGCTCCTGCCCAGATGTGGCAACAGTATTCCATCCTTGGACGTACCTGGCTCTTATATAGATAGATAATAGCATCAGCAGTGAGATATCTACTGGATCGATAGAAAGATCCCACCATTTTTCCAGCGGCCTTGGCAACAGATTTGATATACGTGTTCCATTTAAGATCAGGAGTAATGGTCAAGCCCAGAAGCTTGTCAAAACTTGAGGCCTCCTGAAGACGAGAGCCATTCATTTCAATTGATGACAAATGTGGATTAGAATGTTGATGATGTAAAGAGAGAAGCTTGGTTTTAGATGCATTAAAAGTAACCAGCCACTCCTTTCCCCATTGTACTACGTGCTCAAGATCAGAGGAGAGAGAATTGGAGAGAACTTGGTCGTTTACTGTCTTAGATGTGGTACCATAAATGGTAGTGTCGTCAGCATAAATGTCTACAAATGATGTAAGGATATGATTTGGAAGATCATTAATGTAGATCAGGAAAAGAGTTGGGCCCAGGATGGATCCCTGAGGGACACCGGCATTAATATTGTGAGCTTCTGATTTTTGCCCCTCAACTACTACTCTTATGAATCTATCAGAAAGAAATGATTTAATAATTGAGAAGACTTTTCCAGCTATACCATAGCTAGCGATCTTATGAAGTAAACCTTTATGCCATACCCTATCAAAGGCTTTAGATATGTCAAGAGCAATTGCCCTAGAAAGATTGCCACCGTCGAGAGATTTGCTAATCCTATGCGATATAACTGTAAGGACATCTGCTGTAGATCTAGCAGAACGGAAACCATATTGAGTGTCACTAAGAAGGTTATTTTTGTTGAGATGTTTGATTACTTCTGTATTTAATACAGATTCTAGCAACTTACTCATGACGCACAGGAGACTTATTGGCCTGTACTGAGAGGGGGATGAGCGATCACCTGAATTCTTAAACACAGGGCATACTGATGAGATTTTCCAGGGAGATGGGAAACTATTCTCCTTAAGACAACGTTTAAACAGTTTTGTAAGTATGGGCGCTAGTTCAGGTTGAAGTTTTTTGAGTACTATAATTGGAATACCATCAGGGCCAGTTGCTTTACTGGAATCAAGGTTTTTGATTAGTTTGGCAACATCACGTACAGATATACGTATATCACATAGCGTGTTTTCTGATACAAGAGGAAATATTGGGGGTTGGCGGTCTTGGTCGCAAAGGGTAGAATTAGCTGCAAAGTTCTTGACAAAGAGTTTGGCTTTGTCTGATGCTGACGAGATTACCTCAGATCCATTGATAATAGTTGGGATGGAGCACACGCTTCTGTTCAGGATTCTGTTTGCTATTTGCCAAAACTGGTGGGAACCAAGCCGCTGCTCAGCTACTTTGGACTTAACAGATTGAGCATACAACTCTCTTGCGTTCCTTATTACTTTCTTACAATGGTTGCTGGCAGTCCTGAAAACGGCTTTAGTTTCCATACATCTATTACGTTTGAAGCAGTGGAAAAAGTGATTTCTGTGCGCAATGGCAGCAGCACATTCTGGAGAGAACCATGGCTGGCTGTTAGGTTTTTGCTGAAACTTTTTAGAGGGTATGAAATGGTCAATACCTACAATTAACCATTCAGTTAGGTCTAATACTATAGAGGACACATCCTTTTTAAACATGGAATGCAGAGGTAGATCAGATATAAATGTACGGAAGCTATCCCAGTCAGCCTTAGTGTATCGATATACTGTACGATGAAGAGGTACGTCTGGGGACTTATTACATTTCATTTTTATCTTAATTGATACAACAGAGTGGTCGGAAGATCCAAGAGGCGACAGAACAGAAACTGAACATAGTTCAGGGCAAGTTGTGAGAAAAAGGTCTAGTAGGCTCGCATACTGGCCGTCATTATCGGGCACACGGGTAGGTTCCTGAACAATCTGAGTGAGGTCATAGGCAATGGAGAAATCATGACAGAACCTCCCCTCATCATCGGTCTTGTTTGAGTGGGTCAACCATTCGACGTTGTGAACATTGAAGTCTCCACATACGTGAATGTTAGCTGAAGGATAAGTAGAAAGGACTTGGTCAATTTTCTCAGATATGCTTTGAAAGATAGTAACTCCGCTGTTGTGGGGGCGATAGAGAGTAAATATAAATGCAGTAGTGTGAGCTAAAGCAACCCGGAAGCACATATAAGGTAAGTTAGGATCTTCCCTGGAGATGTCCCTCCCACATGGAAAGCTATCTTTAATATAGGCACATATTCCATGCCCATGGCGATCTTGGGGGTCAGATTTAGAAGTTAAGTTAGAGTATCCTGTAATTGCAAACTCATCAAGGGAAATAGCCTGTCCAATGCCAGTTTCACTTAAAAATAAAAGGTCTGGTTTAGTCTCCTGTAATTGGGTTTCAACCTCTGGAAGGTTAGAACGTAGACCCCTGATGTTGGAGAAGGAGACATGGTAGTAGGGGTCTACGTTGGAAGTTGGAGAACCGGGTTTAATCGTGTATTTTTTCTTGAAACTTGTCATGATGAAATTTTGGAATTTGTGGACTAGGTCGACAGATTTACTTAGAGCAGGACAGAGAGGGGAAACTAAGAGAGAAAAAGAAACGAAGAATTTTTTTTTTTTTTTGGACCACATGATAAGGTAAAGCCGTAACAATTACCCACTAGTATGGCATCGAGAGGCCCCACCAGAAGCTACTGCATGGTCCAGATTCCATTCACCAAATGGCAATACAGCAGCCCCAGTACTTTGCACCTGCTGATAGGACAGCCTCCTTAGTGGTTAATCCAAGGTTCGGGTCCCTGACTATCAGGCGGATAACGTCAGCCCAGACAAAACGTTTACCTCCAGCACCCTTACTAGTGACATGGCTACAAGGATAGACATAGAAACAGAAAATTTCCACCAACTCTGCCAACTGTTCGCGCAAAAATACTGCCAACCTAGAAAACAGCTTTTTCTTCTCCCTTTGTCAGAAAAATCACTCATTTAAAAATGAGGACTGAGGGACAAATAAGAAGAAGCGAGAGTAACAGGAGCTGCCGATAACGCATCCACAATGCGTTTTCTACTCTCCATTAAAAAAAAAATAAATAAATAAATAAATAAAAATTTAAAAAAAAAAATAAATAAATAAAAAATAATAAAAAAAAAATAACTATTAAGTATTGTACTTAATAAAAGTCCAACGGACCTGTTTAAGGGAAAGTATGGTGATAGATTCCCCTCCCACGAACTAAAAATGAGTACAATTAGGTAATCTATTTTTGCAATCAACTCGGTAGATAAATAAACATTTATGGACGAGAAAAAAAAAAAAAAAAAAAAAAAAAAAATTAAAGCTAGCATTTAATACAACAGAAATACATAAATTAAATACTGAAATAAAATGTAGTTATTAATATTTGAATCTTAAAATAAAAAGTGCTTTCGTATATTCTATCACATCTCATTCTGTCATTCCTTTTTTTCTTCTCTATTTCTATCTTTACTATTGTCCGGCGTATATAATCGACGCGTCCGTTTTGATCTTCACCTAACGCGTCACGTGGGCGAGAGAGAGAGAGAGAGAGAGAGAGAGAGAAGAGAGAGAGAAAGAGAAGAGAGACTAAGAGTATAAAAGTCCTTCCACTCGTCCCCGCTCTCGCTCTACTGTATATTCGATCTATGCCCAAAATAGCGACGCCGCCCGCCTGTATCCAATCGCTGGTGCGGCTGGGACGACGACGAGCGAGGATGGAAACTGGTCATTATCCGACCGACAAACGCGGAACGTTCTGTGCTCTGTAGCAGGAACACCGCCAAGGTGAACCAGCATATGGAGAACTCCAAAAATGGCCGAAAACACTATCTGTACCATGAAGCCCTCTCACCTTTACTCACATTCGCACTCAGCTCTTTCTCTTTCCTCTCTCTCTCTCTTACACTCACTCTCCTACCCTCTCTACGTACCTCTATTTTCATTTTATTTAATCACTGTCACTTGTTTCGCTTTCTCTATCGTTTTCTATCTTGGTTGTATACATTGTAATGTTTCTTTCGATCAGTTTTTTATTTACCCTATTAGTCTGTCAATTGTTCTATTTTTCTTTTTCTTCTTTCTTTTCGTCTTTCTTTTCTCTTCTTCCTTTTTCTTCTTCTTCCTCTTCTTCTTCTACGTCGTCGTCGATGACGACTAATGAACTGATTACGTTGAGATCTAACCCTATTAAAACCATCGCATTCAATCACAAATTACAAACCTATAAGTTCCTTCCGGTAAAATAAAAACTTGTCTTCAGCTAATCAATTAGTATGTAATATGACTTGTGTTTCGACATCAAATAATCCTAAAATCGTTGAAATATGCTGTAAAACATAGAATACATACCATTCATGTGTGTATTTCTATTCCCCTGTTTTACATACTATGTCTCTCTCTCTCTCTCTCTCTCTCTCTTGCTTTTTTCTCTTCTCTCTACTGCTCACCACCTATCTCTATTTTCTATTATTTCTTTCTCTCGCACGCGCACGCACCTCCCGCTTTCTTTCTCCTCCTTCTCTCTCTTGTTTGCTAATTCGCTTGCTCTCTATCCTTTTCTCCTCTAATCACTAAATGTTCAATGTAGTTATCTCTCCGTTTCCTGCACATTTTCTTGGTTTTCTTTTCCTAGAACACTTACGTATTTGCACTCATTCACCCTAACGAATCTTTGACGGTTCAAGGTAAAAATAAAGCAACAAAGATGCCGCGTCGACCCGATTATTTCAGATTAGAATCATGCTTCAATTATCAAAAATCAAAAACTATTAAAATCGACTTGGTCCTAATGAGTTTATGAAGCACTAAACAACAAAAAATCTGTAATTCCGAAAAACTCATTATCCGCCGAAAATCCCAAAGTGACGAAACCTGAAATAGCTTCCAAGAAACAATTATTAAATGTAATGATTAATTGTTTCTTATTAATATTTATTGCTAATTAGTTAATTATTTACTAGTTGTTAATTTCTCAGAAATCAAGAGTTTACCCCCCCCTCTTTTTTTTTAGGTTAACCAAGCAACTCGAGTTTTCCATTAAATTATCTTTCACCTTTCAAATGTTAAAATAATGAAATATTGAACAATATTAATTTTTACTTATAGACTAATTAATTCTATTTAATGATATGCCATTCTTGTGGTCTTTTGGTTTTATCGGATTCCAGGACGAGAATTCATCTAGTTTGGTGGAGTTTCAGCTTAGTGCTGTTACTATAAACAACATTAATAGGAGAAAGTTGACCAATCCTCGTATAAGCCAATCTGGTGCAATTATATTGAGGGGATCTTTTGATGGCTGTGAATACTAATTTGTTATCTTGAATATTTGGTCAGTGTTTACTTGTAGCAAAAAGTATGCTCATGTCAGTTGTGCTGACAAGCCTTTTGTACAGTGAGACTGTAAACATTTTAAGTCTAGTAGGCATTCAAGTTCTCTACAATATCTTTTGTTATTCACAGAGAAATGACTTCTATTACCGTCAAGCTACATATTTTATATTAAAAAGGGTTTTAATAAAAACAACTGCAATTGAATATTAATATTTGCTATCTCTCACCACTTTTCATGTTTAATATTATTTCCGTTCATCAAAACAAGATATAAAATTTGATTTGTAGAACAATGAAAGATATTTCATGTTAATAAATGAACGTTTTATTTATTAACCAACCATTTCTTCATTACTTCTTACCGGTTATGAAGAAGGTGACTCATTTTTACATACTGTGATTAAAGACAGTTAAGTGATTGATGAAAAGTTGGTTTCGTCGTACAGCGATTGAAGAACAGCTTGGTAGACTGAAAGATCGCATCGCACTATGGTTGAAAGACAACTTCATAAAGTAACAGCAGAAATGGTCCCGTCGTACAGTTGTTGATGAAAAGCTTGGTGAACTGAAGGAGACTAGCTCGCATCATACTACGGTCGAAAGACAGTTCAATGTAGGAGAAATATTCCTGCCGTACTGCAGTTGATGAAAAACTCAATGGGTTAAAGGCTGCGAATGGAGAACAGCTTGATGAACTAACTAACGATTTGTAATTCTGTTCTAATTGGGGATGAAATATCCTACTACTTGCCAAATATTCAACCATTAATTCATACTTTCAACCAAGGAATCATTTTAAGATTCCAACGGTTCCTTTAAGTGTAATTGTTTATATTTTTCTTGCACTTGGTTCACCGAGCATATATGCCAAGTAGTTTCTGAAATTCTTTTTTAATGAATCAGGTTGCTTCTATAATTTCTGGAATGATGGAAATCTTACTAAGATTCTAGTTTCCGTGCATAAAACTTATTTTGCTATCTTACTATTAACAGTAGTACCACTTATTATTACTGTCAAACCACGTATTTTACTTGAAAAACGTTTTAGTAAAAAAGCTGCAATTAAACATTAAATATTTATTATTCCTTTTAAGTTTAATGGTATTTTCGTCAGTTGGCGCTTGTACCGCAGTACTTAAAAGTTGTAGAATGACATCCACGCGCTTCACCGTAACAAGTATACATGATTGTACATGATTGGTTGAGAATTTACAACTGAAACTTAACAAGACATATGGTAATTAATTAAGGTTAAATTTTTTTCTTGCTCTACAAACAACCTATTTTTTAATGAATCCTGTTTTACTAGCGAGAATAATATGACACTTTGAAAATGTTTCAAATTTAAGATTTTTTTTACTAAAGACTAGTTTCAATAAAAATAAGCTTAACAGCAATGTGTAACACATTGTATCCTCAGTCGTAAAGTAGAAAAAAATTGAAAAGAACTTCAACGTACTATTTGTTGTACAACGATATTTATTTTCTCATTTTCTGCCACGCGTACTTCTCGTTACTGCTGTGAAATCTCTCACGCGATCGTCTTCTCGAACGTACTCTCGGACGTGCTCGCTCCGTTTTATAGTATTCTTTTTCCTGTGACGTCATTTGGCTCACAGCTCGGTATTTGCATATAGCCGTCCACGCTATGTTACAAATAGAAGGCATTTCACTATGAATGCTAAGCGGCATTTTGATATTGTTGACAGGCCGAATAAACAGACTGGACAACTAAAACGCGGAAAAGGTTGAAACTGTAGAGAAAAACACACAAAACCCAGTGGCTGACTATTTTCTATCTGCCGAGAGAGTAGGAGGTACTGGTGTCTCAGAAATTTACCATCAGCACCCTGCTACAACTGTGAGCACTGAGCAATATTATTTAAGAATTGAGATGATCACTTACCTCCCTCTCAGTACAGACCAAAAAGTCCCCTGTATGTCATGAGCAAGTAGTTGGAATCTGTGTTAAATAGAGAAGTAGTAAACAATCTCAGCAAAAATAATCTCCTTAATGATATGCAATATGGTTTCCGTTCTGCTAACAGATGTGCTACCAGTTATATCTCACAGAAGTAGCGAATCTCTCGACGGCAGTTTCCTTCCTAGGGCAATTTTCTTTGACATATCAAAGACCTTTGATAGGGAATGACATAAATCTTCAGCTATACTTTGATAAGTGGTGACTCTTTTGTAAAAGAAAAAAACCTTCCAAAATACAAACCTCAAAATGGTGCATCAACATCACAAGAGCCAGCAGAACACCCTCCATAACGAAACTGGCCAAAAATTTAGAACAAGACTATCTTACAAATAAGAATTATCAGAAAACCAGTCTACTACGGAAATAGCCTAAAAGATTCGGCAAAAATACACCAAAAACATGCCATTGCAAAAAACTAGAAGAATGGCTCAACTAACAGCGTTCCAAGTATTTTCTGGATGCATTTAACCAGGACTATATAGATAAGGAAGGCTCTATAGAATGACTAAAAAGAGAATCGTTCCACTGTAGGAGACAATTATAACTGCTCAATATCAAGGTATGATGACCAATGCTTTAAAAAAAATGGTTGTCTCAACAATAAAAACAAGTGCAGGTTCTGCCATACAGAAGTAGAGGGTAATTTCAACACGCATCCTATTGTAAGACAGACACATATATATCGCACGATGCAGGAGATCAGATATAATATATCTGAAATACAATTGATTTAATTATTGTGAGCTAAAATTAGGGACAAGGAACAGATACTACACTATGAGTGTTTGATGAATTATTTATTCTTAAATAAAATTAAGAAATATTTTTAAGTTACAAATACAATTAAAAGTATGTAGAAAAGCGGTTTAACCTACTTTTAATTCGATGCATTTTCATACATTTTTTTTTCCTTACGATTTTTTTTTTCATTTTCTTTTGACTTTTTTTTATCAGTTTCACTCAGCAATCCCAACAATATCACATTTACTCTAGGAGCTAACTTTTAAAATATTCCAAATGATTTGAATTCTGTACAATTTCATTGACAATTTATTGGAGGCAGGACAACAAAAAATAACACAAAAGAAAGAGAAACAAGCAGATGACTATTAGTAAATGAGAGGAGAGGGATAGAATTTGAAGGGGATGCTGTCCTTCCAAGGGAAAAATGTAAAAAAAAATATTGGGTGCGCCAACGTAAAAATAAAAGTGGTATTGGAAATTTTGGAGCATATCTATTACCAAAAAATAAAAAGGGGGGCAGGACTTATCCAATTACCTATCCCAAATGGGAACTTATCGAGGTGTGGTTCTAGAATAGCATGCGCCATACACTGGCAAGGAGTACATAGTTATACCTGACCCCCTTTCAGGTCACAAATTAGCAACTAGTACCGACCTATTTTAATTCTATCAAACGTAATCTATAATATCTAATTTTAACTTAACAGATGATTAAAGAATAAAATGAGATAACGATGAAATTAAAACTGAACTGCATACAATATTCTCGTGTACGAAGTCGTCCACACCACTATTCTATCTACGGCCTGGATCGCGGGAAACACCATTCACTATAATCCATAGCGGAGCGACTTTGTCAATCACGTATGAAACACCCAGACATACTAACTCATCGAGATCGATGATGATGACAATCGGTGCCAAATCCAATTTTCTATACGCAAGCTGTGAAATGTATGCTTCATCCTGCTGATAACTGTATGAGCCAATCAGAAAAGAAATGTTGAGGGTCACACCAATCTATAATATCCGGTTTACTATCAAGGGAGAGGCGATTGCAAATAATGCATTACATGGTCACCAATTTCATTATTTTCACAAAGAATACAATAAAAATAATATTTTCAAACGACGAAAAATAGGTCTTTTAATAAAAATGGAAATTAGCAAAGAGTTTAACAAAGTTCTTGAAAGCGGATATTTTACTTTTGGTGAGGAAAGGATAGTATAAAAATATAAAAAAGTATAATAAAAAAAGTATAATAAAAAAGTAAAAAATACGACAGCCTTTAAGGTTTTCCTTGAGCTTAGGGAATAACCAAAAATCACGGGAAGCAAGGTCTGGACTTTAGGGAGAGTAAGGAACTGCTTTGATGCTCATCTTGGTCAAATAGTCTTTCTTTTTTGATATCCTCTGAGAACTCTTAGGAAAACTTTGTGCAAATCTTTGTAAAATTTATAAAAGTGCACTTTGAAGATAAATAAATTTCAAATTGAATCTTGTACCTTTATTTTTAAAACCTATAGTAAAACATTTTGTTTAACAATTTTCATGCCTTTCTAACTTGTACATATATGTATACATACTAATATTATATATGCATACTAATACTATATATATATATATGTACATATTAATAGTATATAAATATTATATATATATACATATGTACATATTAATATTGTATACATACATATCTATAGATATTAATATTATATAATGCACATATATATACATATTAATATTATATAAATGCATGTATAGATATTAATATTATATGCATATATATACATACTAATATTATATATATACTAATATTATATACGTACACATCTACATACTATTCTCATATACACATATATATATAATAATATTATAAACAAACATATACATATTAATATGATGTACATGCGTGTATATTGTCTTTGTTTGTTTGTTTGTTTGTTTGTTGCTGTTGTTGTCTTCTTCTTCTTCTTCTTCTTCTTCAAATAAATATGCAAAAATTATTTTCAGATTATTCACAATAAAAATCATAAACGAAGATCAATCTCTGGAACCCATGAAAAAAAAAACTTAGTGTTTATCTTTTAATCCAGGCGAGTAGTTAAACAAACACGATTTTTATAACTGGCCGTCAGCCAGTTGATTGTGCTCTTCGCTATTTACCTCTCTCCCACCGCGAGAGGATGTGACACAAGATCAGAAAATGGGAAAATGAGTCAGTGGTTCTAAAGAAAGAGCACTTCGGCCCTGCAAAAAATATGCTTAATTTATTCCGTCGGTATTTTTTTTAATTATTCAATTTTGACCCCAAACAAGGCACAGTGCCACTTTGAAGCAGGGGGAAGGGCTACTATCAGGCATATAATTTGCAGGGGCATTATGAAGGGAGATGAGTAGAAAGTATTCCTCGGTGGGAGTGCCTCAGGCAACAAGTGATAAACTTGCTTCTCCTGAAAGCCAGCAGGCAAGACCTAGGATTACCTCGGACTACACAGAACATTTTGCATCAGTCCGACAGCAAAAAGGTCACCGAATGTCGGACTGATTGTCGAGTTTGAAACCTGGACGTGTACTATGAAAATACATTGACCATTTCTCTTTCTTTTTCAGCGTCTTTATTTTTAGTGTCGTCTTTTTCTCCTCCATTGTTGGCTTCTTTTTCTTCCTGTTTTTCTTTTGCATCGTCTTCTTCATCTTTGTTTTTATCAGGGTTATATTCTTTTCATTCATTTTCTTTTTTAATGTCTTCTTCTTCTTCTTCTTCTTCTTCTTCTTCTTCTTCTTCTTCTTCTTCTTCTTCTTGGTCTGTGACTTTGCATTCTTTTTTTTTTCTTCTTAATATAATAATTTGGTATAAGCGTTATTTATCACGGAAAACACAACTTTGACATTCATATCACGCGCGCCAAGCATAATCTTCCGACATTAAAAAATATCACTCAAGAACACGTGGATTCTATACTAAATGTATTCTTCCAGTTACCACCATGGCGAGAAACAAAAGAAAAAAACATAAAATTCTGATGATGACGTATATCGTCGAAATATTGCTTTAAACAAATATTTTTTCTTTTTATTTTATACTAGCAGGTGGTACCCGGCGTTGCCCGGGTATTTGTAGGTGTGTGTGTTTTTGGGTAAATCGTTGGCCGAGTGCTTGTTTAAAAAAAAAAAAACGAAGCCTTGACGCGCAGTTGGAAAATAATAAAGTGTGGAAAAAAAAGTGCGACTTGGCAGGTGCTCGTTTTTGACGAGTTAATGATGTCAACTTTGAGTGCGGGACAGTGTTTTATTTACCGCGAGTCTGTTCGATTCTTTTTTTTATATACGAAAAAGCTTAATGCACATGCGGCGATCGAAAATTGTTGAATATTTATCTTTAAAGTCGGGCAAATTAAATAGACAGGCGACCCCGGTTGTTAACTCGTAGATATTATCATTTAGGCGCAATATAAAATGTTTTAAGAAGTTGTGAGGAGACCGATCGATTCTCGGAAAAAAAGCCTTTCTTGGACATACTCGAAAACGCAAAATTTCGCTTTTATATATATATACTAGCGGGGAGTACCCGGCGTTGCCCGGGTGTTTTTCAGTGTGTGTGGTCGGGCGCGGGTTGGGTGTTAATGAAAACCTAAGAATAAGCGAAGTAAAAAAAAAAACAGAAAAACGAACGTTAAAAACCTCTGCTTAGCGGTGGGGTACCCGGCGTTGCCCGAGTGTTTGGAGGTGTGTGTGGTTGTTAATGAAAACCTAAGAAGAAGCGAAGTAAAAAAAGAAAACCGAAAAACGAACATTAAAACTTATCTGAAAAATAAAGCGGGGGGCGGGGGTAATCAAAACAAAAAACACAAAAAAAACTAACGTAAGGCAAACGAACGGTGTTAAATGTAAAACAAAAAACAAAAAAGAAAACAGAAAAACGAACGTTAAAACTTCTGAAAAATAAAAACAAAAAAACACGTGAAAAATGGCTTAAATAAGCCTGTCTCGATATTAAAATTTAAAAAATCGGTGGGTACCCGGGTGTTTTTGGGTGTGTGTGGTCGGTCGGGTTTGGGGGTGTTAATGAAAACCTAAGAATAAGCGAAGTAAAAAAAAATACACAAAAACGAACGTTACGTGAAAAATGGCTTAAATAACCCTGCTTCAATATTAAAATTTAAAAAATCGAAAAAAAAAGAATACCTCTCACACCACGATTCGAACCTAAAACCTTTAGATAATGACCCAGCGCTCTAACCAACTGACCTAAGACGACGTACACGAAATTAGGTCATTTTTTTTTCATCTTTAAACTAAATCAGGTTACGACGTCGTATGATGCATGCGTAGAAGCGACATCGTCATGAGAGGACGGTTTTAGCTGACCCCCCCCCCCGTAGAAAACTACTGATTTCAGGGTAAAAGAATTAACATTTTTTGCCAATTTTTCGATATTTGTCAGGCAAAGGATCGGGCTTTAAAATGATACAGATCTCGTGAAAATCCGTGAACCTTGTCGAAAGTTTTTGCGAGACATACAAACAGACACACACACATACATACATACATACATTTTCGCTTTTATATATATAGATAAATAATAGTGCGTTGTAATTTAGCTTATAAACTATTTCATACGTATTTTATTTTAAACTTTAAACAACACTTATATCACGGAAAACACAAGTTTGAATTTGCATTCTTTTTATTTTCGCGTGTTTGCAGAGCTATATGAGTACTCTTATACTTCAAGACTTAAAGCTTTCGTATTTGTTTATTTTAGAATTTTATTTTTACTAGTTATATTGACCAGAGGAGGGGTGTTAGTGCTACATCTGAGCACATCGATATTGACTCTGATATTTTTCATCTTTCCTCCATCTCTGGTCGTCATGACACTATCGTTGCTGTGTGAAGAAACATGCTTGACCAATCGCCTTCGATGAAAAACAACCCAGCCTGCAGAGTAATAATTTAGGGATAGAACGTAAAACACGGATGAAAGTAAACAAATAAGAAAATCAATGCTAAACATTTTATGCTTTCTAAAAGGTTTGCCCTGGGGATCAGTTCTAAATCTAAAAACGCCTCAATCTCTGTTTGCTTAAAATATTAATGCACGGGAAGAAACAAGAAAATTTTGTTTGCTAAGTGTTGCAAAACAAATCGACATCGGGTTTTGTTAAACTCCCATTTACGAACTTCAGATCAATAATAATAATGATATCGACTAGCCTAAGAGCCGCCTAAAGGAAGGCTTTTAGTCTAGCTCCTGTAAACAGTTGTTGGAACTGTATTCAAGCATCATAATTAATATATATTTAATTATGGTATTTTGGCATCCCAAATGTTTTTTGTGACAAATTTGGTATAATTGTATCAAATATTGTTTCAGCCTTTTAGTGTTCGCTATTATTATTATTATTATTATTATTATTATTATTATTATTATTATTATTATTATTATTTATGTTAATACCTTTAACGTATGTACGTGAATCACACTTTCCAGATTATAAATTATTTGATCGGGAGATCCTATTTATTCAAAAGATGGATAGCAGGTGATAATATACTACGAACATTTAATTAGTATATAGATATAGAGATATATAGATATATAGATATAGAGATATATAGATATAGAGATATATAGATATAGAGATATAGAGATATATAGATATATAGATATAGAGATATAGAGATATAGAGATAAAGAGATATAGAGGTAAAGAGATATAGAGATATATAGTATATAGATATATAGATATATAGATATATAGATATAGAGATATATAGATATATAGATAAAGAGATATATAGATAAAGAGATATAGAGATATATAGATATATAGATAAAGAGATATAGAGATAAAGAGATATAGAGATATAGAGATAAAGAGATATATAGATAAAGAGATATAGAGATATATAGATATATATACGCTAATTTAAGATTCGTATACTCCTTTTTAATAAATAGGATCTCCCGATCACCAAAGATGCAATGTAAGAAAATAAATAAAAAAATAAAAAATGATGTTGCCTTTGATCCAAACGTGAAACTAAAATATACCTTCTTGGTTTTCTGGCTAGGATCCAAGGTAGTATCTGTTATGTCTAAAGATGATATAATGATATGGTGAAGTTTCCGTTCGCACTGGGCATCTAAACAGTAGAAATATATCACAGACTCTTATTAGGATATTGGAAATAAACCATAAAAAAAAACAGATATATTCTAACACTACAAGATTACTTAGTTAAATATTTTTACGGTTTTAACAAAAGTTCTACCACATTATTATTAAATATGAAAGATGCCGTTGTGGAATTTCCACACATCGTTCTAGTTATTATTATTATTATTATTATTATTATTATTATTATTATTATTATTATTATATGGTACACTAGGAGTAGTATCAAGTCGTCTGGAAGGACAATTGAAAAAACTACAAATCCCCAATGTTTTAGGTGGCTTTCAGACCTCTGCTGTTGTAGGTATCACCAACATCCTTAGAAAACCCCTTGATCTTTGAAGCTCCTGGTTTGGAGCCGGGATTGAGGGAAATCCTCTGGAAATGAATCCCATCCCTTTGCAGAGAGACATATAATTCTGATTTCGTTTATCAACAACCAGTGGCGTTCCCTGGAATCTTGGTGACAACAACTCTTTGCAAATTTCGGGTACTCTCCATCTCTTTCAATAACATTTGCAAATAAGTTTTCGTTATCACAACAACCACTTGCAATTGACACAGATCATTGGTCTTTTATTATTATTATTATTATTATCATTATTATTATTGACTCACAAGGCGCTTTCACGCAGGCCATCAAAGATCTCTCCTTAAAAACAGCCTGTGGTGTTCCCTGGAAGCTGAGTTACAACAAGTCTCCTTAGGTTTCCAGTACTCTCCACCTCTTTCGATAACATTTGCAAATAAATTTGCATTATTGCAACAGCTGTTTGCAATTGATTTCTTGATGGCAGCAGCTATTTGACCTCACTGGAATTTGAGCCTCCTCAAGGTCCCAGTTCTCTTTGCACTTATCTGGCAGAGGCCTGGTCAGTTCCTTGGTCTTCCCTTCCTCCTTGACTCTACTTGGTTATTTGTGCCTTACTCTTGGGGGGGAGCAGTAATGTGGCAATGGGAGGATGGGGGTGGCGGTGGGTGAGAGAATTTATAGATATGCAGCTTCAGTGTTCTTGGTTCCATGTAGTGTTTCATGTTTTGCCTTTGCAGCAGTTTGTCTGACCTGCGCTTGTTCCTCCTGTGTATTAGTTTCTACATTCAAGGATTTTCTTAATATTTCAGTTGTTTTCATTATTGTTGTTCGTTGTATTTTTCCAGTCATTCCTTTGATTCCAATTTCTCCCATTCTTTTTTCAAAGTTTTTTTGGGATTGTTCCTAATGCTCCTACTATTATATGTATTATTTTGATTGTCTTCATCTTCCATATCCCTTTCAGCTCTCTGGCTAGCTCTGTGTATTTGGTCCGTTTCTCCTTTTCTTTGATATTCACCTTGTGGTCACCTGGAATAGCAAAGTGTATGATTTGAAATGATTTTGCCTTCTTGTTAATTATTAGGATATCCGGTCTTCTTGCTTGGATGGGTTTATCAGTTTGTATGTCCATATCCCATGGGATCTTGTGATTCTCGTTTTCAAGTACTGTTACCGGCTTATGTTTGTATCACTTGTCTGTGCATTCGAGATGCAGTTGTTTGCCTAATTCCCAGTGTACTGCTCTTCCCACTTTGTCATGTCTGTTCTTGTATTCCTTTTGGGCCAGTTTGCTGCATTCATTTATTATATGGTTTATTATCTTGTCTCTTTGTCCACAGAGTCTGCATTTGTTGTTTTTTGTTGTTGTTTTTTTTTTGTTGATCTTTGATGTGGTTGTTCTTATCGAGTTATCTTGGCTAGTTCCATGCCTTCTGTCGTCTTTAGTTTTCCCTTTCTTATAACTAGTAGTATGCACTTTTCCATACCAAACTCCATTTGAATATACTGGCTGAAGATCCTGGTGGTATTTATTAATGTCTCTAGTTCATTTTTAGTCCTTACAAAAAGTTTCAGATCGTCCATGAATATCAAGTGGTTCATTTTTTCCTCCATGTTAGAGAATTTGTTCTAGCTTGACACTTTCTTAGAATACTGTTCAAGGGCATCATGGCTATGATGAACAGTAATGATGATAGTGAATCTCTTTGTATGTTGATTTCTGTTATGTCAGCTGTCAGTTCAAGTCTCCATGTTCTCATCGCATTTTCAATCGCATTGATGATCCTAATTGGTATATTTATATTTTTAAGCATTCTATTATCCATGTTTGAGGGATCCTGTCGTACGCCTTTTTGTAGTTGATCCATGCCATGGTTAAAGTCTTCTTTTTACATCCTTTAGGATCTTTTGGTCTATATATAGCAAATCATGTGTTTCTCTTTTTTTTTCTGGCATCCTTTCCGTTCCTTGGGGAGAAGTCCCTAATTATTCTGGGAGTGGTAGATTTGTTCCCTCAGTTGTGCTGTCAGTATTTTCCACATAGTGGGTAAGCATGTGATAGGCCTATAGTTGTTGGGAGTGGTTCTTTTCTCTGTGTCCTTCTGTATCAACGTAGTTCTGTCTTTTGTCATCCAAGCTGATACTTTTGTTTCCTGAATACATCTGTTCATGTTTTGAGCTAGTCTTTCGTGTAGAGTTGTAAATTTTTTGAACTAGTATGCATGTATCCCGTCGTGTCCTGGTGTTCTCCACTTTGCCATTTTTCCTATGGTTTTCTTTATGGTTTCTTTACTAATTTCATTCACTGTTCCTTCTTTGATTTGTTGAAACTCTTTTTTCATGTCTTTCAGCCATTCGACATTTCTGTTGTAGTCCTGTCATTCTTCACATATCTTACTCCAATAGAGTTGTGCTTCTGTTGGGTTTGGTCGTTCCATTTTTGTTTTTCCTCTCTTCACGTTTTGGTAAAATTGACTTTTATTATTTTCAAATGTCATGTTTTGCTTTCACTGTTAAGATTTGTATTTATATATTTATATCGTCTTAATCTTCTTTTGCTGCTATTTTTTTGTCCAGATCTTCGTGTTTCTTGTTTAACATCTCCCTGCTAGTCACATTTCTAATTTTTAATTTTCTCCATTTGGCTTTCTTCCTGTTTATCCTTCCTTTTTATCGTTTTGGCTGTTTTTTATGTTTGTTTATTTGGGTTTCTAACCTTATTTCTCATCTTTCCCCAGCTGTTTTTCTGATTTAACTTCATACTTCCCATCTTGGCTCATGCATAAATGAAATTGTTTAGGTCTGTGATTGTAGGAGGAGCTTATTAATCTTCTTCGTTTCGTTTTTTAATTTCTTCTGTTCTTGATTCCTTTAAGATGGGAGCTTTTTTTTTCCTCGTTCATGAACTGTATTATTTTTTCTATTTCATCTGCTTCTTCCTCTGTTAGCTTTGTTTCATTGTTCTCAGTTTCCATGTTTGTAGAATCCGGTATTATTATTATTATTATTATTACTATTATTACTATTATTATTATTTTTAGTAGTAGTAGTAGTAGTAGTAGTAGTAGTAGTAGTAGTAGTAGTAGTAGTAGGGTACATTGTATATTAGTTTATAAGGTCAGTGCCCTTAATTGATTTTGCCGGTAAAGATTAATATTTTAAAAGCACATTAATTTATTGGTAGCTTATCAAACACATATGAGATTTAAAGAATACAATCATTTCTAAAATTTCATTATTTTTTATCTTTTATATGTTGCTCATTATTAACAAAACTTCACCGTTTTGTTGCCTTTGGTTTCAATTCAAGTCATATAATACTATAACTTAGTTTTGCGTGTGAGTGCAAACTACCAGTGTTCAGATTATGAGGTTCCTATGCAAAATACACCTTGTCTTCTCACTTGTAGTTTTATTCATTCCTTTTACTAATATATTTTGCACGAACATCCATCAAACAAGATTATAAAACATCTAGTATTATCTAGTATTATATAGTATTATCTAGTATTATATAGTATTATATAGTATTATATAGAGAGCAATTGTGATAATCTTCATTTCAGAGGGGGAGAATATTTATCAAACACAATAATACGTTTTCTGATATTACCCTAAAATGTTTTAGTTGTAACAGCACCTTCATATGTTTTAAGTGGTGACATTAGCTACAAATGTTCTGAGTTTTTACGTCCTTCTCCAATGTTTTGAGTTGTAACATCATCCTCAAATGTTTTGAGTTGTAAAATCACCCTCAGATGTTTTGAGTTGTGACATTAGCTACAAATGTTTTGTAATTTTGATATCATCCTAAAATGATTTGAGTTTTTACATTATCCTCAAATAATTTAAGTTATGACACTATCCTCAAATATTTTCAGTCGTAACATCATTCTCAAATGTTTGGTGTTGTGACATCACTCTCGCATAATTAGAGCTGTGACATCATACTCAGATGTTTTATAATTAAAACATAATCATCAACGGTTTTGAGTTGTAGGATTTGCTAATAATGTTTGGAGTTGTGATATCATCTTCAAATGTTTTGAGTTGTGACATCATCCTTTTTTTTTTACATTTTCACCCCAAACAGGGCACATTGCCACTTTGGTGGTCTATCAGGGGCAACAGCTACTAGGGTACTATGTAGGGAGTTGGGCAGCAAGATGTCGGTTCCCGTTACACTTGAACTTCTGCATGTCATTACAGTTGGGGAAGCAGAGACCTGGAATGGAATTCTAAAGTCTTGCGGTTCTGGGGAAGAAACTATTGGAGTAGAAAGATCTTTTATATCTAGGGATCTCTACAGTGTGGGGGTGGGATTTAGCTGCCTGTCAGTTTTGTCGAGGGTGTTTATGGCGTGGGGGCACAAGTGCTTGCAGTTCGTCAGAGCATTCACCATTAAAATATTTGTAGAACAGGCAGAGGGACGCAACATTTCATCGATGGGACAGGGGCTGAAGCTTAGATGACAGTTCAGGACCTATCAGGTTGGCGACTCTCTTTTGATTCTTGACTAGGAGCGAGAGATTAGTAGCAGATGCACCAGCCCAAATATGACAACAATACTCCACACATAGGCGAATGGTGGCCTTATAGAGGTACAGGATACTTTCGGGTGTTAGTAGTTTTCTAGCACGGTAGATAAGCCCACCTTCTTCACAGCGGTTCTGACAATGCTCTCAATGTAATTGTTCCAACTCATGTTTCCTGTGAACGTTAGGCCAAGGAGTTTGAAAGATGTACATTCAGATAACGAGTCATTAACCATTGGTATTGGTGGTAGAGAAGGTTTCTTGTAATTATTGAAGGAAACAAGTTTAGTCTTGGCAGCATTGAATGTGACCATCCATTTTTGTCCCCATTCCACTATGGATCAGAGGTCATCCTCTAGTGTTTCTGACATTTCTATAGATATATGTTCCTATATACATTTCTATAGATATATGTTCCTAAGACTTTTCCTTTAGACTTTTTTTTTTTTTTATCTTATTTATATGTCAGCTTATGTGTAGGATAACGTTGTATGTTAGCTTAGGTGTAAAATAACGTTACAGTATGAGTAGGTATTAAGAATTGATACTAAGAATTGTTGTGCCCAATCTCTGTATATTTTAGATGACAGGAGGGTTAAGATGTAAGTGCAATACAGTACGGGTATAACTGGAGGTAAATGTCCTCATATATTTTGAGTTGTAACATCACCCTCACATGCATTCAGTTGTCACAGAATACTCAAATGTTTGGAGCTATAACATCACCGTCAAATGTTTTGAGTTGTGGCATTATCCTCAAATATTATAAGTTTTAACATCACTCTCAAATGTTCTTAGTTGTGATATCCCCTGTATATGTTTTGGGTTGTAACATCACACAAAAATGTTTTAAGTTGTGACATTAGCCAAAAATATTTTTAGTTGTAACATTTCTCTCAAATGTTTGGTGTTGTAACATTACCACTAAACGCTTTGAGTTGTAACATTATTCAAAAAATATTTTAGGTTTTAATATCACCTCAAAATGTTTTGAGTTGTGACAACATTCTCACATCTTTTAAGTTGCGAAATAACCCTTAAATTTTTTGAGTTATGATATTATACTACAATGTTTGGAGTTGTGATATTATCCTCCAAATTTAGTAGTTGTGACATGATCCTTCAAATTTAGTAGTTGTGACATGATCCTTCAAATTTAGTAGTTGTGACATTATCCTCCAGATTTTATCCTCTAATGTTTTGAGTTGTAACTTAGCTCTCAAATCCTATATTGTGACATCATCTTCAAATGTTTTGAGTTCTTACACTATGTAAAACTGTTTTGAGTTGCAAAATTACCCTAAAATATTTTGAGTTCTTACATCATTTAAAATGTTTTGGATTGTGAAATCTTTCTTTAATATTTTAAATTGTGACATCATAAAAAGAACTTTGAAATACATTGAAACATCACACTGGCATGTTTTTTGTAACATCACTCTTAAATGTTGCTTCATAATGACATAAGCCATAAATGTTTTGAATTGCGACATAATTTTAAAATATTTTAGTAATGACACCATCTTCAAATAGTAATAATTGTAACATCATTCTCAAATGTTTTGTGTCGTAAGATAGCAATTATATGTTTTGAGTTGTAACATTATCCTTAAATCTTTTGAGTAGTGACATGACCATCAATTGTTTTTAGTTGTGACATCGTACTCCAATATTTAGAGGTATAAATTCATCCTAAAATATTTTAAGTTGTAACATCACTCTCAAATATTTAAAGTTCTGACATCAGCTACAAATATTTTGAATTGTAACATTACTCTTAAATTTTTTGAGTTGGGACATCATACTCAAATGTTTTTAGTTGTAATATTATTCTAAAATATTTTGAGTTTTGATATCGCCCTCAATTATTTTGAATTGTAACATAATCCTGAAATGTTTGGAGTTTCTACATTATATACTCAAATGTTTAGAGTTGTGACATCGTACTAAAATGTTTTTGTTACACAAATATTTAGAGTTCAAACATCATATTACAATGTATTGAGTTGTTATATAAACCATAAACCACAAATGTTTTGACATTTGACATCATCTGTCAAATGTTTTGTGTTGTCATATCATCCTTAAATGTTTTCGATTGTGACATTAGCCACAACTATTTTGAGTTGTGACATGTATTATTTTTAACATCGCTCTCAAATGTTCAGAGTTGTGACATCATCCGCAAATGTTTAAAATTGGAACATCACCCTCAAACGTTTTTGTTGTGACATCATCCTCTAACAAACAGTTGTAACATCACCATAAAACGTTTTTGTAGTGAAATTTTTGTGGCATCAGCTTTAAATGTTTTAGTTGTACATTAGTTACAAATATTTTAGGTGGTTACATCAAACTCAAACTGAAATCACATTAGTTATTCTAGCTTTCAAATCTTCCAATGAACTAGGTTTGGTTGCATATACAATTGTTTTCAGATGTGCCCATAAAAAAATCTAATGGAGTCGAATCTGGCGAACATGGAGGCCAATGAAATGGTCCACCCCTTCCGATCCATCTGTTAGGAAATTCCTGATTTAGAAACTGTTTAACACGCCGAGCAAAGTGACAAGGAGCTACATCTTGTTGAAACATTGTATTATCTTTCAAGTTTAATTGTTCAAGTTGCAGAATAAAGTAATTCTGCAACATATCTAAGTAGCTGTCACTGTTAAAAACACGATCTTCAAAAAATATGGCCCTATGATTCGATTTATTCCCAAAGCACACCACACATTTACTTTAAGAGAGTCCCTTTCATGTTCAACAGTTTCCTTTGGGTTTTCAGTTCCCCAAATTCGGCAATTATGCCTGTTGACCTTGCAAGTAATGTGAAATGTTGCCTCATCAGAAAACAGTAAATTACTCACAAATGCATCATCATTGCAAAGTTTTTCATTGAACTGGTGACAGAAAGTTAGCCGTGCATAATAATCCTCTTCTAACAACTGTTGATGCAATTGAATTTTGTAAGCTTTTATATGACGTTTTGCCCGCAGAATCTTATGCACAGTAGACTTTGGCAGCCCGAGCTCCAATGATGCCCGTCTTACAGACTTTCTTGGACTTGTAGTAAAGGATTCTTCTATGGAAGCAACACTTTCGTCACTGACACATGGCCTTCCAGGCCGTGGTTTATCATGGACAGAGCCTGTCTCTTTAAATTCTTTCATCCATTTAAAAATGGTGTTCCTATGAGGCGCTTTTTTATTGTATTCAATTCTAAACTTTCTTTGTACAGCAATAGTAGATTTCAATTCAGCCAACCAAAGGACACGGTTTACTTTTTCCTCAATTGAAGCCATGGGATCAAATTGATTCTGAAAAACAAAAGAAAATATTTTTTACTTATTTTTACTTATCTAAAAATTGTTACGAATTTTGTGGTGAAAAATTATTCAATAACTATACTTAAAACTAGATACATGAAACTTTATAACATTTTTTACAGATTATTTCTATCGCAAATATAAATAAAGTTATAATTTTTTAAAGTGCACACGAACTTTATGGACACAGTGTAGTTTGTAGTTGTTACATCATCCGCAAATATTTTGAGTTGAAACATGACCCTGACATGTTTTTAGTTGTGATATCATACTCAAATGTTTGGAGTTGTGACATCATACTAAAATTTTTTAAATTGTGACATCACCCTCATATGTTTGGAGTTCTAACTTCACTCTCGAATGTTTTGAGTTGTAACATCAACATCAAAAGTTTTGAATTGTTACATCATCCCTAAAAGTTTTGAATTGTTACATCATCCATAAAAGTTTTGAATTGTTACATCATCCCTAAAAGTTTTGAATTGTTACATCATCCCTAAAAGTTTTGAAATGTTACATCATCCCTAAAAGTTTGAATTGTTACATCATCCCTAAAAGTTTTGAATTGTTACATCATCCCTAAAAGTTTTGAATTGTTACATCATCCCTAAAAGTTTTGAATTGTTACATCATCCTTAAAAGTTTTGAATTGTTACATCATCCCTAAAAGTTTTGAATTGTTACATCATCCCTAAAAGTTTTGAATTGTTACATCATCCTTAAAAGTTTTGAATTGTTACATCATCCCTTAAAGTTTGAATTGTTACATCATCCCTAAAAGTTTTGAATTGTTACATCATTCCTAAAAGTTTTGAATTGTTACATCATCCCTAAAAGTTTTGAATTGTTACATCATCCCTAAAAGTTTTGAATTGTTACATCATCCCTTAAAGTTTGAATTGTTACATCATCCCTTAAAGTTTGAATTGTTACATCATCCCTAAAAGTTTTGAATTGTTACATCATTCCTAAAAGTTTTGAATTGTTACATCATCCCTAAAAGTTTTGAATTGTTACATCATCCCTAAAAGTTTCGACTTGTTACATCATCCTTAAAAGTTTTGAATTGTTACATCATCCCTTAAAGTTTTGAATTGTTACATAATCCTTAAAAGTTTTGAATTGTTACATCATCCCTAAAAGTTTTGAATTGTTACATCATCCTTAAAAGTTTTGAATTGTTACATCATCCCTAAAAGTTTTGAATTGTTACATCATCCCTAAAAGTTTGGAATTGTTACATCATCTTTAAAAGTTTTGAATTGTTACATCATCCCTAAAAGTTTTGAATTGTTACATCATCCCTCAAAGTTTTTGTATTGTTACATCACCCCTAAAAGTTTTGAATTGTTACATTATCCCTAAAAGTTTTGAATTGTTACATCATCCCTAAATGTTTTGAATTGTTACATCATCCCTCAAAGTTTTTGACTTGTTACATCATCCCTAAAAGTTTTGAATTGTTACATCATTCCTAATAGTTTTGAATTGTTACATCATCCTTAAAAGTTTTGAATTGTTACATCATCCCTAAAAGTTTTGAATTGTTACATCATCCCTAAAAGTTTTGAATTGTTACATCATCCGTAAAAGTTTCGAATTGTTACACCATCCCTAAAAGTTTGGAATTGTTACATCATCCCTAAAAGTTTCGAATTGTTACATCATCCGTAAAAGTTTCGAATTGTTACACCATCCCTAAAAGTTTTGAATTGTTACATCATCCCTAAAAGTTTTGAATTGTTACATCATCCCTAAAAGTTTTGAATTGTTACATCATCCCTTAAAAGTTTTGAATTGTTACATCAACCCTTAAAGTTTTGAATTGTTACATCATCCCTAAAAGTTTTGAATTGTTACAGCATCCCTAAAAGTTTTGAATTGTTACATCATCCGTAAAAGTTTTGAATTGTTACATCATCCCTAAAAGTTTTGAATTGTTACATCATCCCTAAAAGTTTTGAATTGTTACATCATCCCTAAAAGTTTTGAATTGTTACATCATCCCTAAAAGTGTTGAATTTTTACATCATCCCTAAAAGTTTTGAATTGTTACATCATCCTTAAAAGTTTTGAATTGTTACATCATCATTAAAAGTTTTGAATTGTTACATCATCCTTAAAAGTTTTGAATTGTTACATCATCCCTAAAAGTTTTGAATTTTTACATCATCCCTAAAAGTTTTGAATTGTTACATCATCCTTAAAAGTTTTGAATTGTTACATCATCATTAAAAGTTTTGAATTGTTACATCATCCTTAAAAGTTTTGAATTGTTACATCATCCCTAAAAGTTTTGAATTTTTACATCATCCCTAAAAGTTTTGAATTGTTACATCATCCTTAAAAGTTTTGAATTGTTACATCATCCTTAAAAGTTTTGAATTGTTACATCATCCCTAAAAGTTTTGAATTGTTACATCATCCTTAAAAGTTTTGAATTGTTACATCATCCCTAAAAGTTTTGAATTGTTACATCATCCCTAAAAGTTTTGAATTGTTACATCATCTTTAAACGTTTTGAATTGTTACATCATCCCTAAAAGTTTTGAATTGTTACATCATCCCTCAAAGTTTTTGACTTGTTACATCATCCTTAAAAGTTTTGTATTGTTACATCACCCCTAAAAGTTTTGAATTGTTACATCATCCCTAAAAGTTTTGAATTGTTACATCATCCCTAAAAGTTTTGAATTGTTACATCATCCCTAAAAGTTTTGAATTTTTACATCATCCCTAAAAGTTTTGAATTGTTACATCATTCCTAATAGTTTTGAATTGTTACATCATCCTTAAAAGTTTTGAATTGTTACATCATCCCTAAAAGTTTTGAATTGTTACATCATCCCTAAAAGTTTTGAATTGTTACATCATCCTCTGAAAGTTTTTTATTGTTACATCATCCCTAAAAGTTTTGAATTGTTACAGCATCCCTAAAAGTTTTGAATTGTTACATCATCCGTAAAAGTTTCGAATTGTTACATCATCCCTAAAAGTTTTGAATTGTTACATCATCTTTAAAAGTTTTGAATTGTTACATCATCCCTAAAAGTTTTGAATTGTTACATCATCCCTCAAAGTTTTTGACTTGTTACATCATCCTTAAAAGTTTTGTATTGTTACATCACCCCTAAAAGTTTTGAATTGTTACATCATCCCTAAAAGTTTTGAATTGTTACATCATCCCTAAAAGTTTTGAATTGTTACATCATCCCTAAAAGTTTTGAATTTTTACATCATCCCTAAAAGTTTTGAATTGTTACATCATTCCTAATAGTTTTGAATTGTTACATCATCCTTAAAAGTTTTGAATTGTTACATCATCCCTAAAAGTTTTGAATTGTTACATCATCCCTAAAAGTTTTGAATTGTTACATCATCCTCTGAAAGTTTTTAATTGTTACATCATCCCTAAAAGTTTTGAATTGTTACAGCATCCCTAAAAGTTTTGAATTGTTACATCATCCGTAAAAGTTTCGAATTGTTACATCATCCCTAAAAGTTTTGAATTGTTACATCATCCCTAAAAGTTTTGAATTGTTACATCATCCTTAAAAGTTTGGAATTGTTACATCATCCGTAAAAGTTTTGAATTGTTACATCATCCGTAAAAGTTTCGAATTGTTACACCATCCCTAAAAGTTTTGAATTGTTACATCATCCCTAAAAGTTTCGAATTGTTACATCATCCGTAAAAGTTTTGAATTGTTACATCATCCCTAAAAGTTTTGAATTTTTACATCATCCCTAAAAGTTTTGAATTGTTACATCATCCTTAAAAGTTTTGAATTGTTACATCATCATTAAAAGTTTTGAATTGTTACATCATCCTTAAAAGTTTTGAATTGTTACATCATCCCTAAAAGTTTTGAATTGTTACATCATCCCTAAAAGTTTTGAATTGTTACATCATCCTTAAAAGTTTTGAATTGTTACATCATCCTTAAAAGTTTTGAATTGTTACATCATCCTTAAAAGTTTTGAATTTTTACATCATCCCTAAAAGTTTTGAATTGTTACATCATCATTAAAAGTTTTGAATTGTTACATCATCATTAAAAGTTTTGAATTGTTACATCATCCTTAAAAGTTTTGAATTGTTACATCATCCTTAAAAGTTTTGAATTGTTACATCATCCCTTAAAAGTTTTGAATTGTTACATCATCCTTAAAAGTTTGTAATTGTTACATCATCTTCACATGGTTTCATAACAATAAGATGTTTGGAGTTGTACCATAATCCTTTAATGTTTTGAGTTGTAACACAACCCTTAGGTGCTTTCAGTTGTTACATCATTTACAAATTTTTTGAATATTAAAATTACTCCCAAATGTTTCGACATCATGCTCAACTGTTTTTAGTTGTCGCATCACCCTCGTATGGTTTAGTTTGAAATATTACCATCAAAAGATTTTAGTTGTAACATCACCCTCAAATGTTTAGAGTTGTGAAATCATACTCAAATGTTTAGTTTAATGTTTTGGGGTTGTAATGTATCAAATGTTTTGGTTTGTGACATTAGCGACAACTGTTTTGTATTTTAACATCACCCGCAACTATTTTGAGTTTGGATTTGTGAAATCACTCTCAGATGTTTTAAAAGTTTACATTACTCTAAAATATTTTAGTTGTAACATCATCATCAAATATTTTGAAATGTGACAAATTCCCCAAATCTTTTGAGTTGTAACATAACCATAAAATGTTTTGCGTTTTTATATCTTCAAATGTTTTTAGTTGTGACATCATTCTAAACATTTTTGGGTTGTGACATCACCCTCAAATGTTTTTAATTGTAACACTACGCTCAAATAATTTTATTTGTAACGTACCCCTCAAATGTCTTGAATTGTGACATCATACTCGAATATTCAAATTTATAACATCATTCTAAAATATTTTGAGTTGTGACATCATCCTCGAATATTTTAAATTGTGACATCATCCTCAAATGTTTCTAATTTGTAACTGTACCCTCATAAATTCCTAGTTATAACATCACTCTAAAATAATTTGAGGTGTGAGAGCATACTCTAATGTTTGACATTACCCTCTAATTCTTTAGTTGTAACATCGCACTAAAATGTTTGCACATGTGACTTAACCACAGGCCTTCACGTGACATTAGCCACAAATGTTTTAAGTTTTGACACCACCCTCAAATAACATTATCTTAAAATATTTTGAGTTGTAATGTCATGTTAAAATGTATTGTGTTGTAACATTATCCCTAAAAGTTTCCAGTTGTAACATCATCCTAAAATGTTTTAAGATGAAACATTATCCTAAAATGTTTTTTAGTTGTGGCATCATTTTAAAATGTTTCGAGTTGTGAAATAATACGTAAATGTTTTAAATTGTTTTATCATACTCAAATGTTTAAAGTTGTGACACCACTTTCAAATCTTTAAATTGTGACATCAGCCACACATATTTGGAGTAACATCATAAATGTTTTTAGTTGTGACATCATAAAATGTTTTGAGTTGTAAAATCACCCTCAAATGCATTGAGTTATGACATGAGACCCAAATTTTCATCCTTAAATGTTTTTATTTGTAAGATTACCCTCAAATGTTTGGAGTTGAAATATCACCCTCAAATTCTTAGAGTTGTTACATCATCCTCAAATGTTTTAATTATGACACCGCCCTAAAATATTTTAAGTTGTAACACCATCCTATACTGTTTTGAGTTGTGACACATCCATATAATATTTTGTGACACTATCCTCAAATCTTTTGAGTTGTAACATTATCTTTGAATATTTTTAATTGTGACACACGTTTAAATGATTGAAGTTGTAGCATCACCACCAATTTTATTGAGTTCTGACACTCAAATATTATAAGTTGTGATATAACCGTTAATTGATTTAAGTTGTTACATCATACGAAAATGCTTTGGAGTTTTGATACTGTCTTAAAATGTTGTGACTTTTGACAAATCTACAAATGTTTGGAGTTGTGAATCAAAGTCAGTATTTTGAGTTGTGGCATCACTCTTAAATATTTCAAATTGGGACATTACCCTTAAATGATTTTAGTTGTAACATAACTCTCAAATGTTTGAAGTTGTGACATCATACTTTAGAGTTGTGACACCATACTAAAATGTGTTTAGAGTTGTGACACCATACTAAAATGTTTTGAGTTGTGATGTCACCCTCAAATGTTTTTAGTTGCAACATTACACTAAAATGTTTGGAGTTGTGATGTTTTGTGTGCTAATGTCAGCCACAAATATTTTGAGTTGTGACATCATCCTTCAAATTTTTGGAGTTGTGACATCACTCTTAAATGTTTTGAACTGTGACATAGGCCAAAAATGTTTGGAGGTTTTACATAGTCAACAAATGTATTGATTTGTAACATCACCCTCAAATATTCTGAATTGTGACAACATCCTCAAATATTTTGAGTTGTAACATCGACCCAAAATTTTTTGTGTTGTAGCCAACATACGCAAATGTTTTCAGTTCTGAAATCACCCTCAAATGTTTTCAGTTGTGATATTAGCTTTAAATGTCTTGAGTTGTTTCATTAAACTCAAATGTTTTTAGTTGTGATACAACTCTCAATTTTTTTAGTTAAATCGTCATACTCAAATAGTTTGAGTTATGACTCTGTCCTCAAATATTTTGATTTTTGACACGATGCTCAAATGTTTTAGTTGGTACAAAACCAACTAAAAACAATTATGTTTTAAGTTGTGACATCATCTTCAAATATTTTGAGTTCTGGAATAACCCACCAAATTCTTTTTGTTGTGACATCATACTAAAATTGTTTGAGTTATGACATTATACTCAAATGTTTTTTAGTTGTGACATAACCCACATGTGTTTTTGGTTGTAACATCAAACTAAATGTTTGAAGTTGTGACAATATCCACTGTGAAATGTTTTTGACTCCTGATGGGGGGTATGAGACCAATGATTTCGACGATCGTTTTTATAACCACAAGTCAGGGTGAGCAACCAATGAAAAGCTTCTAAAGTTACTATAAAATTGTTGAATTTTGGATTCAATCAGTTCGCCATAATCTTTGTTACTGGCAATTACACTCAGGATCTGAACTACACTGCTTCTATGCCGCCATCTTTGTTACTGGCAATTACACCCAGGATCGTACTACAATCTGTTCAACATTATGTCTCAACACTGTGTGCTCAGCCATCGCCTTTTCTTTGACGGTTCGGAATCTAAATTCGAATTGTGGCAGGTAACATTTTTGGGGTATCTAAGGATTCGAAAACTACACAAAGTCATACAATCTCCAACAGAGAATCCTAACGAAAATTTCTTGAAAAGAACGCAACTACTTTTGCAGAACTGATTCAATGCTTAGACGATAGAAGTCTGTCTCTGATTATAAGAGACGCATTGGATGATTGGAGGAAAGTATTGAATATATTAAGAGAACATTATTTATCAAAAGGGAAACCGAAAATTATATCACTATATACAGAACTAACGTCTCTGAAACGTAACGAGTATGAAACTATTAGCGACTACATTATAAGGCCAGAAACAACCACCAATGCCTTTAAAATATCAGGTGAAATAATAAGCAATGACCCTCAAGGGACTTCCAGCCGATTTTAAACCATTTACAACTGTTATAACGCAAAAAGACAACCCCATAAATTTCAGTGAATTTTAAGTGGAGTTGCGCAGTTACGAAAGAGACTAATTGGATGCTCGTGGACAATAATAACTCCAGCAATATTATGAAGCTCAAAAATGCTTCTCGAAAATAGGCACCACCAAATTACGCACCTCACTGCAACGTGTTCCCCAAAAGTAATTTTCCCAAGAAAAAGAATAAAATTATCTGCTATAATTGTGGACGACCCAACCACAAAAGTTTCCACTGTCGATATAAACGCTCTAAAATGGACTCCTTAAAAAATGTTGAGGACTTTGAGGAAGAACATACATTTCTATTCATATGTAACTTTGACAATACCACAAACGGTAAAAATCTCCTTCTAGACTGTGGTACTACAGCACATGTTATCACCAAGAAATCTGATTTTATTAATTTTGATTCAAACTTTAATCTACAAAGTCATTTTGTCGAACTTGCCGACGGTAGTCAAATAAAGTCTTGAAAAGAGGCGATGCTAAAATATCCCTAAAATATAATAAAAGCGAAATCTGTAACTGTATTCTAAAAAAATCTCTCTTCATACCTACATTTAAGCAAGACATATTTTCCGTGTATGCTGCCATTAAACAAGGCATGAATATAAAGTTTGGCCAAAACAAGTCAAAATTGATATATCCCTATGGAACTGTATTTGACATTAAAGAAAATGGCCGACTGTATTATTTAAAAACTAGGGTTCCCTCAAAAACTGCCTGCCACGTTTTGGAAACCTGGCATAAAATTCTAGGACACTGCAATACAGCTGATATTAAAACATTACCAAATGTAGTCGAAGGCATGAAAGTAATACCTTCAGACGATCTCCCAAATAGTGTTGTGTGTGCACAGGGGAAAATGACAAAATATATCAGCAGAACACCAGACAAAACGGCTACGAAAATTCTCTCATCTGTGCACTGTGACTTAGCAGGTCCGATCAGTCTGATCAGGAGAAATAAGCTAAGGTACGTTTTGAACTTTATTGATGATTTTTCCGGTTTAATTATAGTTTATTTTCTAAAAAGCAAATCTGCCACTATCTTCGTCACTAAGAAATATTTTTACGGCTCGGTAAAATGTATTCGCTCAGACAATGGGACTGAATTTACTAGTAAAGCCTTTGAACTTCTATTAGACACGAGAAATCAGCGCCATATTCCCCCTTCCAAAATGGCACCGATGAAAGAGTATGGCGAACTTTTTTTGAGATGACAAGATGTCTACTTAACAAATCGAAATTAGCGCATAGTTTATGGACATACGCTTTAATGGCAGCAGCATATATCAGAAATAGATCGTTCAATAGAAGATTAGGCAAAACACCGTATGAAGCGTTTTGTGGTGTAAAACCCGAAATGAACCGAATGCATGGTTCAGATTGTTTTGCATTTATAGAAAATACCAGTAAACTAAATACTAAAAGTGAAAAATGTATTTTCGTAGGTTACGATAAAAAACAGTCCAGCATATTTAACCTACTTTCCAGGCCAAAATGCTATTAAAAAGGGTTAGATGTGTACAATTCAATGATACATTAAATTTAAAAGAGGCGATCCAGTGGATGAAAAACGTGAAAAAATATTACCTAGCATCTTAATCGATCACAATGAAAATATTAAAAACGACGACAATTACAGTAGAACTACTGACGAAAATATTAACCAGACACGTCGATACCCGATAAGGTAGCGAAAAAGGCCAGACTTCTTAAAAATTGAAAAGATACAAGACTACACAATGGATTACTGTTACTCGTTGAAAAGCGCACGGGAAAGTTATAATGAGGCGATTAATTCAGAAAATCACCAAGACTGGAAACAAGCAATGATATCCGAATTGAAAGCTTTATCTGAAAATAACACATAGTGGCAACACCAACAGATAAAAATATTATTTCTTCACGCTGGGTTTTTAAAAAAAAAATTACAGCTTCTGGCAGTGAAACTTTTAAAGCAAGATTTGTCGCAAAAGGTTTTTAACAAATTTCTGGAGGAGAATGTTTTGCAACATTTTCACCAATAACAAATTTAATGACAATTAGAATTTTATTACAACTTGCCACTCAATACAATTTAAAAATACATCAAATGGATGTAAAAATGCTTATTTAAATGCTCCGATTGACTGTGAAAATTATATTTACCCTCTAGAAGGATTTAAAATGAAAAATAAAAATTGCGTGTGGAAATTGATTGAATCGTTATATGGACTAAGACAAAGTGCTTACAATTGGAATTTAACACTTCATAATTATTTAATAGAACAGGAATTCAAACAATGTCCCGTAGATGCGTGCATGTATACCAAAAATGTAGGTAATAAATTGTTGATTTTGGTTTTTGGGATGACGATATATTAATCGCCTCAAACTGTGACAACACTTTAAAAGATGTTAAAAATAAATTAAATGATAATTTTTAAATGCCCGATCTTGGACGACTATCATGGTTCCTTGGTATAAAATTTACCTGTGAAAATGAAACTATAACAATGAACCACTCACGATACATTGAAAAAATTCTGCTCAAGTTCGGAATACAAGATTGCAAACCGCATACAACTCTCGTTGAAATGGACATAAATAAAAATATAGAGACCGAAACAAAATCCACAGCTGATCGATTATACAGAGAAATGGTTGGAAGCCTCATCTATTTGATGACCGCAACTAGGCCTGATATATAACAAAGCTATCTTCAAACTTATCGAGACCGACAATTAAGGTCTTTAATCGTGCAAAACATATCCTTCGCTACCTAAAAGGAACCAAGGAACAATCTTTAATATTTAAAATTTTAAATCTAAATTTAAAAGGGTTTTCAAATGCAGATTGGGGTAACTGAGGATAGAAAAAGTATAACGGGGTATTGTTTTAGACTGTCAAAGACTAGACCTATGATCTCTTGGAAAACTAAAAAGCAACAAATTGTTGTCCTTTCTACTTGTGAAGCAGAATTTGTGGCCCTCACCCATTCCGGACAGGAGGCAATTTTTCTGAACACTCTTCTAAAATCTATTTTAAAACCAGATCTAAGTAAAAAAACCTATAGTAATTCATTGTGACAACTAGAGTAGTATCTTATTAGCAAATAATTTTATGATTCATCAAAGTTCGAAGCATATTGACATCAGATATCATTTCATAAGGGATGAAATAAGTAAAAATCTATTACTCTTACTTATGTGACGTCTGAGAATAATATAGCCGAAATTTTCACTAAACTTATAAAAAGAATAAAATTAAAACATTTTATAGCCGAACTTTTTGGAATCTAATTATGAATAATCTCTTTTCAGGAACCCAAAAAGAGAAGCATGGACAGTTAAAATCACACCAAAAAAAAAAAATAATAATAAATTGTAAATTGTCCCGGGCACGACGTTAAACTGCGACCATTTATATCTTACTAACCAAATTAACCAACTAATACCTAACATAATGTCTCCAGTTTTTGTTAAAAAATATATATATTTGTGAATTTTTATGCATATATGTTTATATGTATTTGAATAGGATTCTATTTGTATGTTTATATATATATATATATATATATATATGAAAAGTGTTTATTTATATATGTATAAAAAAAACTCAATGTGATTTACAAACAAATGGCTTCTTTTTGCACACATTATACCAATATATTGATAATTCTTTAAGACTAATGAGAATAAAGACAACCCCCCCCAAAAAAAAACAATCATTTTATTGATTTATTTTTATTTGTTCATTTATTTGTTTATTTTTATTTATTTTTTTTTTCTTTCCTCAAGTCAAACCAAAATTGAATCCGAAAGGATTTTCCCATTATATAAAAAAAGGATGTGTGTGAAATGTTTTTGATGATGGGGGACAAGGCCGGAAAGTGCAGAATAGGCAGGCTCCCCTAAAGGAGGGGCACTCTTGCCTAAAAAAAAATTGCCTGGGCACCCCCGTCGGCATTCCCCGAGGCGACAAGCAATAAACTTGCTCCACCGGAGAGCCTGGTGGCAAGGCCTGGAAGTGGTGTAGCTCAGTCCGATAGGTGCTGGGCCAGTTCCCTGTCGGGCTGAGTGTCAAGAACGAATCCTCGACGAGTACTCTACCCTGTCTTCCTGCAGCCAAAGCCGCTAGTGATGGGGTGGTATGAGACCAATGATTTCGACGATCGTTTTTATAACCACAAGTCATGGTGAGCAACCAATAAAAGCTTCTAAAGTTACTATAAAAATTGTCGAATTTTGGATTCAATCAATTCGCCATAATCTTTGTTACTGGCAATTACACTCAGGATCTGAACTACACTGCTTCTACGCCGCCATCTTTGTTACTGGCAATTATACTCAGGATCGTACTACACTGTTCAACATAATGTCTCAACACTTAACAGCCACAAATGTTTTTAATTGTAACATCAACCTTTTATGCTTTGAGCTGTTTGCAGTTTTGACATTGGCAACAAATGTTTGGAATTGTTACATCACCTTCAAATATTTTTAGTTGTAAAATCACCCTCAAATATTTTTCGTTGTGACATAAACCATCAAATATTTTTCGTTATGAAATCACCCTCAAATATTTTTAGTTGTGACATAAACCATCAAATATTTTTCGTTGTGACATAAACCATCAAATCCTTTAGTTGTGAAACTATCTTATATTTTGGATTGTGAGACCATCCTCAAATGTTTTGAGTTTCGACAAAACCTTCAAGTGTTTTTAGTTGTTACATCACCATCACATCTTTTTAGTTGTTACATCATACACAAATGTTTGGAGTTGTGACATAATCTTCATATGTTTTGGGTTGTAACATAACCATAAAAAGTTTCAAGTTGTGACATTAGCCACAAATTTTAGAATTGTAACATCACCCTCAAATGTTTCAAGTTATGAAATCATACTTAAATATTTTGAATTGTAACAAATAAGTAATCAAATGTAGCTGATACGTTTGATCAATGTCAACATTCCAATAGTGTTCCTTATCTCTCAATGGCAATCATTTATCCTCGGTTCACTCTTGGCCTTGAAGAAAAATGGTTAAAAAATATACAATGAATTTTAAATTCTAAACAACTAGACAAATTTCTCATTTATTCGCATTTTAAATTAAATTTAAATTAATGTTTCAAGTTATGAAATCATACTTACATATTTTGAATTGTAACATCACCCTCAATGATGTTACAATTCCTTGGTCTTCGGGACAAGATCAAAGTGTAGTATCTGTTCTTCAGATGCTGCACTTCAATTTCTTGTTCTCTGTAAATGGAGGAGAAATCCTTCACGACTGAGACAATTTTTATTTTTGTTCCTTTTCTCCACGTTAAAAAACGACCCTGGTGTCTAACTCTGTCCCGTGGGGAGGCATAGTAAATAGGAACATCACCCTCAATGTTTTTTTTTGTTCTGACAACATACTCAAATGTTTTGAGTTTTGACATTATTTACAAATGTTTTTAATTGTTACATTACTCTCAAATTTTTCAGTTGCTACATCACCCTCACGTATATATTTAGTTGTGACATTACTCTCAAATTTTTCAGTTGCTACATCACCCTCACGTATATATTTAGTTGTGACATTACTCTCAAATTTTTCAGTTGCTACATCACCCTCACGTATATATTTAGTTGTGACATTACTCTCAAATTTTTCAGTTGCTACATCACCCTCACGTATATATTTAGTTGTGACATTACTCTCAAATTTTTCAGTTGCTACATCACCCTCACGTATATATTTAGTTGTGACATTACTCTCAAATTTTTCAGTTGCTACATCACCCTCACGTATATATTTAGTTGTGACATTAACTACAAATATTTATAGCTGCAAGAGCACCCTAAATATTTTTAGTTGTAACATTACCATCAAATATTTCAAAGTTTTGGAGTTGTGACATCATCCTTAAATGTCTTGAGTTGTGACATCATACACAAATGTTTTAGTTGTGACACAATCTTGAAATATTTCGAGTTGTGACACCATCCTATAATGTTTTGAGTTGTGACACTATCTTTTGAGTTGTGACGCCATGCTTTTGTGTTGTAAATTATCCTCAAATCTTTTGTGTTGTAACATACTTTCAAATATTTTGAGTTGTAACAACACTTTCAAATGTTTTGAGTTGTGACACTATTCTCAAATGTTTTTAGTCTTGATATAACCCTCAATTGCTTAGAGTTGTAAGATTGTTTTGAGTTGTAACTCACATGTTTTCAATTATGGCACCGTCCTCAAATATTTTTACTTGTGACGCCATCCTCAAATGTTTGGAGTTGTGCCATAACCTTCAATTATTTTGACTTGCGACATCATCCTCAAATTGTTGGAGTTGTGACATCATGCTTAAATATTTTGAGCTGTGACACCAACCTCAAATAAATTTAGTTGTGACACCAACCTCAAATATTTTTAGTTGTGACACCAACCTAAAATAAATTTAGTTGTGACACCAACCTCAAATAAATTTAGTTGTGACACTAACCTCAAATATTTTTAGTTGTGACACCAACCTCAAATAATTCTAGTTGTGACACTAACCTCAAATAATTTTAGTTGTGACACCAACCTCAAATAATTCTAGTTGTGACACCAACTTCAAATAATTCTAGTTGTGACACCAACCTCAAATAATTTTAGTTGTGACACCAACCTCAAATTATTTTAGTTGTGACACCAACCTCAAATAATTTTAGTTGTGACACCAACTTCAAATAATTTTAGTTGTGACACCAACCTCAAATATGTGTGAATTAAAAGTTATAATCGTGTGCTGTAGTCATCATATGATTGTTATGACAGAAGACAAACATCTATCGACAAAGAAGAGAACGCGATACTAACATCTGTTAAAGTAGGAGGGACTTCTCCTTTCAGATATAGACTTTTGCAGTTTCAACTAATTAACATATGTTGGTATTAGGTTAATGGAAGGACTAAAATGGAAGGTATCAATTGAATTTTGGATGGCTGAGAAAGAAGATTGGAGTTGAAATTTGTTTGTTGTAGCGTTGTTAAAGCAGAGATCATTTAATTTCATTATAGGATTACAAGAGTTTTGTAGGCATTGGTTTTTCCATAGAATAAGATACTCACAGGAGAAGCCATGTGAAGCTTTCCAGCACCGCTAGTGAAAATGGTGCTATGCATTTGATAGGGAACCATACACTACATTCTTAACTGTCAGATTGTTTTAATGTCCTCTTACACACTGCCACTTTCTGGGAACAACCTCAGCAAACAAGTTTTTAATGACAGTACAGTAATGACAAAACAATGAGAACAAAATGATTGATGACAATTAAACGCATAGTTTTAACAATTATAAAGCACTGCATGACCAACAACACTCGTCAGCACTAACTGTGGTATCTGGAAAAAATCTTGGAAATTTCCAAAGAAGACAGAATCTTCCAGAAATGCATATGCATAGTGTAAAGCGGAATTTTCATGGACAAAGCAGGTTTGGAAGGGCTTCCTGCAGGTGAAACACATTATTGCCAAACTGCTTCCATGTTGATTACAACTGGGCCGTCCTTTAATCTAATCTCAACAAATTCTTGCCACAAATACTAGCATAAGTAATCAAATGCAGCTGATACGTTTGATCAATATCGACATTCCAATAGTGTTCCTTATCTCTCAATGACAATCATTTATCCTCGGTTCACTCTTGGCCTTGATAAGTGGTGAAGAAAAATGGTTAAAAAATATGCAATGAATTTTAAAATTCTAAACAACTAGACAAATTTCTCATTTATTCGCATTTTAAATTAAATTTCAATTTAGATTAAGGACACAGAGAAATTGTAATAGTTATACGAAAATGTCTTTCAAAGAAGCTGGTGGCCTCTTGTGAGAAACGTCTGTGTTGTTAGTTATCAGAAAACTCATATATGAGAGGTTTCGTCTCTGGCCTTATTTTTTTTTTCTTTACAAAATTCTAACAATTTTTACTAAACACGCGTGAAATATTTTAGGTTGTATAGGTAATCCTCTGCCACATGTTATTATCATGTCAGGTATATAAAATTCCTTTGTTCATATGATCATCACAAAACTATTCTTCATATTATTCTTGATATAGATAATTATTAATTTAATATTTTTTATCAGAATTTTCATTTGATCAAGAATCGTGACTTTGGCTTTCTATTCATCTTATTTGATGTTAAGAAAACATCAAAGAAAAGGCAAAATGTTTCCGGTACCTGATCACGTGATCGGTAAGTAGAAAAAAGTCTATTCATTACTCAATTTGAAACCATCGCTTCATCGTTTTTTGTTTTAAGCATTTATGTGCTTTATATGTTAATAGAACATATTAAATGTGGTGTGTAAGTGAGTGTTTTGGATAATGTGAAATGGTCATATATATTATATAGCACCATGATTGACTAAGTTAATTGTGAATTAAGTGTGTGGTTGGGAGAGATGTTATACTTTATGGTTGGGAGAGATGTGTTGCATGTATAGCAATCGAAACAGGTTGAAATTAAACTGGAAGAACCAGAGACGGGTAATTAAAAGTGTGGACGTTATAAATAAGTAATAACTAATGAACATTATTAGCAATAATAGCCATATACAGATATAACAATATATAGAGATAGCCATGTGTAGATATAGCCATGTATAGAAAATAACTATATTTTGATTTTGCTGTTAGCCTGATGAAATATATTGGATTGAATAAAACGATGTTTTTGAGCATACAAATATTTTATGCTAAAACATAGTTCTCCTCGTGTATCGAAGTAAATATTAAAAAAAATTCTTATAATACGTAGCATGCATTCATATATATATATATATATAATATATATTAGGTTGGGGCAAAAATAATGTCGTTTTTATGTTAAATTTATAGAGGAAAAACGACATTATTTTTGCACCAACTATATATATATATATATATATATATATATATATATATATATATATATATATATATATATATATATATATATATATATACTCTAATACTTACACAATATAGATCTCTACAAAAATGCAAAGTCCAGTTGTAAGCATGCTGATAAGTTTTTGCCAGTCTTTTTGCAGAAAAGATACACAAGATATAACTTTCTTATTCTCCTATTAACATTCTGTAATTTGCTGTTGTAATGCGATCCCAACTTTCAACAAACAGGCTTTACAATAGGAACTATCCACATGATTGGGTCGAAATATGTCTGGGATGTTCAACATAGACGGCTTCATTTCAAGTTGGAGTGCTCAAATCTTCTACAACAATTACAAATAAACTTTTGCAAAACTGATTGTTTCGAAGCTCTCCTTCTCCGGTTCTTTGCATTCATACTAAGCTTTTCAAATTTGTCTTTTCAAATTCTTCAAAATTTTGATCATCTATCTATCTATCTATCTATCTCTCCCTATATATATATATATATATATATATATATATATATATATATATATATATATATATATATATATATATTACAATGTTATAGTTGTTTAGCACTGTCATTTTTTTATTCTAACTCGATGCCTAAAGAAGCATCTCTTTGCATGACAGACACACTTCTGCGTTTGACATGCAACTTTATAAAACAGTGGTGTCTGCTGTGACTGATTGCTAATTAATGTTTGGGAAGTCATGTTTAGTCGAAGTTGTTAAAGGCCTGGATATGTCAGCAGTATCTAATCCATGTTTCCAAAGAATATGGGAGTTTACATCAGAAGTGTTGTTTTGTACATTATATCCTATTACAAACTTAAGCGTGAGAGACTGACGAAAATGCTGTTTCATACTTTAGCATGGCAGATTGCTTTGCAGCACCTTTGAAGTGTCTGGATGCATAATACAAAAAAGGCTGATTGAATGTTACCATTAAAATTGACTGAATATTAAATAAATTTTTAAAGTTTTTTATAGTCAATGTGTTTATTAATTACATTAGAGGCGCTGGATATTTAAATAAATATTGCATATGCTAAGCCTTCTCCTGGTGTTGCAAGCACACTATGTGGGTCCAACCAGCTTCCTTCAGTTGGAAGTTTCTAGGAATATCAAATTCATAATTGGTTTCCAATCGCATGTATCCCGTTCAAGTGAGATGAATACTAACGTTAGTTCTTCATTTTTTTTTTTTTTTGCAGTGAGGTATTCTCAACGTTCACTCATCTGGTATTGATCAGAATGAACGTCGTTTAACTTTGGTGATGAGAACTACTCTATAAACATGAACAATAAAAATTGTGAAAATCTTTCGAAACGGTGTATGCGTTTAATATTGTGTCAGTGAAAAATTAATAAACAGTTTTATAAAAGAAATAAACGTTCTTCTTTGTTGTATTTGTAGGCGTACAAAATACAAAGTATATAATTACAAGCTTCATCGTCAGACGACTTCAAGTAAAGATTGGCTGAAAAGATAGAGGAAGGAGTACATGTCACACGCTGATATACGGTGGTTCCTCAATAACAATGAATTATTCTGGTATTGCTTATTTGAATGTCTTCATTATATTATAGACAGAGAAAGATATATAAGTGCTAGACACTGGCTTCTGCATTTTAAACTTTAATTAAAACCATGAAATTAAATAGAAATGTTATCATGCGCCCTTTCATATGAAAGAACAAACTTTAATGTTTTTTACTAATTTCTTAATTGTGTTTCATTTTAAATCTGTTATGTTGCAACTAGTAATAGTTACCTAATAAAAAACAAAGAGAGGAGAGATTTATGAAAAGTCGCGTGTATGCATCAAATGTCACCATCCAACATTTGTGAGGAGTGTCCGATATTTCTAATGATTTTCGGGAACACAATTCAATCATTTTATTATTTCTCTTTGTTTTATTCCATCAATGAATTCTCATACCACAAGATGGTCTCTCTTTTCCATCTTGATCTTGTTTTCTTATTTGCTCAGTTTTTTTTATTTGCTCAGTATTTCACTACAAACTTCCCGAAAGCCAGCATCATTCTCATCAGCACATGCAACTTTCTCTTGTTATTTTCTATGCAAATAAATAACAAACAAAACCAGAAAATGAATGTAGCTTTTATTGGGGTCTTTAAGCATTACTTTTTTTTTTTAATCTTCAGCAAAAGTTCAAAACAGAAGCGTGTTGTTTACAAAATCAACGTATAATGGACCATACGTTTTTTTTTTTTTTTTAATTTTTTTGAAATCTGCAAATATTTTCATTTAACAAAAAGGAATGGATGGAGGGGGTAGAATGAGCTCGGAGGATGGATAGGATAGTTCTGGAATATATAATGACATTACATGAGCTTCAGTGAAAGTTACTACTGGTAGGAAACTTCTATAATAATAATAATAATAATAATAATAACAATAATAGCAATAATAATAATAATAATAATAATAATAATAGCAATAATAATAGTAATAATAGTAATAATAGTAATAATAATAATAATAATAATAATAATAATAATAATGATAATAATAATAAGCAGGTGTTTAATTGACAGCAAGTTTTCATATTCTTCCAAGATGTTTCCATGCATTATGCAAGGTTATTAACAGTGTGGCCATGTGGATGTAATTCATCCTAAGTATTTGAGATTTTCCAGTCTCCTTGTCAAATTCCTTGAGCGTGAGAAGGACACTTGAAGATCTGTGAATCCATGAAGTAATTTAAACCACTTGAGACAACAGATGTTGCCGCATATTTGTTATCATGGTCAGAGAAGCATTCAAACTCATTATGACACAAATAAATGCATTTATTATATTGATTAAGGAAAAGAAAAAGCGAGAGACAAGCGTGTTTCATGGCTAATAAAAGAGAAATGATCCTTTTTTACTACATGTATGCAACCACATGCAACCACATGCAACCACATGCAACCACATGAAACTACATGCAACCACATGCAGTACATGACCTCATCATGTGTTGTTTTCTTGTTCATTGAATTTAATTTGCATTTGTCCTTGTTCATCACAAGGCTGCTTGCACAGGACAGTCTTGTTGCCACATGCATTCTACAACAAGTCACCTTTTCTTCCAGCCCTGTGGTTCACTAAGACAGTGAATTTTTATTATTTTGCGGTCTCTCATCAAAGAGAAAAACGGTTCTTTCAACCAGAAAATAACTGCCCAATGCTATGCTTACAGTCTTATATGGATGAGGAGAGTACTCAGAGTATGCGACCTTGTATCCATCTATGATGACTGCAAATGAGTACAAGTAACAAGAAAACAAGAACTTGACTTTTAGAGCAGATGTGAAGAGGCCATCATGGAGTACACAAATCAATCGGGGAAAAATAAACATGGTGATATGATAGTGCGTAAGGTTGAATGTTATAAAATGTAAAAAATATGAATTACAAAAGCCATAGAGTGTTATTGGATAAAGGAAGGAAGAGGTTAGGTCCTTCAATCGATGTAATGCCCCCCCACACACACACACATACATATATATATATATATATATATATATATATATATATATATATATATATATATATATATATATAAAGTTGAGTCATTTGTTGCACTGGCATTGATATTAAAAGTTCACTTTTCTATTTTAAAAGTGAATATAGTTTCCTTATATACTTCATCATGAATATACCAGTGACTTCAAAAAGCATAACTAATTTGCATATACCTTTAAAAACAAACTTTTATTAATTTGCTGTTCGTTTTTTTTTTTCCTGTTTGGATGATAAGTTTCATTTCACTATTATGCACAGTTTTTTTGTGCATATTTTTTACATTGTGCATACTTGCAAAGCATTTGTAGCTGCATTTAGAGTAAATCTCTATCTACATCATTATCAGTCTGTGAAATGGGCTCTACCAAATTACTTTGTCGATTTTTGGTTTACAGACTTGAAACTTGATATATGGGATATTCGGACCTCAGACACCAAATCGATAAGGGTTTAAAGTTTAATAGTTGGTAAGGGGGTACAAATTGAAAAATTGAAACTTGGCAAGTGTAGTTTGAGTAATGTGTATGTTCTATGCATGCACAAATATACACTTATGCACGTAACTGCATTAATTTGTCAAGCTTTTATATGTATGTGTCGTTAGCTCAGATGTTAGTGGATACTGCTAGAGAATTAAATGTTAGTGAATGCTGCTAGAGAATTAAATGTTTTGGTTTCGCTTCTAGCTTAACTGATGGCACCCAAGTCAGATTTTAAAATAGAAATGTTTGAAATCAGTATTATATATTGGGTACAATAGAATAATAAATGGAGAATTGGCTCTATAATCATAAATATGAAATCTGCATAATATTATATTTAAACATTTTATATTTATTTATATATTTAATATTTATATATATATTTATATATATATATATATTTATATATATATACATATATTTATATATTTATATATATATAAATGTATATATATATAAATATATGTATATATAAATATATATATATATATATATATATATATATATATATATATATATATATATATATATAGTGTGTGTTGATTATGATTAGAGCACTATAGATAATCCAAATGATGGTCAGTTTGTTTGTTTTTCTGAAAAATCAACGATTTTATATTGTTCCATTGTATATGATTTATTGAACACCAATTTCTATAACTAATTGAGATGTTGCCCATTGGGACTTCATTAATTTGTAAATAACTACAATCAGATTTGAACTCAGCATCTATTCAAGCAAACAGGCATTGTCATAACCTCAAAGAACTTAACAAGGAAACTAGCAGAAATGAATATCTGGGTAAAATATGAAACTATTTCGATGGCCGTCATGTTGAAATATTAACTGATAAAGTTTGGATTATTTGGATTATTCACATTGTTGTTTTTGGACGTTATTCCCACAAAATTTCAGTCGATGCAATCCCTGGTCTTCCTCAGATCTGTCTTGTAAAATATGGGAATCTTTATGGAATTCAAACAGAACACTATATTTAATCCACATGGTACAAAAGATAAAGGTATTAAGTATTAATCAGTTCTAAGTGACAGTCTCCTGGAGAGAGAGAGAAAATAAAATCCTCAGTATGGGTGATACTAACGATACAATTACGAATTAAGCCAGTCATGGCTACCAGCAGAAGAGCAAGTCCATTAAATAAACAATTCCATTCGAAATTCAATACAGTTTCAATAGAAAGATTCCTAAACTTAGAGAAGGTTGGAAGTTACATCGGCCAAAAAGGTGTGAGAATAATATCCAAGATGAGATTAGTAGTCCGAAAAGTCCAAATAATATAAATTATCAATCTTCACCTGAAAAATTCGAAAACATATTAAAAAAACTTTTGAATGCTGGAAAGATTTACAATATCATAAAGTTCTAGTGTTAACCACCAATCATCACTGGTGTGAAATCGTTGAATAGTATATATATATAATTCCAGGTTAATATTTTCCAAGGTAAAATAACCCATGAAGTTCTAACGAGGTTAATACAAGAGTGCTCAATACTAAAGTAGGGCAAGATATACATTTTATTTGTTTTACATAAGCAGTAATATGTCGCTACACATTCATGAGCATGTTTCGGTCTGCCAGTTACTAGTAACTAGAGACCTCTTCAGGCGATACTGCTTATATAAAAGCTTAGTCTGTAACATTATGGACTAAGTTCTGTATAAGCATAATCGCCTGAGGAGGTCTCTAGTTACTAGTAACTGGCTGACCGAAACATGCTCATGAATGTGTAACGACAAATTAATTCTTATTTAAACAAATAAAAAGTATATATATATGTGTGTGTGTGTGTGTGTGTGTGTGTGTGTGTGTGTGTGTGTGTGTGTGTGTGTGTGTGTGCGTGTGTGTAAACCTAAAAGATGTAAATGTTTTGTGTGTGTGTGTGTGTGTGTGTGTGTGTGTGTGTGTTTGTGTAAACCCAAAAGATGGAAATGTTTTGTGAAAAAAGCTGACACCCTTTTGTAGTATTATGTGTTTATATTATATCATATAAATGGTATTATTTAGTTGTGCCATTGCATTGTATCTGTGTGATATGATATTTATATGACTAGTTTGCTATTGTATGAAATAATATATGGTAATAGTTATATATGGTAATAGTTATATATGGTAATAGTAATATAAGGGTGGTAGTAAAAAGAGATCATATATGAAAAAAAATGACACGTAGTTGAAATTGGAAGTTATCACAAAAAAATTAATCAAAATAAAAAAGAAATAAAAACAAAACGCCAGATGATATGCTTGCCTTAAGCAACATATTTTGGGCTAAAAATGAGTTATAAATATATGTGAAAATGTGTACACATAACACAACCCTTCCATTTTATTGCCAGCAGTTTTTGTTCGACATTTCATGTATTATACAAATAAACGATATGGTATCTTACATACTGTTTCCCCAGGCTTTTACAATAATTACGTAATGGATATATTTAAAAACCTTTTAGTATAATGATATTTTTGTTTTTGTTTTCTGTAATATTGAAACCATTCCATTATGATGTGTAAAATAGAAAGAGATCAACAAAACCTTCCACATTGTTTTTTCTATGTTAAAAATCAAATTCCATTTTTCATGAAACAAAAATAAAGTTATGTTTTATTCCCTCTTCTTTAGAAAGAAGAAATAGCAAACAATTGCTTCTTTTTATTTCACGCATGAAAAATGAAAGTTGTGACCACTAAAAAAAAAACGTGGAATTTTTTATCTGTTTTCTATTTTACAATTGAGTTTTGCTTTGAAATAAACAAAAACTAAATGTAACTAAATCAATTATGCTATTTTTGTTTAAATCTGCATTTAAATGTGAGTGGAGTCGTTATTTTATTATAAAGTTGCACCAATCAAATCTAATATTATTTTTTTATGTAAAAAATTTAGAGAATTGCGTTGTTTCAAATCTCTAGAACGGACAATTTCTGCATGAATAATATTTTCTATATTATATTATTATAAAAATGATATAAAAATGATACATCTTTTTTCTGTTCTTTTGTCATTACCGGCCAATTTTAAATAATGGTAAGAGTGTCTGTTAATGGACTGGGATGCTGCAGTTTAATCCTCAGTCAAGTCATATCAAAGACTTCAAAAATGGTACTTGATGCCCCCTTTGCTAAATAGCATTTCAAGGGGAGGATCAAATGAAGTAATTCTTGAAATCGATTGGGGACTTCCCTACACCTTGATGTAGCAGCTATTGAAAATGGAGTCTTCGGGTTGCCCTTTACTATAATCAGACATTTTATCATTTTTTTCTTTTATGAAAAAATAATTAATGATATTTGACTTTATTCCTTAATGTGTTCTCATTAAAAAAAATATTATGAGAACAGCAGCATTTTAACAACCTGCACATCCATACACATGTATTCACACAAACATACACATGTATTCACACAAACATACACATGTATTCACATAAACATATACATGCATTCACACAAACATACACATGTATTCACACAAACATACACATGTATTCACACAAACATACACATGTATTCACACAAACATACACATGTATTCACACATCCATACATATGTATTCACACAAACATACACATGTATTCACATATCCATATACATGCATTCACACAAACATACACATGTATTCACATAAACATACACATGCATTCACACAAACATACACATGTATTCACACAAACATACACATGTATTCACACATCCATACACATGTATTCACATAAACATACACATGTATTCACATAAACATACACATGTATTCACATATCCATACACATGTATTCACACAAACATACACATGTATTCACACAAACATACACATGTATTCACACAAACATACACATGTATTCACACAAACATACACATGTATTCACATAAATATTTAGTCGGCTTATCTTTGTCCATTTTCTTCTGTTTATGTGACAGACAAAATTCTTATAAATCACATAAAAAAATCACAGTAAAGCATGAACAGGATGACGTGTGTTACTCCTTTTAACCGAAAACAAGAGTAACACACATTTTGTTGTCTTTATGAGGTAATGTTTGCTAACACTGCACTCAATAAGTATTCATTTTGAAATACGGGTTATTCTTTTTTTGAAAGTGGTTGCAAAACAAGCCTACCTTACAATTTTTATCACTTCAGCTGGAAAATTGCCACCAGCTTTCCATCTCCTAGTTGCCTTACTAAAGCTGATGGGTTTAGTCTGCCCTACTACTTAGCTCGCTGTTGAAATGTAGGAAAGATGGATTCACGTGTTTTCAAACTAGATAAGAGTAAAGTGAACCGCACAGTCATAATATAACTTTGCTTTTCAAGACGATGCACGTAATCATTTTGTTATTGACACCTTCATCATTAACAGATTAACAACAAAAAATAAAAATGCTACAATGGCAAATCTTAGGAGAACGAAAATGTAAAAATGCTAAAAGAAAAATTATTTTTACAAATAAATTAATTATTTAAATAAATTAAATATTAAAATAATTTATTTGAATATAAATTATTTACAAATAAATTATTTACAAATAAATTAAATATTCAAATTAAATATTTAAATAATTTATTTGCATATAAATTATTTAAAAATAAATTATTTACAAATAATTTATTTTTAAATAATTTAAATTATTTAAAAATAAATTAAATATTTAAATAAATTATGCAAATTATAAACAATAAAAAAATCAAGTTGTATCAATTTCATCTATGAAAGTTCCGTTTCGTTGTTGGCAGATTTGTTGGCAGTGTTGATTTAATGAGGTCATAGGGCTGAACAGGCTGACCAACCTGACAGTTTCTGCTTCAGGGAGTTCATTCATGACTTTATAAGTCTTTATCACTGACAGTATCACAACGTGTAGTTAGAAAATGCCACAAGAAGACGGAGACAACAAGAACACCAATGAGGAGTGTGAATGAACTGACACCGTAAATGAACGTCACCGTGAACGTATCAGCTTTGAAGAACATCATTCTGCTCAATGCAATGCAGCGTATCTCCACAAATTGCAATCAACAAATTTTGATTGTCTAATCTTCGTTCTGGTTCTTGTACAGGATTCAGTGACAATGGAAATTCCTGTAGAAAAAAGTAGAAATAGTTTGTTTATTAATCAAATGAAGCAAAAATTGAAATAAATTGTGTAAATCATAAACATTCAATGTAATAAATAAGATGAATATTTTAACAAATAAAAATTCATTTTTTTAATTCAGAAATCTGAAATGTTTGGAATTAAAATATTTTAATCATGCAGAAATATTTGATCTGTCATCACATCTTGAAGAAAAGCTTCTGGAATGAAAGTCTGTCTTAAAAGAACTTGGAACAAACTTTCCAACAATGTGAAGAGTCACATTAGAAAATTGCTAAGACCTCCAAAGGATTCTGTGTTGAAGGAAAAGCTTGTCTTTTGATGGGGGGGGGGGGACAATGAAGATTATATTGAAAAAAAAAATCAAATACTTTTGTAGGGAGAAATAACTGAAATCATCTGATTAAAAATGTCACCTTATTTTTTCGAATAATCCTTGCGTTATTTTTAATTATTCATATTTTTCTTTTCTTACATTCAAGTTGTAGACAGCCTCCTAATAGTGAACACAAGTAAAACGGTAGATTCGATAAATTAACTAATTTTAGTTGACACAAGAATTGTAATTGAATACATTTCTGGAATACAGCACTGGCAAAGCTTGAATAGATATTAATTATATCAATTGAAGATTTACCCTTGAAAATTCAATACTGGCCTTCTTGCTTCTGTTGGATTGAGGCATAGTTCTCTTCAATCCTAGACGTCCACCCTCCCAAGCTTTAGCTTTTTTCTTTAAGAAGAGATTAGTTTGTTACTAATTGCCTGATACTCCCCTACCAGGAAATACCAACAATGCTTCTCAAGCAGTTTTTGTAGACTGGAGTGTACTTCACCTAGTATGCTGTTTTTTCAAAACCCCACCTGTGTCTAACCTCAGTGCAAAGAGATAAATTCTGCTAATTGACTTTTCCTTTACAAATATAATTCACAATCGAGATCGAAAGATGAGGACATGAAAAGCACTGTGATGCGCAAATGGCTAAAAACTCAATCGAATGATTTTCTAGTTTCAATGAATTCAAAAGTTTCTTGCTTTTTATTAGTCACGTGCAAGTGACTCTATAAGTCACTCCGTCGGTCGGTCGGTCGGTCGGTCTGTTTTGTGCTTGGCCTTTTTGGTTAAGATCAAAGGTCTGTTGTTAATAGATGCTGTTCTTAGCTTTTTAAGTTTTTTACTTTTTTTAAATTTTTTAATTTTATATTGGAATTTTTTTAATTGTAATTTTTTCTTTAAACGAAATAAATTAAATATACAGATCAAAGTGTAGTATCTGTTCTTACCACATGCTGTACTTGTTGTGATATAAAGTGGGGGATCACTTTTCTGTATTCATTTAATGTAAAATGATCACCCACTTTACAACCAGTCAGTCTCAAAGCCATCCAAGTCATTCTCCAGAGCATTCAAGTTGTTTTTGTTAAATTCATTCAATTCATTCTTAAATTCATTCAAGTAATTCTTAAGGTCATTCAATTCATCCTTAAGTTCAATAAAGTCATTCTAAGTCATTTACTTTTTATTTAAGTCATTTCAGCCCATTTTTCGGTCATTTTAGTTTATCTTTAAGAATTTCATGTCAATCCTACATTCACACATTCATTCATTACACGAGAGCACGCGACTAATGGCTATCGGCCTTGTTAATGGGGAAAATCGATTTTAAAGAATGGAGATTGTATTGAAAAATAAAGCAACAAATGTTTTTTATTGGTCAAAGGTCAAACGAGGGTCATTTATTGCATTTATTAGATGAAATAAATGTTCTTAAATCGAGAAGGAAAATGTGACAAATACAGAGAATTTTTATCTTTCCGTATTCCGATCTAGCAATTAAGTTAAACAGCTTTAGTGATAAAAAAAGAAATCAAACTTCTGCTACAAACCAAAACAATAGTTTTTCTTCAATTGTTCGCTTTAACATGTTTTTGTTTTTTTGTTGGTGGTTTTTTTTGACACTCGTTTTTTTTTTTTCTGTTTTACTATTCAATGCATTCAGAAATGGCTATCTTAGCAAATCTATATCACTGTTGATTTATTATTATTGGTTAGGGGTCAGACTGCTGCGGTTGCTACTGCAGATGATGATGATGATGATGATGATGATGATGTGTGTGTGTGTATGTATAGAATATGAAGACTTTAAAAGTATGGCTATGTTGAAAGAGTGGAGTTAGTAAATGGAGAACAGTTGAGGTAACAGGGTCAGTTTGCCGGAGTAAGCCAAAGAAAACATAGGAGGAAGTGATAAGAATAGACTTGAGAGGAAGAGGGATAAAGATTGTTGTTATTGATTATGATGATGATCATCATCATCACCAGCAGCATCAGATTATTGTTCGTTTACATGCTGACATGTGTTGGATATCTTTAAGAAATTAACTTCCAAATTAATCGGTCTTTAGCCATAACTGTTTTTTCTCTCATCTATTATTATGGCTCCGGCATTTCAGGCAATATTGGACTTCATCTTGGATGTCAGCATTGCATGGCAACTGGATTCCAAGGTATGGGAAGTGGTCTAGGTCCTCCAGAGGCTTTTTGCCAATGGTGAAGGAGGGAGCTGCAGCATCAGCTATGTCCTCAGTCTTTGTTGAGTTAATGACACAGTTGAACCGAGTATAAGTGTGGTTGAAGGCATTCAGAATCTGCTGCAGGTGTTCTTCCAAGATGGACGCCACGCAGTTGTCATTGGCTACTGAGATTCCATCAGGGATAAAGAGGTTTTGTTTTCCAACCTCAGACAAGAGATTAAACGCTCACCTGTTTGTCTTGTAGACGATGTTGAATCCTGGGGAAACATTTCTTTTATCTAATGTATGACAACTGACAAACATAATGTAGCAATGACGCAGCCCTGTTTGATACCCAATTTTAACTCAGAAAAACTTGTGCTGTCGGGGAAGAGGACTATGGCATTCATGTCTGAGCATCTCACTATACTTCTTGGGGCGTTCAAAAGTAGTGAAATTTTTCCAAAGCAGGGCTCTTAGAATCAAGTTGAAAGCCTTAGTGAATAAATATAGAGAAGTTGATGTTACTCTTTGTACTTCCTCTCGAGTTGACACATTGAGAATATCATGTCTGTAGTTCCATGTGCGAGTGAAATCTGTAGACTGGCTTGGTTCAGCAGCCTTTTGAAATGTCATCATTGATTATCTCAGTTGATGATAGAGGCACTCTTGAGCAGTGTTGGTCCATCCTTGCTTTTTGTGACATTGAAGTAACTGCGAGTATCGTGTTAGTCTTCTTTTTTATTTTACAAACGAGTCACCACTTATCAAGGCCCGGAGGCCACTTGTGATAAAGGTTAATGAGTGTACGGTGTCAATGGGAAACATTGTGGAAATTTGGGAAATTGGATTACTTAAGATGTTGGACTTGTAGACGACCATATTGTAGTCATTTGTAAAGCAGAAAAACAGAACAGAGTTCCACAGGCGTGCAGTTCTAAGAAAGAAGCTTTGTTCATGGAATCTACGTTTAAATTTAGGCACAAAGAGTAGGGGAAATTATTGATAGTGGTTTAAGATAGACGAGTGTTTTTCATGAAAGTCAAGCAAGGTGGGACCATAGATTGGTGCACAGACGATGGTATGATTTGTAAGATCATTGATGTAGATCAGGAGGGAGTTGCATTGATATGTCATGGGCAATTGCCCTAGAAAGGAAGTTTCTGTCGAGAGATTTGCTAATCTTATAAGCTATAACTGGTAGCACATCTGCTGTAGATCTAGTAGAATGGAAACGATATTGAATATCATAAAGGAGGTTATTTTTGCTGAGATGGTAGACTATCACAGAATCCAACAATGTACTCATGATGCACAGTAAACTAATTGGTCTGTATTAACAGGGAGATGACCAATCACCTAAATTTTTAAACATGGAACATACTGATGAGGTTTTCCAGGGTGTTTGGTAGCAATTCTCTTTAAGACAATGCTTAAATAGCTTTGTAAGTATGGGAGTTAGTTCTGGTTGAAGCTTTTGAGCACTATAATAGGAATGCTTTGAGGGCCAATTACTTTACTGGAATCGAGGTTTTTGATTAGTTTGGCAACATCATACAAAGATATTTGTCAGTTGCATAGCGTGTTTTCAGACGCAACAGGAAATATGGGGGTTTAGGGTGGAATTAGCTGCAAAGTTTTTGGCAAAGGGTTTGGCTTTGTTCAATGCTGATGAGATTATTTCAGGTCCATTGATGATGGTTTGGATAGAGCATACACTTCTATTCAGGGCCCTGTTTGCCATTTGCCAAAACTGTTGGGAACCTAGCTGCTGCTCAGCCATTTTGGACCTAACAAACTGAGCATACAACTTACTCGTATTCTTTATTACTTTTTTACAATGGTTGCTGACAGTTCATAATTTTGTAAATCTTTCATACAATATGGAGAAGCAAGGCTCATAACACTTTGATACATTCTTATATTTTAAGGCAGATGTAGTCAGTCCCATCAGCGTAGACACACACACATGCACATATACACACATTTATATATTAATTATTTAATTAAGTTTACATATATTGATAACATAAACTTAAGACCAATATTTTTCAAAGGTGCTCAGTACAAAGTAGAGCTTTTATGAATAAAATGATATAAACACAAGAAAGAGTCTGTGTGGATTAATCAATGTTTCAACGTTTACTTGTTTTGTCATGACTTCAACGAGACAGGTTAACATCAAAACGTTGGTCGATCCACGTTTACAGTTTCTAATGCTATATAAGCTTTTGCGGCTATAATTGTCTGTGTAAGGCTGTGAAACACATTATCCAACTGAGGCGATAATTTTCTAACATATTCTCCCTTCGATACACAGGCACAGAAAATGGCCAACATTCGGATGTCCACGAGCCTACAAGTCAGCCATTTGTGAACATTTGTTGCAGTGGTAAATCTGCACTGTAGGTTACAAGGATGAAACATTCTTTATTTTTCACAAAAAACGTTTGAATACGTATTTAAAATTTTTAGAAGCAGTTGGTATTAATATATGACAACTGCTTCTGTGCAAACAAAAGACATGCATCTACAACTTAGAACTTATGGGCGTGTATGGAGATTATATATATATATATATATATATATATATATATATATATATATATATATATATATAAGCATTTCAGCCCGACGTTGTCCAGGTGTTTGGAGGTGTATGCTGACCAAAAAAAAACACGGTCAATTCTTTTTAATTTGACCCCTATTATGAGCCCTTAAAATGTATTGTTTTGGGCTTAAATCAAGTTATTAAGTTAGATCCATGTTCAAGGAACCTATATCTAAAATTTCAAGTGTTTAGACCCAAAATTTTCGGAGGAGTTTGGTAGAGTTCTCAAAGGTCAAATCGTTGAACTTTGACCCCTTAACAGCCAAATTTCTGGCCGAAAACCGATCACATAGATTTTCCAAAATCTCAGTACCCTGTATATCAAATTTCGAGTCTGTAGACTGAAAATTGACAGAGTTATTGCAAAGGAAAATGTACACACACACACAGACACACACACACACAAACACACACAAACAGACACTTTCACTTTTATAGATATACTAGCATTCTGGCCCAGCGTTGCCCGGCGTTGCCCGGCTATTTGGAGGTGTATGCTGAGCAAAAAAAAAAAAAACGATCAATTTTTTTTAATTTGACCCCTATTATGACCCCATAACATTTATTGTTTTGGGCTCAAATCAAATTATTAAGTTAGATCCATGTTCAAGGAACCTATATCTAAAATTTCAAGTGTTTAGACCCAAAATTGTTGGAGGAGTTTGGTAGAGTTCTCAAAGGTCAAATGGTTGAACTTTGACCGCTTAATCGCCAAATTTCTGGCCGAAATCCGGTCACATCGATTTTCCCAAACATCAAATTTCGAGTCTGTAGACTTACAATTGACAGAGTTATTGCGTATGGAAGTGTACATGGACAGACACTTTCACTTATATATATATATATATATATATATATATATATATATATATATATATATATATATATATATATATAATATATATATATCATCTAAGCACTTTGGTGGAGGAAAACATGGTTTCCAATAAATGAGACATATTTTTTTTACAATCGATAGTGACTCATATCCAGGATTTGTATCTTAGGATTGATCTGCCCTCTTCGTCTTTATTACACATTATTCTTGAAAAGATAATATAACTCTGTATGTATGTATGTATGTATGTATGTATGTATGTATCTATCTATCTATCTATCTATCTATCTATCTATCTTTATATACATAATATTTATCTATCTATATTTATATACATACACACGCGCGCTCGCGCGTGTTTTAATTTACTTTTAGGTAAACAAATTACATGGTCATGACAATAACAAAGCTACTGTTTCCATAAAATAATGACCTTATCTCCCGATTTCTTGTAGATATGCTTTTTAAAATGAAAGCAGAAAAAAATCAAGTTTTTTTTCATTCAATTAAGGACACATTTGATTTTTAACTCATATAAAAAAAGAGGAGGGAGTACTAACGATGAATATAAGAAGGAGTAGGGGATATCAGAGGGTTACAATAATCTAACAGATGAGGTGGTTGGTAAAGGAATAAAGAAATAGAAAAAAAAGTGTGGATGAAATCGGGGATGGATGGGGGTCAGGAAAATTTGAAGAAAGTTAATTAGACTAGGTTGTGGAAAAAGAAAGAAAGAAAAATGACAAAAAGAGAGTAGGTAGTTAGAAATTAGGTTAACGACCAGTTATAGACATTTACTGGATAGTATTTACTAGAAAGAATACCTGATTTTATTAATCTTAAACTTGTTAAAATCGTATGTAAATTATTTAAGATAAAATATAAAATATAAAAACTATGCTAAAGATTCAATTGATGCTAATATTCGTTTTATTAATTTAAGTAAAAAAATAAAGGAGTTAAAAGGAGAATGACAAAAATTAAATTAAACTTGAAATTAGCTAGTTAAGAAATAAAAATATTAAAATAGATCAATTAATTAAAAATTACATCATTTAAACTAGGAAGTATTTAACAATTTTTAAATATAAATTTACAGGGAATCTAAATAGATATTAAAACTAAGGGAAAATTAAGGGAAAATATACAAATAACTAAATATATACCGAGCGAGCCTTTTCTAGTCTCACACAAAAACACACGTTCACATTTCAAGCTATATTACTTGTCATATACATGCGCGCACACAAACATACGCGCCCACGTCCACACACGTACATATATTCACGTTCGCGTACATACTCTCACATTCACGTGTATATACACACACGCTAACGTGCACACATGTACTCACATACACGCACGCATGGATAACGTCACTTCCCCTTTCAAAGGAAATACACACATGAGCAAAAGACCACCGGAAACAAGTATAAAAGAAAAAGCAATAAGCAGCTTCTTCCTTTTAGGACCAGCTTTCGACCGCGTACCTCACACCACTTGCTACTATGTGGGACAAAAAGCTAACAGACCGTACGTACACATTCTCACTCTTTCTCTCTCTATCTGCTACTGGTCCCTGAGAACACCTTCGCGTAGCTGACTGCTAACTGACGTCAACCCTCTATCCTTTTCTTTGTCTACACGATGGACTGCCATTTCTCGTTCTATTACATTACTCACTTCAATTCCCACGCGCGAACAAACGATAGTGACCCGAACGTGAGATGAACACACATTTCCGTTTCTTTCTACAACACCATTCCCGTAACGAACGATGGTTACACCCGCGCGGACATGAACACGTGTTATATCTAAAACATTCATTCTTTCAACAGTAAATAAACGACGTTTATCTTATCCATCAATTGAGTCTTTGTTTCCTTCATTCCATTCGTTTCATTATTTTTCTTATAGCGAATTAGGGTATTATTATATCCTGGTCCGCAACAATACAATGCTAAATTAAATTTTATTTTAAAATCATGACTATTATAGTATTTTAGAAAGAAGCGCTCGATTATGTATGGATTAACCAGGCTAATATATTTTAGTATTTAAGTAATTATGTAAGAAAAATGAAGTTTAAGATGTGTAATCATATATATATATATATATATATATATATATATATATATATATATATATATCAAAATAAAGGTCTGCACTTTCACATTATTACTGATATTTGCAATGATAAAATGTATCAAAAATAATAATAATAATATTAAACCAAATTAAAATTGGGGCTTAGAGATATTGGGATTGAAGAAAAATATAAATAATAACTTAATGATAATAAAATATAAAATTTTTTAAAATATCAAACATAATAGAAAATTATTAAAGCATAAAGAATAAAAAAAATAATATCTAAAAATATTTAGAGAAATTTTCTCATAAAAGACATGGTCAATATATACTGACAAAAATATTATAAAAATATAATATACATCAGATAATATATAAATAAGTATAATTAACAGATATATATATATATATATATATATATATATATATATATATATATATATATATATATATATATATATATATATATATATATAGACAATAAATAAATAGACACATAAATACATAAATTTACTGGAAAAATAACGTTGTTGGAAACTTGAGACGGTTGTATAAAATCGAAAGTATTATTTAAACTATAATAATATAATAGAATAAAATAAAAATATAATACATTAATAACACAAAAAATAAATAGTTAATAATAATTTAAAAAGGAGTATTAAGAATAAGAGGAGTAACATGATATATACTTAGGCATGTAGATTAATATTAAATTTATAGGATAATATTTTAATTACTCAGGAAATGTGTTTTATAATGCATACAATTAATAGAAGCTTCATGTTTTTATTGAGGAGTTTATATATATTTATATTTAAATCCCATAATGTATATTTTCTCTTAAAGACATAAATAGCAGGGTGAATTCAACGATAGGAAAGTTCTGGGTTTCTTCAAAATGTCCCATTTTTGAATTGGTGCTAAGTTTTGGTCAACTAACGTTTTATTGTATATATTTTCCTGTGTGCTTAGGGTTCTCAAAAGAACATTTGTGACCAGAGAATCTCTTCTTGAAGGTGTTACTAGCCATGCTTATAAAATACTTATTAATATTGGGGTTCTCTTTAGTAAAAATAGCCTTATAAAGTATTGAAACTATTAAGCTATTTCCGATTTAGTAATACAGCGACATGATTTAATTTGGGTTGGATTCATTTCTATCATCCAAAATTTTCTCATTGTGTTTTAAAATTATTTTTTCCAAGCTATCACTACATGTATTTTTATTGAAAATTTTATGCAGGATATTACCAGGGGTGGGGATTTAGTTTAATGAAGTTCAGAAATGTTCTACCAAGGTTGGTTTTCAACATCAAATTGAAAAGAGGGGTATACTATATAATTTTTCTTTTTCTACTATTTTTAGTTGTATTGATGCAGGATCTAGACTCAATATATTCTATTTGTATGCTCTCATATTAACTTTCCTTAAAAGCTCTATTATAGAAAGTTTTGTGCAAGTCAAAGATTTTTCGTTAGCAGAATTATCACTATTATTCTCTTGCTTACTAATTTGGGATGTGTTTTATTATAGTGATTAGAAAGTGGATGGAGATCAGATGCACTATCAATAACCTCGTTAAATTCATGGATTTTACTTTTTATAACTGAATATTGAAATAATTGAACAAATAGAGCTTAGACTTTGACAATGTTTAATTATTGTAATTTTGCATATCTTAGCAGTAGCCAAATAGCATAATGGTTAAAAGTGCTGGCTGTTGCCTAGACGGTCGAGTTTCAATCCTAGCTTGAGGTAGTTGCTAATCTAGCCACACTGAAGCACTGAAGAACTGTGATACAACGAAACAGTCTGAGGATGACTATATATATATATATATATATATATATATATATATATATATATATATATATCCTCTGAGAGAGATGCACTGGCAGTGTTCATAGGAAAAGGAAAGCTCTGAGATAACACGTGATCTCTACTCTGTCTTGTAGCACCCATTGCACCGACTGAGATTAGCAGTTGTACTAAAAAGTGTGGTTGGCTCTGCACAAGGCCTTTGGAATTCCAAACAATTTAGCTGTTATGGCAGACCTCATATGTTGAAATAGACTTTTAGATGTTAGGATACGTGAAAGTAATACCTAGTAGAAAAGAATATAGTTTCTTAACTAATTTTATGGCACACACACAAATCAGAAGAGATGTTAAGGTCCTTCATCCTAGTCACTTCTCTTTCAATATTCTAGTGGTTATCTATCGTCCATGGTCTTCAGCTCTCAAACCCACTGATATACAGAAAGCAATTTACACTTTTTTTTTTATTTTGATTCACTTCAAACAAAACTCATTGCCACTGAAGAGTAAGAAGTTAGTGTGATAATGGCCTGATTTCTAGCTGGACGGGGGCAACTTGAGTGGGGAGTTGAACAGCAAGATGTTTGTTCACATAGATTAACATTTTTGCATGTTAGAGAGGTAATTGTGAAGGCCACCAGAGGAAATAAGAAGTTGTTAGGGTAGGGGTTTGTATAGTGAAAAGGGCGGGGGTTGTTCTGGAATAATCATGACGTTCTGCTAAACATGTGTTTTGTCTACACAGTATCTTGTCTTCTTTTGTGTGGCAGAAAATATTATTGTTCAACTTTTGAAACATGTTTGAAAGAAAGTGTTGTACATGAAATGGAATAAAGGTATGCTATCTATTCATGGATTTACTAAAGAAAAACAAAGATTAGCAATATATCTGTGGCTGGTGTTGAACTGACCCATTAAATTATCGCCCCATTAGCCTCCTCCCAGTTTTTGCCAAAATATTTGAGACCTTAATTAACCATACTCTAGTCCATCACCTTACAGATGCTAAACTTCTGACTGACCAACAATATGGATTTAGACAAGCCCGTTCCACAGCAGACATCCTAACTGTAATCTCTGAACATATATACCATTCACTGGACAAAGTGGGGGAGGGCAGAGCGGTAGCTCTAGATATATCGAAGGCTTTTGACAGGGTATGGCATGAGGGTCTCCTCAGGAAAATTAGATCATATGGTATCACTGGTAGAATACTTTACATAATTAAATCCTTCTTAGATAAGAGAAAAATTCAGGTTGTGCTCGACGGTCGTACATCTAAATAATATGATATAAATGCGGGAGTTCCCCAGGGGTCTATCCTTGGACCTCTACTGTTCCTGATATTCATAAACGATCTCCCCGACAAAATTTCCTCTGAGATGGGTATATGCTGATGACACCATACTCTATAACAGGCACGACAGGAAAACAAATGAACACATATCTAAAGAAATGACAGAAACACTAGAGGATGACCTCCAATCTGTAGTGGAATGGGGACAAAAATGGATGGTCACATTCAATGCCGCCAAAACTAAACTAGTTTCCTTCAATAATTACAAGAAACCTTCTCTACCACCTATAGCAATGGCCAACAACTCTTATCTGAGAGTACGTCTTTCAAGCTCCTTGGCCTAACGTTCACAGGAAACATGAGTTGGAACAATTACATCGAGAGCATTGCCAGGGCCGCTGCAAGGAAGGTGGGCTCTCTCTACCGAGCTACCTCTATAAGGCAACCATTCGCCCATGTATGGAGTATTGCTGTCATATTTGGGCTGGTGCATTGGTTACTAGTCTCTTGCTCCTTGACAAGGTTCAAAAGAGAGTCGCAAATCTGATAGGCCCTGAACTGGCATCTAAGCTTCAGCCTCTGTCCCATCGAGGAAACGTTGCATCCCTCTGCCTGTTCTACAAGTATTTTAATGGTGAATGCTCTAACGAACTGCAAGCACTTGTGCCCCCACGACGTGAACACCCTCGACAGACCCGACAGGCTGCTAAATCCCACCCCCACACTGTAGAGATCCCTAGATGTAAAAGATCTTTCTACTCCAGTAGTTTCTTTCCCAGAACCGCTAGACTTTGAAATTTCATTCCAGGTCCCTGCTTCCCCAACTGTACTGACGTGCAGAAGTTCAAGTGCAGCATGAACCGACATCTTGCTGTCCAAATCCCTACATAGTACCCTAGTAGTTGTTGCTCCTGATGATAGTAGCGCCCTACACCAAAGTGGCAATGTGCCTTGTTTGGGGTGAAAATGTAATAAAAAAATACAAACATGTTTTTAACATTTGCAAATTATATATATTATATTATAGATATCAGACATGCAGCATTTTCTGATGATATCTATTTTTGGTTTTCACTGGGAAATTTTTTTTTTTTTTGGTCACATCCAAAATGCCCTGATTATCTACCACATAAAGAAACAACCATGTGTTGCACATTAGGGACACGATAGCGATTAAGTTAGCTAGTGTAAATTTTTACAAGAGTCATACTAAGTGCATAATAATAACCCATATTTGCAAAACAGAATCATTCTCATGGCTGACATATAAGGTCAAAGCTAAATGGCTTAGACAAAACAGTGTGAGATGAAGAATGATATCACGTTTTTTGTGCTAAGAAAAACATTTTCAAATCAGTCTGAGAATCGTGTGAAGAAGATATTTAATAATAAAAGTCTGCCATGAGTTGCGCCGAGTAGTTGAACAATAATTCAAGAAACTTTGAGAATCACTAACTGCAAAATCGTACCTCAATATTTCTGTCCATTTGTCACCATCTCAGTTGCAACTGCTAAGTTTGTGATATGTTGAATTTAGTAATACTTAGGAATTTGAACTTCATTTTATACTATTATAATTGTTTTTTATAAAATACTAAAAGCTTCTTAAGATTTTAGTATTTTATAAAGCAACCAAACCTGATCTTTATATCGAATTCTGGAATACAGAATTACAAACTTACCATTTATTTAATCCAGGAAGGTGGATTATTTTTGTTTCGTAAAACATGACCTTGTAGAAGTTTTAAGTATATAATTTTTATTCTATCTTTGGTAAGTATAGCTTCTGGTAAGGATTAAGCCTCCAACATCCAGAAGATTCAATCAATCACAGCAACAACAAAAAAAAAAAGGAGCTAGACACACTAATAAGTACAACTAGGCTAGTGTTGGGACTATTAATCAGAATCAGAATTAGGAATCGAAAAAATCTAAATTTTAGAGTATCGAATCAGTATCGGAATCAGTATTGGAATCAGAAATTTTTTTAACCTTATTTCCGATTTATAAACAACTCTCAGAATTTGTTTCCTTGACAATAAAAAAGTAAGAAACACAATTCGTAAAACCAATTTAGTGAAAATCCCTAAAATGTTAAAATGACCTGCAAATAATGATCATCTTTATTTATATACGAAATTGATCTCTCACTTTAAATTCTAAAATAATTATTTCTTTTTACCCTTCCATTAAGTTTTTCAAGGTGTTCACATGTAATCAACTAAAAAAGCCGACATTCGTTTTGGGGGAGTGATTTAGATGAGGGTGTTAATAGACAAAATTGCGATTATTATTATTATTATAAGTAGTAGTAGTAGTAGCAGTAGTAGTAGTAGTAGTAGTAGTAGTAGTAGTAGTAGCAGCAGTAGTAGTAGTAGTAGTAGTATCTGTATCTTGTTTTTATTTTACAGTAAAAAAAATCAATCTACTACATAACAACCCAAAAAATATTTTTTTTTATTACATAAAAATATGAAAGGTTTTTCATAGAGGGAAGACATAGAATAGTTAACAAAGCTCTCCTCGCCCTCCTCTTATTAAGAATGGTTTTCTAAAGAGTAACATTATTATTTAGAAACTCGTTCATAACATGGGGAGGGAGGACTTTTTAAAAATATTCTGTTCCTATACCATCTCCTTATTTTGCATTTCTATCATTGACTATTTTTATAGTATTTCTATATAGTTTATAGTATTTTATATAGTTTATAGTATTTTTATATAGTTTATAGTATTTTTATATAGTTTATGACAAAATTCAAATAGCATTTTCGCAACTAACGACAAACTAATGTCAATCAGCTTTGTTTTAAAAGAGAAAAAAATCTCACAATTTTTTATTAATTACAAGGTCCTGGATATGACCTTAAACTATATCCGATGGTGAGGCCCCAGCTTGCAGGCCTTAGGGAGTGTGGAGCCACCCTTTAATTGCCATTGCTCCCAGGTCCACTCTGACCCGGAGTGGTAGCACCTGTTAGGGTCCCAACTATGGGTTAAATAGAATACGACTTAAAAAAAACAAATATATTAAAAAATCGTTCTTCAAAATCACCAGATTCGGCATTAAATGACCTGAAAAGGGTTGATATGCCGTAAAACAAAACAACCAACCTATTAATTACAATTTTTAATTAATTACAATTTTTAATTAATTACAATTTTTAATTAATTACAAGGAAAACATTTGTTGTGACAAAATATTTAGAAAGGTCTACTTGTGTGATCTAACCTGCCCCACTAAATGTATTTTTTGCATTTTTAAAAATATATGCGCATATTACGTGGAAAATTTGAAAATTTAAAAAGCAACAAATCTTTAATGAAATATTTAGAAATAAAAAAATAAAATGGAATCGGTAATTGTATCAGAACTGGAAATTGAGAAAAGAATCAGTATTGGAATCAGAAAAATTTTGGAATGTGTTCCATTACTATGTGAGGCTATAAGAATGAAATTCAGGATAAAAAATGATCACTTCTTGTGATGAAAAAGAAAGACACGAATTCATGATAAATAATAAGAGTACTTGGCCGCTCTTTTAAATACGAACACCTAGGCTTCGTAGAAGCAAAATATGAAAGCAATAATAAAAGGATATTTGAAAATAAATTATATTGTAAAAAAAGCTCATGAAAAGAATAAAGACTAGTGCTTCTCTTATGATACTTAAGATACTTCATGAATTGAACGAAAGAAAAGCTCAATCAGAAACATGAATCAAAGTATCAGGAAACTGACAACTGCCCACAATATACTTCACACAAAAGATCAAGTTGAGAGACCATGTGTAAAGGAATGAAGGAGTACATGCATTGAAAACTCTAGGTGATGCAATTAGGATACCGGAGAAATGCATACTACAAAATACTGCGAGGCTGATGAGAGGATTAGAGGAATCACACACAAGAAAACACAGATATGGTTATTAAAAGGTCACTTGAAAAGAGAAACCGAAATGCTATTGACCGTCATCATCATCATCATCATCATCATCATCATCATCAATTAAACGTCCATTTAACATGTTAGTGTGTGTTGGCTGGTTTAAAAAAAATCACTTCTAAATTAATCGATTTCTGGACGGGTCTTTATTTATCCATCTTTTTCTCAAGTCCTTTTCTCACTTAATCCCAAATTTTCCTTGGATTTCCCCTATAAGTGCTAGCTTAACTCTTCTACATTTGCTCACCTAAAAACTTACATCAATTCTTTCAACATTACCATCAAAGTGTTTAAGCTTTCTCCGAGCTCATTAGAACTAAGCCTGGCATTAAAATTCACATTACACATTCTCTCGATTTTCAGATCATTTCACATTACAAATCAAAAAATATTAAAACTCACATTACACACACTCTCAATTCTCATATCATTTAACATTACACATTTTAAAAAAGTAAAACTTACATTACACACCCTCACAATTCTCATATCATTTCACATTACAAATTAAAAAAAACATTAAAACTTACATTACACACCCTCATAATTCTCATATCATTTTACATTACAAATTAAAAAACATTAAAACTCACATTACACATTCTCTCAATTCTCAGATCATTTCACATTAAAAATTTAAAAAATTAAAATGCACATTACACTTCCTCTCAATTCTCAGATAATTTCACATTACAAATTAAAAAAATTTAAACTCACATTACACACACTCACAATTCCCATATCATTTCACATAACAAATTAAAAAACATTAAAACTCACATAACACACCCTCACAATTCTGATAACAGTTCACATTACAAATTAGAAAACATTAAAACTCACATTACACATTCTCTAAATTCTCAGATCATTTCACATTAAAAATTAAAAAAATTAAAATTCACATTACAGTTCTCAGATAATTTCGCATTACAAATTTTAAAAAATTAAACTCACATTAAGCATTCTCACAATTCTCATATAATTTCACATTACAAATTAAAAAAATAAAAACTTACGTTACACTATCTCTCAACTTTAATATCATTTCACATTACAAATAAAATAAAAATAAAACACAAATTACCCATTCTCTCAATTCGCATATAATTTCACATTATAAATAAAAAATAAAAACTCACATTACACACTCTCTCAATTCTTAGATTATTTCAAATTACAAATTAAAAAATTAAAACTCACATTACACTTCCTCTCAAATCTCATTTCATTTCACTTTAAACATCAAAAAAAAATTAAACTCACATTACACGTTCTCTTATTCTTTATATCATTTCACATCACAAATTACAACTCACATTACACATTTTCTCAATTTTCATATAATTAACATTACACATTTTAAAAATTAAAAATCAAATTACACATTCTCTCAATTCTCATACAATTTCACATTACAAATTAAAATATTAAAACTCACATTATACATTCTCTCTATTCTCATATCATTTCCCACTAAAAAAATCCAAACTCACATTACACTTTGTCTCAATTCTCATATCATTTCACTTTACAAATTTAAGAAATTAAGGCTCACACGACACATTCTCTCAATTCTCACATGCATTAAAAATAAAAAAATTAAAACCCACATTAAACATTTTCTCAATTTTTATATCATTTCACATGAAAAATAAAAAAATAAAACTCATATTACACAGTCTGTCAATTTTAATATCATTTCACATTACAAATTAAAAAATTAAAACTCACATTACACATTCTCTTAATTCGCATATCATTTAACATTCTAGATTTAAAAAATTTAAACCCATAGTATGCATTCTCTCAATTCTCATATTATTTAACATTACACATGAAAAAAAAAATTAAAACTTATATTACACACACTCTCAATTCTAATATCATTTAACCAATTAAAAAAAAATAAAACTCACATTACACACTCTCTCAATTCTCATATCGTCTCATATTACAACTTTAAAAAATTAAAACTCACATAACACCTCTCAATTCTCATATCATTTCACATTACAAATTAAAAAAATTAAAACTCACATTGCACATTCTCTCAATTATCATATCATTTAACATTACAAATTTAAAAAAAGTAAAACTCACATTACACACCCTCACAATTCTCGTATCATTTCACATTACAAATTAAAAAATTAAAACTCACATTACACAGTATCTCAATTCTCATATTATTTCACATTATAAGTAAAAAAACATTAAAACCCTATTACACACACTCTCAATTTTAATATCATGTCACATTACAAATTTGAAAAATTAAAAATCAAATTAAATTTTCTCTCAATTCCCATATCATTTCACATTACAAATTAAAAAGTTACAACTCACATGACACATTCTCTCCATTACATTTCAAATTACAAATTTAAAAAATTGAGACTCCATTACACGTACTCTCAATTCTTATATCATTTCACATTACAAAATAACAAAATTTAACTCACATTACACGTTTTCTAAATTCTTAGATTATTTCAAATCACAAATTAAAAAATTGAAACTCACATTACACATTCTTTTAATTCTCATATCATTTCACATTACAAATCAAAAAATTTTAAAACTTACATTATACACTCTCTTTATTCTCAGATTATTTCACATTACAAATTAAAAAATTTTAAAACTTACATTATACACTCTCTTTATTCTCAGATTATTTCACATTACAAATCAAAAAATTTTAAAACTTACATTATACACTCTCTTTATTCTCAGATTATTTCACATTACAAATTAAAAAATTTTAAAACTTACATTATACACTCTCTTTATTCTCAGATTATTTCACATTACAAATCAAAAAATTAAAACTCACATTACACATTCTCTCAATTGTCATATCATTCCTCATTACAAATTAAAAAATTGAAACCCACATTACACATTCTTTTAATTCTCATATCATTTCACATTACAAATCAAAAAATTTTAAAACTTACATTATACACTCTCTTTATTCTCAGATTATTTCACATTACAAATTAAAAAATTAAAACTCACATTACACATTCTCTCAATTGTCATATCATTCCTCATTACAAATTAAAAAATTGAAACCCACATTAAACATTCTCTCAATTCTTATATCATTTCATATTACAAATTAAAAAAAATGTAAATTCACACAACACTCTCTTAATTTTCAAATTATTTCACATTACAAATTAAAAATTTTTTAACTTACATTACACATTCTCTCAATTTTCATATCATTTAACATTACAAATTTTAAAAAAATTAAACTCACATTACACATTCTCTTATTCTTATATCATTTAACATTACAAATTAAAAAAATTAAAACTCATGTTACATAGTCTTTCAATTTTAATATCATTTCACATTACAAATTTAAAAAAATTAAAACTCACATTACACATTCTCCTAATTCGCATATCATTTCTGATTACAAATTAAAAAAATTAAAACTCATGTTACACACGTTCTTTATTCTCATATCATTTTACATTATAAAAAAAGTATGAACTCACATTACACATTCTCTTAATTCTCATGACTACCGATGCAATGTATGTTCTCGACACTCACTTATTAATTTTCACTTTCAATACATCATCACGCTACATACAAAGTGTTGAAAATTCTACCTCCTATGTCGACAGTGGTAACGCTCTGCTAATTAGTAATGGCAGAATTTCTACAATTTACTCCATCCACTTCTTACTCTTGTAATCCCACTGTTTCCTGCTTCACCTTATGCTCCAATGGTATGACCCAGGTAACAAAACTTCTCAAAAACCTTAATAGCTTCATCATCTAAATATATTTTTCCACATCTGACTTCTCATCCATCTCCATTGTCTTAAACTTTTTGCATAAAAATTGGTTATCATCTCTCAAACAACCAATAATTTCACTGCATTTCTTATCTTCCCAATGCTTACAAGTGGGACAATTGTTGGATAAAAATGTAAATTTTAAAACTGTCAATTTATGTATAATATCCATAAATTTAATTGACAATAACCAGATAATCTTGATATCAAAATATGTTTGAAAAACGTAATTAGATTGAATAGATAATCACAGGATAATTTTTCTATGTAATAATTCAAATTAACAAGCAATCAGTTGGCATTTTTTATATGTATAATTTAATTTCTGAGGTTGTAACAATAATTTATGTACAAATTGATTTAATCAAAATGTAATAATGCAAATAGTTTGTACTAAATCATTTAACTTTGCCAGCAATCAACAGACAATTTTTATGTACAATAATTACATTTTTTAGACCATACCACAACAATTTTTGAATAAAATAATTAAATTAAGCGGACAGTTTTTTTGTATAGAATAATAGAATTTATCAGTCAACAATTACATTTTTAGAAAACAGTTCTACAATTTTTTCACAGAAAAAATGTTGAATTATAATAATTAGAAAATTATTGTATAAAATAATAATTATAGCAATAACAAATTCTATGGTTATTTGCAATCAAATTTGATTATTTTCTGGTTATTATTGTTAGTAAAATTTAATTATTTCATACAGAAATTGTTTTTTATCGTCAGTTAAATTTTTACATTTTATATATAAATTGTTATTCTCCATTAAATTCAATTATTTTTATACATAAATTAAATTTGCCGGCTATTGTTAGTTAAATGTTATTATTTTATGCCGGTTATTTTTAGCTGGTTATTTTTAGCTGATTTCAATTATCTTATTTCTAAATCTTTTTTTCTAAATAAATTTCATTATTAAACACTCACTGAAATTGACTCTCTATCTTCAATTAAATGCAATAATTTAATAAATTCATTGTTTTTTCGGTTAATTTTAATGTTTTATGCACAAATTAGTTATCGTCAGTTAAAAAAATCTATATATGATTTGGCTGGTTATTGTTAGTTAAATTTAATTATTTTTTACTAAAATTGACTTTTAATCAGGAATTAAATGCAATAATTTTATATATAAATTGTCTGGTCATCGTGAGTTAAATGTAATAATTTTGTATATCAATATTTTGGTTAAAGTTATTTTGATTTAAATATGCTACTCATATTTTGTCAAATTTCTTTATTTCATACATAATTTTTCTGGTTATTCTCTTTTTAATCTAATTTATTCAAAGATTTTTTTAATTTAATTATTTTACACGCAAAAATGTTCTTTTAAATTAAAATAAAGGCAACATAATTTGTAATTTATTTAAATCATTTTTAACTTTTTGAATCTATGAAAAAATAACAGACAACGAAATATTTAAATGAGTAGTGCTGGATAAACGAGTAGCAACTAGAAGTAGAAGCACTTGAAGGCGGCGTAAAAGTACAAGTGGCCAACTATTGTGGACATTAAAAGAATAATGAAGACTAAGTTGAAAAATTAATGTAAATCATTAAATCATAATGTTTTTATATGACGATAATAATGATGTTCATACAAAAGTGTATGGGCAACGGGGGGGGGGGGTAAATTATGATGCCTTTTGTTGCTTTCTACAAACTTCTTTACTAATGACACAGTGTTTATATAACTACATTCGTGTGCAGTTAAACGTGCCACGCTTTTTAAGGGGGGGGGTAATTCCAACATAGATATAAAAAAAAGATTCTTCTAAAATATTGATCAACAGATTGATTGGTGGACATATATATTACAAACTAAATTTTTATCAGAGGTTCAGTTTTTTATTCAAGTTTTATGTAAAATGATCATCTTGATTAATTTTTCGACATATTTTTAACAAAAATAACTCCTTTTACAAGCCCCTTATCGAAATTTCGAGCAGGAGATTAATGCCTAGCTGAAATTTTATAGTACTCAATACTCTTCTCAAAATTGAACAGTAACTTTTTTATGTTTTTTTTTTGTTTTATGATTTAAGTATTTTATATTCAATCCATATATTAAAAATACATAGACGTTTATTTTTCTTTAAAAATAAAATTGAATAATTTTTCAAAGTTGGTGAAGAAATCCTGAGAAAATATAAATTTATATAGCAAACAATTGTTCCTTCTTAAAAATGAAGCAAGTTCATATGGAAAAAATGTAGAGTAACTGCTTAGTTAATATTATTGCCAGGTCCACTCTGATCCAAAGAGGTGTCCTGGCCAGTCAAGGTCACATCGATATGCTAAATCGAATTTGTTCCAAGCAAGACATTAAACTTCCTCGCACACCCTTAGGCAACATGTTCACCTCTCCCTACTCGACTACCCCTAAATCCATCTCTCCCAACCGTTTTGGACTTTTTGTCTGCCTACCCTATCTCCCAACCCTAACCTAACTACTCAAATTCCTAGCCGTCCTAGATATGACACACAACTGTGAAACCTCAATTGGGGAGCGTTAAGGAATGGGGAGTAACCACTTAGTTGCCACTATTGCAAGGTTCACTTTAATCTGGAGGAGTAGCAGTACCTGTCAGGATCCCATCTGTGGGTTAAATAGAAACCATCGTCTACAGACTATTCGTTTATAAAATATATGACGCCTACAAAACAAAATGATCCACGAACCAATCGAACAGAAGATATATACACAAATGACTCAATATGACATGGTGTGAAACTAAACAACCAATCAGTTGATAATCTGAAATATTGGTGACTAATCGATACTATTAATCCGGAGATTAACAAAAAAAAAAAAATGAAATAGAAAAAAGTTGAGGGGTGGTGCGTGTGCCATATGGTATCACATTAAACTGTGTTGCTAATCGATATCATTAATCAAAAACGCATTTGGTATTTATAAAAGTCAATAACACAGTTGTAGAGGTCGAATAAGTTTGTCGATTTTTAAAAAATAGATTTGATTGTTCAATTTCGTATTTATTTTGCTCTCACAAATCAACAGCTTGCATTAGTCACTTGCAGAAATATAGCAGGAAACATGCCGTCAGATTTACCTACTTGCTGCACCTCTTTTGACAATGCGAGGTCGATAGACACACTATGAGAATATCATAATTAATTCATCAGGTTTATGTCTCATTACGAAGATATGAAACTTAAATCTAAAATTCTAGTACCAATTTTCATGAAATCTATATGATTTTGATTCTAAGAAAATGTTTACAATTAAGGGCTAAAGCTTAAGGGACCTTAAGAAGAAACTGAAATCTAAGGAATCGTGCTTAATTGGAGTCTAACGTGTATGAATCAAATTTATTGCAAATCGAAAATGTTTGAATTCAAATGTGCGGTGCCGGTGCTCGAGGTTCATACCAAAATACACTCCGGCCCCAAAGAGGATTTAAAATTGCAAACAAACACTAATACTGATTCTAGGGTATTTTGCCTATGATAAATGTACAGTGTCTGTTCTGATATTGTCCTTCATTTGTTCTGTCCTCGGTCAGTGAAGTGGAAATCCTTCTGGACTAAGGCATTTTTGATTTTTGTCTGAACCTAAAATTGCTCTCTTTTGGAGAAATGGATAAAAAAAGACCTTGTGTCTAATCCTGAACTTGTGACGAGGCAAGTAAACAAACAGACCAAATTTACTCGACAGAATCAGTTAAATTATACATTGATTCAATACATTATTGAGTTTGCATAACGGAATACAAATTTGCAAAGTTAACATCATAGTAAGTAATGGTTTAATGCACGCACGCAGTAAATTAATGCTGGTTTAATTGTAGAATAAGAATCTTGATTTCGCCCACAATTTGGATTAAAGCTGATCTTAAATTGTATTTTCTGTTTTGAAATAAAATTTGCATTATATATATATATATATATATATATATATATATATATATATATATATATATATATATATATCCGTGTATTTGCGTGTGTATATGTGCGTGTGTATATATATTACTTTGCATTATATATATATATATATATATATATATATATATATATATATATATATATATATATATATATTATTATTATTATTATTATTATTCAGGTTTAAGTTTTTTTTATTTATTTAAAACTTATACATAACTATGCATTACAGTGTTCGTTTTAAACTCTGCACGGTTAAATCGCACACACACACACACACACACACACACACACACACACACATACACACACATATAAGTATTTATTTAATTCTGTCCAAAGTTTTTCTCGCTGACAGATCCATTTTTTATCATTGTTGTTATTAAAGTTTAATAATAATAATAATAATAATATAATAATAATAATAATAATAATAATAATAACAATAATAATAACAACAACAAACTATATCGTTATATTTATACCTTTTCGTTTTTTTTTTGTTTTTTTGTTTTTTTTTGTGGTTTTTTTCCTTAAAATCCCTAAAGTGCTCCTTATTCTGTTTTAATGAATAAGATATTTTGAATAAAAATACAACTGGCCGACAGTGATGAAAAAAAGTTGGCACTAAAGTTCCATTTTACACATTTAAAATAAAATATAATTACAGGTTTATTTTAAGATTAAAAATACAGTTTTATACATAAATGTACGAAAAATGAAATAAAAAATTTTAACAGGGTCTGTTCTAAAATTGAACCGATTTCTCTTTTAATGCGTTGTTAATTTGTTACTGTTAAAAGCAACTCTATGTAAGTGCTGTTCTGTTCTGCCATCTTTTTAAATGAAGGGTCAAACACTAAAACTAAGAATGCCCTTAGGGCGCTAAACAATCCCTTCTGTGGCGGGATGGGGTCAACCCTCCTCCCAACAACAACAAGGTAAGCAGCAGCTCAATCTATGGCCTATGTGGGTTGTTTGGTTTGATACAAGGTAAATACCTTACCTCCACGTGGCCAAGTCAAGCAGAAAAAGGGTATGTGTGTGTGTAATCAAATCAAGTTAAACCAAAGTGTTATTCCGTTCGTTTTTTGGAGAGGGGTTCATGTCAAACCCTGACATCATGTCATTTATATAAACAAATGTGTTGTTGTTCGTTGTTCGATTATACACGCGGGATTGTTTTGTCTTTTATTTTCCTAAACGAGTGTCGAAAGCCTCTCTTTAACTAGATATTCCTTTCTCTCTTTTCGTCAGCTTCTTTAATGTTCTTTTTATACCTACATGCCAGAAAAGAAAATACTCACCCTTTCCTGATTTTATGGATTTTTCTATTTCTTTCTCTCAATATTTCATTCTAACTTTGATCAGCGGTTTTTATTATATACTTTCACTTTCTCTATCCTTTTGCCTTTCTATCACTTTCTCTCTCTCTCTCTCTCTCTCTCTCTCTCTCTCTCTCTCTCTCTCTCAACACTCTCTCGTTCTTTGACCCTCCTCTCTCTCTCCCTCTCTCTCTCTTTTCTCTCTCTCTCTCTCTCTCTCTAGTTTTCTTCTTTCACTCGATATTCTCGCACGTTCCCCCTCTTTCTCTCTCTCTATCTCCATTTCTCTCGACTATGTGCACTTCAATTGCAGTAGGCGATCTCAACTCACGTGGCAAATCTCGTCGTATCCGATATTATCAAGGAGGTTTTTGTTTTATGTAATACATATACTTTATCGCGTCTGTGTCTGTCTGTCTAAAATGTCCGTCTGTCAAACTATAAAATACGAACAACACTGAATCATATTTGAAAAGACGTTTCTTTATTCATCAAAGTCGAATGTATGGAGAACAGATCAAGTAAAAGAAAAACGTATGGAAAATGGAAAGAAAAGCTGGGTAGAGTGGGAGTAAGAGAGGGCGCCATGAAACTGGATGGGAGGGGGATAAAAGCAAAGAAGGAGAGGGGGGAGTGACTTCAACATCATTAATATTCATGATTGAAGAACTCGCTTTGAAGAATCCAAGAGAACCACAATAACGCGATTAATGAAAGCACAGCAAAGCCACAATATATGACTATATATATATATATATATATATATATATATATATATATATATATATATATATATATATATATATAACTGTATTAATTGCTACATGAAAGTGCTCAATAGCGATGATAGAGCCGATGTTGTTTCAGTTATGGAATAAATAATGCATGATGTAATGATTAGATTTTTTTTTTTTTTTTTTTGAGCGATCTTTAAATGTCATTTATGTCAGTTCTAAGATACGTTCCCAACAATGTGATTTTGCTACTGTCAACCTGAGCTTTTCAGTCTTACGGGATCACCCTCCCTCCGGTTTACCTTCTCTCTTTGAGAATTAATTAGTTTACTGCTAATCGCCTGAGGCGCTCATACTGAGAAATGCCTACAAGAAGGAAGAGGCATTTTTTTTGTAGACCAAGACAACTTCTTCCTATGCACTTAAAAATAAAATTGTATTACATTTTTCACCCCAAACAAGGCAGAGTGCCACTTTGATGTAGGGTGCTACTATCAGGGACATAAGTTGCAGAGATACTATGTAGGGAGTTGAGCAGCAATATGTTTTCTTCGCAGCAGCCTTGGCAATGCTCTCGATGTATCTGTCCCAACTCATGTTCTCTGTGAACGTTAGGTTGAAGATTTTGAAAGAAGTTCTTTAGCCATAGCTATTGGTGGTTGAGTTTCTTGTAATAATTGAAGGAAACAAGTTTTGTTTTGAAATCATTACTTGACCTTGTGTTTACCCCTACCCTGATAGTTAATTAGTTGTGTTCGTTAACTCCTTAAAAAGGAGGTAAATAATCATGAACTATAGATATGTTTACGAAAACAACATGACCACCACTTGAAATCATACGAATTTTGGAAGGTTTGTAGCACTTACAATTGGACGAAGAGGTTTTACCTTGAAATATAATGTGGCACACTGTTTCTCAGAACATATCACCGTCTAGAAGTTGAGACATAATCAAGTAAGATGTATTTAACTAAAATAAATAAAAGACAAAAGAATTACTTCGTTGTTGTTCTTTTTTTCCACACTGGCATATTTCCACTTCCTAACTTGTGATACCCTTCTATGACCCCTACGCACACACACACACACACACACACACACATATATATATATATATATATATATATATATATATATATATATATATATATATATATTGAGAGAAAGTGGGGGAAGGGGAGAGAAAGATACTGATAATTAAAAGCTTATACTTCCCTTTAACATAGAACCAATAGATAATATAGGGAGAAATTTATATTATTTTACTTACACAAGTGTTGTTCCCTGGAGTCTGAGTGACACGTCTCTTCAGATTTCCAGGAATCTCTGTTGTTTTTTGTTTTTTTTGTTGTTTTTTTTTTGCATTCTCACAGAAACCATTTACCATTGATTTCTTATCGATATGATCACTAGTTTTCTCTAGAACCCGAATGATTATTTCATTACTTTTCATGCTGTTCCAGTAGAAATCTAAATAATGGCCTTTTGTGCCATGCTTTGTATAGTATTAATTGTATAGTACTGTACCATGTGCTTTGTATAGTGTTAATTGTATAGTACTGTACCATGTGCTTTGTATAGTGTTAATTGTATAGTACTGTACCATGTGCTTTGTATAGTGTTAATTGTATAGTACTGTACCATGTGCTTTGTATAGTGTTAATTGTATAGTACTGTACCATGTGCTTTGTATAGTGTTAATTGTATAGTACTGTACCATGTGCTTTGTATAGTGTTAATTGTATAGTACTGTACCATGTGCTTTGTATAGTGTTAATTGTATAGTACTGTACTATGTGCTTTGTATAGTATTAATTGTATAGTACTGTACCATGTGCTTTGTATAGTGTTAATTGTATAGTACTGTACTATGTGCTTTGTATAGTATTAATTGTATAGTACTGTACCATGTGCTTTGTATAGTGTTAATTGTATAGTACTGTACCATGTGCTTTGTATAGTATTAATTGTATAGTACTGTATCATGTGCTTTGTATAGTGTTAATTGTATAGTACTGTACTATGTGCTTTGTATAGTATTAATTGTATAGTACTGTACTATGTGCTTTGTATAGTGTTAATTGTATAGTACTTTACTATGTGCTTTGTATAGTATTAATTGTATAGTACTGTACCATGTGCTTTGTATAGTGTTAATTGTATAGTACTGTACCATGTGCTTTGTATAGTATTAATTGTATAGTACTGTATCATGTGCTTTGTATAGTGTTAATTGTATAGTACTGTACTATGTGCTTTGTATAGTATTAATTGTATAGTACTGTACTATGTGCTTTGTATAGTGTTAATTGTATAGTACTGTACTATGTGCTTTGTATAGTATTAATTGTATAGTACTGTACCATGTGCTTTGTATAGTGTTAATTGTATAGTACTGTACCATGTGCTTTGTATAGTATTAATTGTATAGTACTGTACCATGTGCTTTGTATAGTATTAATTGTATAGTACTGTACCATGTGCTTTGTATAGTGTTAATTGTATAGTACTGTACTATGTGCTTTGTATAGTGTTAATTGTATAGTACTGTACCATGTGCTTTGTATAGTATTAATTGTATAGTACTGTACTATGTGCTTTGTATAGTATTAATTGTATAGTACTGTATCATGTGCTTTGTATAGTGTTAATTGTATAGTACTGTACCATGTGCTTTGTATAGTGTTAATTGTATAGTACTGTACCATGTGCTTTGTATAGTGTTAATTGTATAGTACTGTACCATGTGCTTTGTATAGTGTTAATTGTATAGTACTGTACTATGTGCTTTGTATAGTGTTAATTGTATAGTACTTTACTATGTGCTTTGTATAGTATTAATTGTATAGTACTGTACCATGTGCTTTGTATAGTGTTAATTGTTCATTTGGTTCCAATTTATACTATGCTTTTTCAAGATTTTCACAACTGTTTCACGTGCTTCTATTGTTATTGGCATCACAAATTGTCTTTAGTTCTCTAGCAAAATTCTTTTTCTTTTTCTTTTCCTTTTTCTTTTCCTTGATCTTCACTCTATGACCTGCATGGACGCTGAAATCTACTAGTTGGGATGTTTTTCTCTTTTTGTCGCTTATTATCACACCTAATCTTCTTGCTTGAATGGGTTTGTGGGTAATAGAATTTTATGAATTTTTTTATTTTTTAATACTGACACCGGTTTGTGTTGTGGTAGTACCATATGTATTGATGCTCAAAGTGCATGCGTTTTCATAGTTTTTCAGTGGACTACCTTTCCAACACAGTCCTGTCTGTCTTGGTGTTTCTTTGGAGATTGCTGCATTCACTTATGATTTAGTTAAATGTCTCGTCTCTTTGTCCACAGAATTTTCTGTTTTCTGTTTTCCGGGATTTTGTCTGTCATGTAGTTTGTCCTGATTGTGTTGTTTTAATAGTAGTTCCATTTCTATATGCAAGTGTTTTTTTTTTTTTTTCAGCCATGTCCACATGTTTGTGGGTGCCATTTGTTCGATCAGTCTTATACGTCATCTATATAGATACGTCTTCCATTTTACTTTGCTTGCCATTTTGTTTTCTGCTAGTCTTCCATGTAAGATTTGCTGTGTATTATTATTATTATTATTATTATTATTATTATTATTATTGTTGTTGTTGTTGTTGTTGTTGGTGGTGGTGGTGGTGTTCTTGCATAAATCAATATCAGTGATCACTCATTGGCAAAAAACGATAATCTTGTCTGGAGTTTCTACAGAGTTCCTATACTCCCAGCTTATATTGTAAACAATTTTGTAATCTCGTAGCATTGCTAGTAACGACTGTTCATTTTTCTGGAATTTAAGTGACAATAAGCCTCTTCAGGATTTCAGTAATCTAAGTACCCTTCCCATGAATGGTGTTATCTCCCTTGACCTTTCCATCCTCTAGATCCTTCACAATTAATTAGAGTTATACCACCATTTTTTGTGGGTGGAGGAAGGAGTGTCAGATTATAGGATTTTTCTTACATATCCAGCTTGGCAGTTTCAGTTTCCTTGGTTTCATGAAATTACCTTTTTTATATTTCTAGTTGTGCTTGCATAACACTTCTGCTTCAACTGATTGGCCGATGCCACCTGGTTATGTGGGTTGGATTCAACACATACACACACACGCACACACATATATATGTATATTTTACTTGGGAGTCACCACTTATCAAGGCTCGCAGGCAACTCAAGGATAAGGGTTAATGAATATAAGGTGGTAGTGTAGTGATCGTTAATGGTATAAATTGGGTAGAATTTGATTATTTATAGGGACGGCTCAAGAACTTGTTTACATTGGATTTGAAGGCTACCAAAACAGTGTTCCACAGGCGGGCAGTTCTGGGAAAGAAGCTTTGTTCATGGAATCTGAATTTAGATTTAGGCACAGTTAGAGAATGGAGGAAATTGCATATGGTGGTTGTAGATAGTCGAGTGTTTTTTGAGAAACTTTGGCGAAGGGAAATGATAAATTGGAGTTCAGTCGATATATTTTCTAAATATTTCAGTACTGTGTTTTCATGGTGTCAGCTCTTCTTCTGACTCCAAATTTCTCATAGTCTTTTTCGAACTTTTGAGTCCTCTCATATTTATTGGCATAACAGTATTTTTCTTCATATTCTATGTTCTTTTCAGCTGTCAAACTGTGTATTTAATTAATTTTTCTGTCTCTGCAATTTTAAACAGTTTTCTGCTGGGACAGTGAAATGTTCTATTTAGTTTTCAGAGCCGGTTTTCTTGCTTGGATGAATTTGTATTTCTATGTTCTAAAAGGATTTTATGTTTTCGTTTTCCAATATTGGCTTCCATTTGTGCTTATATCATTTATTTGCATGTTCAAAATGCATTCATTTGCATAGTTCCCAATAATCTATATTTCCAGTCATGTTCCTTTCTGACTATTTTGCTGTATTGATTTATGACATTGTTTACCGCTTCGTCTCTTTACCCACAGAGTCTACATTAACTGCTTTTCTGGATAGTTTTATCATGGCTTTTATATAATTCTGATTGCATTATTCTATGCAGCTCTCTGTAACGATTTTATATTTTGGTCAAGTGTCCTATTCGTAGCCATGTTCCTGTGTCTGTATGTGGTATTTGTTTAGTTTGTCCATGTAGCTGCTCCTCTTCCCATTTTACTTCTTTGTTTTTCCCTCTTCTTGTTTACGTTGGCTGTACTTTATTGTATTTTGAGTTATGTATTTTTCTACTCCTTTAAATAAATCGCCTATAAAATGTTCTTTCCTTTTTATATAGAATATGTTATTTCTTTTTATGTCATTATCAGCCGGCTTCGTTTCATGTACTACAGTTCACTTTTGTCAAGAGTATGCAGTCAATAGTATCTATTTTACCATGAATGCAATCAAAATATTTCTTTCTTTTATTTGGTCTTTTCTATATGATAGATATTCAAGGAGCTTTCTTCTTCTCAGACATTTTACTCTAATCATTTTTTTCAATGTCTTTAATGATTTGATTGTGTTTGCTTCGAAAATGACTTTTTATATTTTACATGTTACCTAAATGACTAACTCATCTCTTAATCAGGCAATTCTGTGTTATTTGATATCTCCAATGTTCTCCTATTCATAAAAAATAATAATGCATATTTTTATTCCTATATTCTTCCATTCCTATATTCTTCCATTCTTAGATTCTAATTGTTCTTATTAGTGCTTTTTTTGTTTGTGGCAAATGGTAGCAGATTACCCATATTAAAATTTAAAAAAAATGGTTTATTTTTTCTTTTGTGCCTCAAATACGTATCCGATATTGCATTTCTGAAGTATATTGGTGAGTGGCATCATGGCTGAAGAAATCTAGTGAAGATGCTTCTCTGTATTCTAACAAGTGTTGTCGGTTGTAGTTTCCATATTACCATTGCTTTTTGTACCTTTTCTATCAAGGTCAGGATGGTGCTGTCTTTCTTTAGTCTCTGTAGTCACCACTATCTCACTGACATCATCAAAAGGGACCTTTACATGGGGTCACTAAAGATTTTGTCAGGCAAGGTTTATTATAATATAGTTCTATTTAAAAGTATAGAAACATTTCCGAGAGTATACTACAAACAATGGTGTGAGAATATGGTATGAAATCAGCTTTATTTAGTTCATGTGACGTTTCGGTACAATTTACGACTTCTTCAGATATACAGAAGACAATAAAAATGAAATGTTTACATTTGAGATATCATTAAAAATGATAATTTATGATTAAAGATAAAAAAATACTTTCACATACAAAGATTTTCTAGTTATTATTCATGCCATGTACAAATACAGGCGTGTGTGCAACTTAAGGTCAATGCATTTAAACATCAAAGTTAAGTAGTTTAGTGTCTGATCAGGATTTAAATAGGTAACCACTAGGGAATAATAAGCTGTTTTCCTTGAATCTGTTCACTAAAATAAAACAAGAAAAACGAACAGGCCACCAGATTGCTCTAAATTTCAGCCAAAATATCAATTAGAGACATATATTAATACAGATAGATAGATAGATAGATAGATAGATAGATAATCTGAACCGGATATTGATCGATTGTGAGAGTTAAACAGATATATATTAATGGTTTTAAATAGATCAGTATATATCAATGGTACAGACAGACAGACAGACAGACATAATAAACTGAGATAGATAAATAAATACATTCATACATGTTAATGAATTGAGATAAATCTTAATAGAGATCGATGGATAAGTAGTATTTACTTCCTATTTTGGAGGTTAAACCCAAGGTCAAATGTGATTATAAGAAGCGAGCGAACTAGTATAAATGAACTCTAGCCTACGAAAAATGGTTGAGCGAACTCATCTGGATTCCCTGGTAGAGGCGTCTATGACGATTAGCAATAAACTAAACTTTTTTCAAAAAGAAGATAAATCCTGGGGGGGGGTGAACTTCCTAAGACTAAACAGCACCCTACATCAGCACGACAGCAAAGTCACTGTCAGACTGATTTGCATCATAATTGCATGATATAACATAGATAGATAGATAGATAGATAGATAGATAGATAGATAGATAGATAGATAGATATCAGTGGGCTGAGATTCACGGATATAAATATTCAGAGATAGATTATAACATAAATGCTATTTAATAATATTTATCTTAGAACGTCTGCAATGATAAATACACACACATTATTTATATGGCCTCTATTTTTTTTTCATTTATCCCTTTCCTCTGCATTGTCACTGTACCTAATATCGATCGTAGCGATCGATATTTCCATCTCGTGTTGTTGGTGGTAGACAGTGTAGCACTATGAGTAGCAGGAACAGTGGTTGAAGCAGAAGCGGTAGCAGCATCAGGACGATTCATGTGAACGAAGCAAGATCTATAATGGCTGACAGTTTGCTGAATAGGAAAATGCTATTAGATAGATAGATAAATAAATAAATAGATAGATAGATAGATAGATAGATAGATAGATAAACAGACTTATTTATTTGTATGAAAATAGTAAATAATAAATGTGGTTTACCTATCTATAGTTAATGTAATTATTTGTGATTTATTATCGTTAGTAGCAAAAATATGTCCCCCTCTCCCCCTCTGATTTTGCTAGTCTAAAGAATGAGTGAACATATACTACACTTCCCCCTTTTTTAATGGAGGACGTAAGGCCTAAGAGAATGATTTCATAACAACAGAATAGATATTAAACTACCACCTCTGCCAAAAAATGACGTTAATCGTTTGGAAGATGATATGATGAGCATAGATTAGATACTATAGTACTCCCATAACACCAAAAAACAAAGGAAGTAATGCCTGGGATGGTGGCATCATGGTGAACAAATATATACTACACTGCCCTGCTGAACTAGGAGATAATACTTTGTAGTGGTGACACTCGAACAGATACTACACTACCCGTCACCGTGAATTGAGCATTGAAAGATAGGACATTCGTCTGAAACAGTATAAATGATTGAACGGAGGATGCAATGATAGTAAGAGTATAGTTCTGGTTTAAGACAGGCAGATACCAAATCTCCATAGTAATATATCAATCACTATCTGAATGTATATCCAACCTTTTGTGTGTGCATAAGGTCTTCTGTTTTGATTCGGCTCTGTTCCGATTTTAAGAAGTTGATTTTCATGTTATTGTACACTAGTTGTGCCTATCAAGCGTTGCCCGGGAGTATTTTTACTTTCATATATATATATATATATATATATATATATATATATATATATATATATATATATATATATATATATACCAAATTATATATTTTTTCAATAGAATTTTAATATTGAGTTTAAAGATTATGTATTACTAGCGGGTTGGGGCAGGCATTGTCCTGTCGTAAAATATGCTTACATATAATATTTTAATTTATCCAGATTTTATATATAAGAGTTAATTCTCTACCGATTATTTCATATGATATTGTACCTAATATATAGTTGTGATTTCAAAAGTAAAATACAAAAGAATCATGACTTGGGTAACATCAGCAAGAATTGAAAGTGAAACCAAAGGGAAAATTTGTTTCAGCTTGACCACCGACAGTCGAATATGAAATAGTTAAAAATAAATTAATATTAATGTACAAATGTATATATATTTGCGCATGTGTAAAAAAGCAGTTTAAGTCGACTTACGATTAGCAACTTCTAATTTCTTTCAATTTTGACCCCCCTTTTTTTAACCTCTTAGCAACTGTTTTAACCGGGTAAAGATCTATTAAAAAGGGTCTACAAAAATTCAATCATTTGAGTTGCCTCAGGAGAGATACCGTTTGAAGAAAATGGAGACAGACAGACAGACAGACAGACAGACATAGTGAGCTTTATAAATGAAATTTGGTCATTAACTTATTAATTGAACCACATCGTATAAAAAACTATATGTATTAAGTTAATATTGCTTTAATCTTTATTTCTTAAATGAATCCAAAACTTTCAGTATTTTAACACACGAGAATTTACTACAAATTTCAAAGCTAGAAATGAATTTCATACTCGACAGTTTAAATGCTTCCAAATTATTTTCAAAATTAAAAGTTTTACAAAGTAATTTTAGATAAAATAATTTAATTACGTTTTAAATAAGATTTAAAAAATTTATTTTATGCTATTCCATTTTGACTTCCATAAAAGATTGATTAATGATAAATAACGAAAAAATAATGCGTGCAAAACACACACACACACACACACACACACGGACACACAAGTTATATATCATGAATTTTAGAAATATAGATATTAGTTATGAAAAAATTGTCATAGGTAATGACGTAGATAGATATGAGTATACTTAGAAATATAGACATGAGTTATGAATTGAACAAACGAATGTAGATGGAAAGAATAAAAAATGAACTACAAGAATATCTGTCACAGCATGGTCAAAATTGATTGCACCAATTTGATGTTCCTTTACGAAGATTAAAACCAAGATATCATCATGTCCATTTTATGCCTAGAACCATTATTTTAATTTAAATCCATTACAGTCCATTACATGATTTTGGTTCTAGAAAATGTCTACCATAAAAGAGTTTAAAGAAGAAATTGAAAATTCACAGAATCTTGCTAATGACTAATGATTATAAATTAAATTCAATTCAAATGGGAAATATTTAAATTTCAAAGGTTGTGACCTTATTATACCGCTTAAAAGTGTTTAAATAATAAAGCTGAAATTTGGGGAATATTTATTAATTGATGTCGAATACTTATTGCTAAAATTTCACAAAAATCGGCTGCATCTGAATTTTTATTTTACTCACTTTGCATAGAATTAAAATAAAATATAGCCCACATTTAGACCACTTATGCCGACAAGGTGTGTTCCAAAATTCATAATGATCAGTTAATAAGTTTAGAAGTGAACCGTGTACATAGAAATATCTATATATATAAATATATGATTACTTTATAAAGATGGAGCTTGATATGTGGATGGCCACATGGGTCCGAATAAACAAAGGGATTAAATTTTGGGTGAAAAATTATTCCTGTCCTTACTTGCCCCCCCCCCCATAAGGGCAAAGTAGTCTTTTTTTATGTGGGGAAAATTCAACTCCCCAAATCGGAGATTCTGGATTAGGACAAAAACAAAATTGCTTCAGTCTAGAAAGAGTTATCCTTTACTTTGCAAGGCTAGAAAAGATAAAGTGTGGAATCAGAACAAATACTATAGTTTGATCAAAACCAAGGATTTATTTAAATTATTTGTATTATTCAAACTAGACTTTTCATTTTGGATGTAATGTTATTTACCTCGTTCCAAAAAGTTAAACACATGGTCAAGTTTTCTCACAATGTTTTGGCCAATGTAACCTCCAGCCTATTTTGTCAAACTCAGGAATATTTATGCTTAACTGGGGAATTCATAGGAAATTTTCAACAGAATCCATAATTTAATCGGTGGGGAAATAGATTTTTCTCACTTTGTCAACAATGACTGGGTCGAAACGTTAAGTAATTTTTAGTTTATTCCTCGCTTTTGGTGACGATTGAACCTTCAATCTTCAGAAAACTATCATTTTGAACTGATTATTATTCGAAACCTTTATCCATTGCACCATGTGTCCATGGCAACTATTATCTACTTCCATCCCATCTCAGCAAGATGTGGCACAAGGTCAGCACTCTCAACTGCGCACTCTGTCTCTACAAATAGCAATGAGCATTCCTCATTAGAAGTCGTTACGGTGGTTAATAAACGAACCTCAAAAAGAAAAGGTAATCTAATGGAGAGCACAACTGGCTGAACTTTACAAACTTTGCTCTTGTTAACATTGAATATTGCTATATAAGGTTAACATTGAATATTGCTATATAAGGTTAACATTGAATATTGCTATATAAGGTTAACATTGAATATTGCTATATAAGGTTAACATTGAATATTGCTATATAAGGTTAACATTGAATATTGCTATATAAGGTTAACATTGAATATTGATATATAAGGTTAACATTGAATATTGCTATATAAGGTTAACATTGAATATTGCTATATAAGGTTAACATTGAATATTGCTATATAAGGTTAACATTGAATATTGATATATAAGGTTAACATTGAATATTGCTATATAAGGTTAACATTGAATATTGCTATATAAGGTTAACATTGACTATTGCTATATAAGGTTAACATTGAATATTACTATATAAGGTTAACATTGAATATTGCTATATAAAGTTAACATTGAATATTGCTATATAAGGTTAACATTGAATATTGCTATATAAGGTTAACATTGAATATTGCTATATAAGGTTAACATTGAATATTGCTATATAAGGTTAACATTGAATATTGCTATATAAGGTACACATTGAATATTGCTATATAAGGTTAACATTGAATATTGATACATAAGGTTAACATTGAATATTGCTATATAAGGTTAACATTGAATATTGCTATATAAGGTTAACATTGAATATTGATATATAAGGTTAACATTGAATATTGCTATATAAGGTTAACATTGAATATTGCTATATAAGGTTAACATTGAATGTTGCTATATAAGGTTAAAATTGAATATAGCTATATAAGGTTAACATTGAATATTGCTATATAAGGTTAACATTGAATATTGCTATATAAGGTTAACATTGAATATTGCTATATAAGGTTAACATTGAATATTGCTATATAAGGTTAACATTGAATATTGCTATATAAGGTTAACATTGAATATTGATATATAAGGTTAACATTGAATATTGCTATATAAGGTTAACATTGAATATTGCTATATAAGGTTAACATTGAATATTGCTATATAAGGTTAACATTGAATATTGATATATAAGGTTAACATTGAATATTGCTATATAAGGTTAACATTGAATATTGCTATATAAGGTTAACATTGAATATTGCTATATAAGGTTAACATTGAATATTACTATATAAGGTTAACATTGAATATTGCTATATAAAGTTAACATTGAATATTGCTATATAAGGTTAACATTGAATATTGCTATATAAGGTTAACATGTAATATTGCTATATAAGGTTAACATTAATTATTGCTATATAAGGCAGCTGTTTATTTATTTCCATATTATTTAACATTGAATATTGCTATATAAGGTTAACATTGAATATTGATATATAAGGTTAACATTGAATATTGCTATATAAGGTTAACATTGAATATTGCTATATAAGGTTAACATTTAATATTGCTATATAAGGTTAACATTGAATATTGATATATAAGGTTAACATTGAATATTGATATATAAGGATACATTGAATATTGATATATAAGGTTAACATTGAATATTGCTATATAAGGTTAACATTGAATATTGCTATATAAGGTTAACATTGAATATTGCTATATAAGGTTAACATTGAATATTGCTATATAAGGTTAACATTGAATATTGCTATATAAGGTTAACATTGAATATTGCTATATAAGGTTAACATTGAATATTGCTATATAAGGTACACATTGAATATTGCTATATAAGGTTAACATTGAATATTGCTATATAAGGTTAACATTGAATATTGCTATATAAGGTTAACATTGAATATTGCTATATAAGGTTAACATTGAATATTGCTATATAAGGTTAACATTGAATATTGCTATATAAGGTTAACATTGAATATTGCTATATAAGGTTAACATTGAATATTGCTATATAAGGTTAACATTGAATATTGCTATATAAGGTTAACATTGAATATTGCTATATAAGGTTAACATTGAATATTGCTATATAAGGTACACATTGAATATTGCTATATAAGGTTAACATTGAATATTGCTATATAAGGTTAACATTGAATATTGCTATATAAGGTTAACATTGAATATTGCTATATAAGGTTAACATTGAATATTGCTATATAAGGTACACTTTGAATATTGCTATATAAGGTACACATTGAATATTGCTATATAAGGTTAATATTGAATATTGCTATATAAGGTTAATATTGAATATTGCTATATAAAGTTAACATTGAATATTGCTATATAAGGTTAACATTGAATATTGCTATATAAGGTACACATTGAATATTGCTATATAAAGTTAACATTGAACATTGCTATATAAGGTTAACATTGAATATTGCTATATAAGGTTAACATTGAATATTGCTATATAAGGTTAACATTGAATATTGCTATATAAGGTACACATTGAGTATTGCTATATAAAGTTAACATGAAATATTGGAATATAAGGTTAACATTAAATATTGCTATATAAGGTTAACATTGAATATTGCTATATAAGGTTAACATTGAATATTGCTATATAAGGTTAACATTGAATATTGCTATATAAGGTTAACATTAAATATTGCTATATAAGGTTAACATTGAATATTGCTATATAAGGTTAACATTGAATATTGCTATATAAGGTTAACATTGAATATTGCTATATAAGGTTAACATTGAATATTGCTATATAAGGTTAACATTGAATATTGCTATATAAGGTTAACATTGAATATTGCTATATAAGGTTAACATTGAATATTGCTATATAAGGTTAACATTGAATATTGCTATATAAGGTTAACATTGAATATTGCTATATAAGCTTAACATTGAATATTGCTATATAAGTTTAACATTGAATATTGCTATATAAGGTTAACATTGAATATTGCTATATAAAGTTAACATTGAATATTGCTATATAAGGTTAACATTAAATATTGCTATATAAGGTTAACATTAAATATTGCTATATAAGGTTAACATTGAATATTGCTATATAAGGTTAACATTGAATATTGCTATATAAGGCAGCTGTTTATTTATTTCCATATTATCAAGGAAAATATGAGACAAGGTCGGAAGCTAGGGGGAAAAGCCAACCTTCCCAAAGAAGTACTGTTTCTACAAAAATAGCAATGAAGAGACCCAAGAGCATTTCCCAGTAGGAGTTCCTCAGACGATCAACAATATACCAACCCTATTCTCAAAGACAAAAGGTAATGCTTCGGAAGGTGCACCTCCTAGGACTGAGCTGGATCATAACTCATTCCAAGAGAAGAGAGCTTGGAGCCACCATGCCAGCCACTAAGTCTGTCAGATTTTATGCCGTGGCAATCCTTGGATAGTATGACGATTGCAAGGGGCTAATCAATTCATAGCAAACATTGTGCATTAATATACTCAACCAAGATACATATAATTTGCATAATTTCCTCAAGTAAATGGCCGTCTACCACTCTGATTAGTGAATTCCTGTATTCACATTGACCGAGCTCTACCACAAATATGTCGACACACACCAGCCCTTTCGAATGACAGGAAATAATTAGCAATTCCATCTAGCCTTCACTTTTTTACAACACTAGATATGAATGATAGATTATATAAGTATATTACATATGCAGAAATAAAAATAAATCACAGCGACTCATCAATTTTATTTTATTTCCAATATTTAGGAGTCACGTAAGGAGGGTGTGGCGCACGCTGATATCCAGCGAATAGACAAGGGAACAAGGATCCATTACAAAAATAAAAAAAAAAATATTCTAAAATACAACAGCGATAACAGGTTCCATTTGTGTTCGTATAGAGAAGAGTTGGATTAGTGCAATCAAATGAAATGTTATTGTATTCTTTTCTGATTTTTGTCGTTTGAAGCTGAAAAGACGTCCAGAGGATGAGACAGACCGACGTGCAAATAAATGTAAATCCTCAAGAAGACACAAATTGCTGAATCGTATTTTTGATTGAATTGGAAGTAAAAAAAAACATAAGAGGACATTTTGGGGAACTATCAGATTAAATATTAAACATAATTTAATCTGTATATCTGTACTGTATTAATATAGTGTGCATGTTGTGTGCCATTTGCTAAGAGTTCTGAGAAGATTAGAAAATGATTAAAACGACGATTAGAAAATGGTCAAAGTGAAGATTAGAAGGTAGTTAAAACGATGCTTAAAAGATGGTTAAAACGACGCTTAAAAGATGATTAAAACAAAGATAAAAAGATGGTTAAAGTGAAGATTAGAACTTGAGTAAAAACTACGATTAAAAAATGATATAAAACAAAGTTTAGAAGGTGATTAAAACGAGGTCAGAAAAAGGATTATAACAAAGATTAGAAATTGGGTAAAACGATGACTAGAAGATGATTAAAAACGAAGATTAGAAGGTGGTTAAAACGACGACTAGAAGATGATTAAAACTATAATTAAAAGATGGGAAAAACGTAGATTACATGATTAAAACGACGATTAGAAGATGATAAAATCGAAGATTAGAAAATGGTTAAAACGAAGAATTAGAAAATGGTAAAAACAAAGATTTCTAAAGTGACAGAACGCTAAAAAAATAATAATACTAACATTAACATAAGCTGTAAGACTGCATACCTCCACATGACAACGTAAGGATGCGTCAGACGATCTTCATATTGTACACTTTGTTTCCTACGTTATACTATAGAAACTTTGATAACGCAAAGTCTATCAGATCAAGCTGAATATTTGCATGGAGAACATTAGATTTATACACCAAGTTTCTAAAACAGAAAGGAAATCATATCAAAAACTATAATTATAAAGCATTATTGGTGTGAGGAATAAATCGCAAAAAGACAACAAAGTACTCTTTCACCAAGACAATGCACCATTTCATAGTCAATCACAACGATGGCAAAACTACATGAATTCAATTTTGAATAATTTCCGCACTTACAGTATTCTCGAAATCTGGCTCCAGTGATTATCAGCCATTTGCAGGCCTCAGAAGAATGCTCTAGAGAAAGGCATATTTTGAGGCAAAAAATCATTCTGTAAAAAGACACCAAATTCTTAGAGAAGCGTGTGTCACTCTAGAAGATGGATTAATTTGATGAATTAAGTTGATGAATTAAGTTGAATTTTACCTAAAAGTAGTTCAGGTTCATTCAATCATTAAAATATTATGAAATAAAGCGAAAGTGCGACACATCGACTAACAAACAACTAAATCTTCCATGGAGGAATTAAATAAATACATATTGCAAGATGTCTAAAACATGAAATGAAAATTTCAGATAAATTTGAATATCAGTTTAAGGAAGAGTGAATAAGCATGGCGACACACAAGTAAAAACAACAAACGTATTAAAAAAAGCAGAACCAATACATTTCAGTTGATTCATTATATTTTCTTCTATTTTAGATATGCATTTTGTTCTATATATCTATATATTTTCTTATACAACTTTAATTTTTATTTCAAATGATGTATTTTCAAATAAGTTATCGTCATAATACTTTATATGTAACTAGCAGGGCCACTTGGCGCTGCTCGGGACCGTATAAACAATGAGAAAAATGAAGTTAATTTTGAACAGACCTGTTATTCTTAGGACAGAAGAATTTTTTTATGCCTATGCATTTCGAGCAAAAGATTATTTTACCTACCCTAGGACAGGTATTATGCCACATATGTATAATTATTAATTGTACCTTCCCTAGGACAGGTATTATGCCACATATGTATAATTATTAATTGTACCTTAAGAGCAACGAAACTTGCCACATATGTATAATTATTAATTGTACCTTCCCTAGGACAGGTATTATGCCACATATGTATAATTATTAATTGTACCTTCCCTAGGACAGGAAATTTACAGCACGTATATGGAAAAAAATTATTTACCTTGGGCGGGTAATGTACAACACATATTTAAAATAATTTACATAAGTTTCTGTTGTGCTAACTTTTCTGTATGTCACAGGTAAGAGTTTGTCTGTTTTTATATCAAAGTGCTATAGTAAAGAAGCACTTCATTTCTTGTATAAATGTCATATTAGTCGAATATATTACATGATTTTCAGTTTTGATTATTTTTATGTACGTCACAGGATTGTTTTTCAGATGGGTATTATATTGTACAAGTAATTTATTAGGTAGAATACTGTACAAATACATTTTTTCTAATTTAGAAATGAAAGAACTTAATACTTGTATGCAATTTTATGTTGTGCTAAATTTTCTGTACGTCAGTGGTAAGAATTTGTTTTTTCATCTGATGAAGTGAAGAAGCGCCTTATTTCTCATAAGTAATCCGTACTACTCGAATATATAAAGTGAGTTTCGGTTTTAATAACTTTTATGTATGTCACAAGTAAGATTTTTCATGTGAGTACTATACTGCACAAGTGCCTTATTTCTGGGGTGGGATACTGTGCAAGTACCTTATTTCTAAAATAAACACCAAACTACTCGATGATTTTACATAAGCTTTTCATATGACTACTATATTGTACAAGTACCTTATTACTTGGGTAGACTTTCTTATATACATAAATACATTTTAAAAAATGTATGTGATCATTGCATGTGATTTTTGGACTATGGCATCTATACAAATATACAAACATATACAATACATATAATTCATAATGATCGATTAATTAGTTTAGAAGTGAATCCAATACATAGAAATATGTAATCATATACACATGCTTAACATTCATAATGATCGGTTAATTAGTTTAGATGTGAATTCAATAATAGAATTATATAATCACATGCACAATAAAAAAATTATAATGAACGGTTAATTAATTTAGGAGTGGATCTAATACATAGAAATGTATAAACATATACACAATAAAAATTCATAATGATCGTTTTATTAGTTTAGGAATTAATCCAATACATAGAAATATATAAACATATACGCATAATTAAAATTCATAATAATCGGTATATTAGTTTAGGAGTAAATAAAATACATAGAAATCAATATACGAGGGGCGTGCAATAAGTAATGCCACTGACCCACTTCCCGTAGCAGTAGAGCAACGAAACTTGGCACAGTTATTAGTCTTTCTCTACATAGGAAACACCCAGAGTTATGCATTTCTCCCATCGTTTGATGCAGCTCTGGAGACCGTTTTTCTAAAACACCCCAGGTTGGTCCTCCAACCACGACGTGACTTCAGAAATTAAAGCTGCATCATCTGGGAAACGCTTTCCTTTCAAAAACAACTTCATGGCTGGGAAGAGGTGAAAGTCAGAGGGTGCAAGGTCAGGAGAGCAGGGAGGATGGGGAAGGATTTCATAACCACACGCCCGTGCTTCTGATCTGGCGACATGTGAGTTGTGGACTGGAGCGTTGTCCTGCAGGAGGAGGGTACCTTTGCTGATCTTGCCCTGCCTCTTGATTTTGATAGCTTCCCTTAATTTCCTCAAAAGTGAAGCATAATAGGTTCCTGTAATTGTGGTACCATTTGCAGGAAATCTGTCATCACTACTCCGTCCTGGTCCCAGAAGACTGTGAGCATGACCTTGCCAGCAGAGGGCTGTACCCTTGCCTTCTTTGGAGGTGGTGAGTCCAAGTACTTCCACTGCATTGACTGGGCTTTGGTCTCTGGATCATAGTGATGAACCCAGGTTTCATCCTGTGTAATCAGTCTTTTGAAAAACTTTGACTCATCTTCTTGGCACATCTCCAAATTCATCCTCGAGCACTCGACGCATTCTCGCTTCTGGAATGGTGTGAGCAACCTGGGAATCCATCTGGTAGACACCTTATGCATATGCAAATGGTCATGAATGATAGTTTCCACAGACCCTGTACTAATCTTGACATCTTAGGCTATTTGGCGAATAGTAATACGCCGATCTTCCAAAATGGCAGATTCAACTTGCCGGACAGATGCCTCAATGGCAGAAGGGGGGCAACCAGGTCTGGGAGCTGTTTCCACAGACTTCTGACCATGTTTACATTCACGATGCCAGCGTTTTACAAGGTCAAATGATGGGGCATTATCCCCATAAGTTTCTTTCATTTCATCAAAAGTCCCCTGTGGTGTGCATCCTTTCAAATACAAAAACCGGATCACTGCTCGACATTCAACAGGCTCCATTTCACACCTAACTCAATTCAAACACCTGTAAAACAGAAACCACAATTAGTTCAGCGCTGTAATTTACCTCATAACCCGTAGAGATATAAATCATTGCACATGCAAAATTTCAGCTAGATAAGACAACTGGAAGTGGGTCAGGAGCATTACATTGCACGCCCCTCATACATATACACATAATTAAAATTCATAGTGATCGGTTAATTAGTTTGGAGTGAATCCAATACAAAATGCCATTAATTGATTTATTTACGTGATTTTTGGAATGTAGCAAATAAGCGATCTATAATATATCATATATATTTGGAATATGACATTGTCGTTACATTCATTAAAAACATCCTTCTGTATTTTCTTTAATACAAGTGTTCTTGTAAAATTATTACATAACTAGCGGGGGGTACCCGGCGTTGCCCGGGTGTTTGGAGGTGTGTGTGTTAAAAAGAGATGTAAAAGAAAATAAAAGTTTTGGTCGGAAGGTCGGAGAGAACCCCTGAAGCCTTGACGCAAAGGTGGAAACGAAAGGGAAAAAAAGCTAGTCACCTAACCATCTATGCCACGATGGAGAGGAACTGTTAAGGGCATTATATGAAGTTTTATGAAGCGAAATGAACAGGTGCGAGGAAGTCTGACCTATTTTTGTGCATTCGCGGACATACACAAGAAGAACCGAACAAACACACACATTTTCGCTTTTAAATTTATAGATGCACTCCCCCCCTGGTTTAGTTAATATATGATGTGAGTAAATTTTCTGTAAATGCAAACAGCGGACTTTATTTTGTAAACGAAATAAACCCGTAATGATTTATGTTGAATTTATTCTGTTAGTGTCCAATCTGGCGAAGAAATGAAACTTTATTTGCCCCCCCCCTCTCGGTAAGCCAAAGGACCCAAATATGTATAATGTTATTTTTATGTGTTTTATGCGCGTAAAATTGAAAGAATTAATGGCAAAAACTGGGGGAAAAACGTAAGAAAAGGGGTTGCGAAATCATTTGTAGGTGTTTAGGGCCCAAGAAAAAGTGAAAAAAAAAAACATGAAGGTAGTCCTGCATAATTTGACCTTAATTCTCGTGAATTCCCGTCAAGCATTGATCGGGTGGGACCGCCAGTCATAGGCGTCAGCCGCAGAGTACAGGAAAAAAAATACAAACAAACAAACAAAATACAGAAACAAAACGAACTGGAATGAATACAAATGAGGGGGGAAAGAACTTACCGTGTAAAATTTCATTATGTTTATTTTAGTTTGTTTTGTTTTGTTTTTATTTTTTTTTGTTGGTATGTTTTCTGTAATAAAATCCAAGAAACAAAACAAACAGAAAAAAATACAAATGGAAAAAAAAGAAATAAATAAAACCAGAAACTGACCGTGTATAACGAATAAATGATTAATAGATTTTAGTCATAATTTTTTTTATTGTTGGTTTATTTTATACAAAAAAGTATACTTTAACCGTATAATTGGTAGGAGTAAGTATAACGGTTTGTTATGTGTTTTGTTTTGTTTTCTTTTTTGTATTGTTTTCTTTGTTGTCGCTTTTTATCAATTGGAATGTCTTCTGGTTCCATATCGATTGCGTAATAGTAATTGGGCTTATGAAACTACCATAAATTCAATGTATAGATATAAATAACGAATGAGTAACTAATCCGAAAATAAGAAGTCAGCTGTTCCCCCCTCACCTAGTATCACGTATAAAATCACTAAAAACTTAATAGAAGGAAAAATACAGTAAATAAAATATATAAATCGAGTAATCGTATGAACATTTGAAGAACGCTAGTGGCTGACTGCTATAATTTGTTGTCAAACCTTGAATCCAACGTTAGTTCATTTCGTTTAAGTAACCGTTTGTATGAAATCTCTTCAGTTTTAATCCTATTAAGGTCAAACTCAGAGGGGAAAAATGACTTCATTTTATTTATATAGAGAAGAAGAGATTACATCTAAACGTCAAGAATATCGGAAGATAAATAAAAAGGAAATTGTGAAGATTGAAACCGCAACACTGGTATTAGTAGAGGTTATGTTATCCACTGTACTAAAGGGACAACCGCTTTAAAGGTGTGGTGAAATAACTGATTAAATAGATGTCTGTGTTACAGGACGTACGCATGCGCAGAACGACGCCATTGTGCTACGTTTGCCAAGTTATCATTCTTTTCAAGTTTAACCCCCTTAACAATTATTTTAACCGAGTAAATACCTCTCATAAAATTCTGCACTAAAAATGCAATTTTTTAAGCTACTGCACACCGTTCAGCAACCATCCGTCTGGGAGGAGATACAATTTGAAAAACGGAGACAGACAGACAGACACACACACACACACACACACACATAGTGAGATTGATATATTAGATTTTAAAGAACATTTGTTTAAATTACAATTTTAAAACAATTATGTCTTCTTTTCAGAAACTTGAATAGAAGATGAAAAAGAAAAGCAAATACGCACAAGTTTCTTTTTTCAATTCAAGCTAGGCTAAAAATATGCTGAAACAGCTTGCGATATCAACAAAGGATTTGGCCCAGGAACCACTACTGAATGCACAGCCTAATGGTGGTTTAAGAAATTTTGTGGCAGCGACAAGAGTCTTGAAGATGATGAGTGTATTGGATGTTGACAACGATCAATTAAGAGCCTTAGTCAGAACCAATCAACGCAGAACTGTTCGAAAACTGGATTAGACGTAACGTATACCACGATTTTTAACTACTTGAGAGAGATTGGAAAGACAAAACACTTAATAGATGGTTGTCTCACGAATTGAACGACAACCAAAAGAAACGCCGTTATGAAATGTCATCTTCCCTTTTTTACGCAACAAGAACGACCTGTTTCTCGACCGGGTGGTGATTTTTGATGTTTTTTTACGACAACTATGTTGCATTAAAAGAAGGTCAGGTCTCATCCATTACAGTTTTTTGAATGCAGGCGAAACCATTACGACAGAGAAGTACTGTTAACAAATGAATGAAATGCATCAGAAACTTCGACAACAACATCCAGCATTAGTCGCAGCCCACAAGAGCCATGACAGTCAATGAACCGGAAGTCCAAGACTCGAGTTTCGCCCTCATTTGGGCTCTTCAGTTAGACACATCCGAACTCAGGATTCGAAACGCGAGCCATTTTACATGTGAGGCAAGCACTCTGCCAACTGAGCAAACACCCCACACACAAGAAATTCTATTAACTAACACAGATCAAGCAACCCGCATTGAAACCCGACTGTGAAATGGACCTACTTCGTCTCGGCAAGTGACGCGGTCATCCAACCAGCTACTAACAATAAGTAGGAGTTTCAACTCAAAAGAACAATGCCATCCAGCAATGCTAACCTAGCGAGCAATTAATGATAGGATTTTCAGAATGTGAGAGATTATATATAATAAATTCCACAGCTAAACAACGTTGCAGCCCACAAGAGCGATGACAGTCAACGAACTGGAAGTCCAAGACTCGAGTTTCGCTCTCATTTGGGCTCATTAGTTAGACACATCCTAACTCAAGATTCGCAATTCTAGCCCGGGTTTCGAATCCTAAGTTTAGATGTGTCTAACTCAGGATTCTCTAACTCAGATGTGTCTAACGGATGTGTTTAACTTAGGTTCAAAACCCGATGTTCGGATGTGTCTAACTGATGAGCCCAAATGAGGGCGAAACTCGAGTCTTGGACTTCTGGTTCATTGGCTGTAATGGCTCTTGTGGGCTGCGTCGTTATTTGGCTGTGGAAATTCTTATATATATATATATATATATATATATATATATATATATATATATGTCATATGCTACTGGTACCATGTAACCCAGTACTACCTGCCTCATGGTCGGGTCACCAGCGACTAAACTGGTTCCCCCACCAGACTTGTTTGGTGAGGAGGGCGGCTAGTCTCCCTGAAGGATTAAAAACAAGACCTTTCAAAGGGCGAATGAACCCCTTTTTGGGGTCAACGGCCAACTAGCATCATGTGTGTTTGTGTGTATGTATATATATATATATATATATATATATATATATATATGCGCCGGTACAAGGAAATTACCAGGTTGGTGTCCCAGGGGTGCGGTTATACCACTAAGAGAAGGAAACTCTTGCATCAAACCTGAGGGCTGTTGTCTGCTTGTTCTGTGGCAATTGGTTTGCACCGAGTGAGTTAATCAACAGTTCCAAAAAGTGCGGATGGTCCTACACGGGCTTTCACAACTTAAATCAAGTCATTTGTGTGGGTTTCTGACAGTTTATCATAATTTCATTATGAAAACCTCACACTGTCCTGCAAGAAGTCCACTGGCGATGGAGTGAAAGCGACGGGAACAGGTAAAGGATATTACTGGAAGTCCTCAACCGGATCTCTGCACAGTGGCGGCTGATGGTAGATGGCCGTTCTAGCACAAACCTGTGAGCAATTGTGCTGTTCGTGTCCTCCATCAGGGACAAATCAGCCCTATTTAGGGATAGCACTGCTTTCCCTGTGGCGGGGAGGGGGCGATAAAAGGAGCCCTAAAAAATTGCTTGCTAACCACTTAACTTGGCAGCCCGCTGCAGCTGTCTGGTTATCCAGTTGCGCAGTCAGAACAATAGAATACGACAAAAAACCTCAACAAAGAATCTCTCAATAGGGTGTTGGAATGTCCATACCCTCCAGGATAATGATGCTGGACACGAGCGCAAGACAGCCCTTGTTTCTCTTGAGTTACAGAGGTATAATGTTGACATTGCTGTCTTATGTGAAACTCGCTTGCCTGGCAATTCTCAACTTTGAGAGGAAAAGGGTGGATATGACTTCTTTTGGTTAGGAAAGGCAGAAAATGAACCCCACCAATCAGGCGTTGGTTTTGCCATTAAGTCCAAAATGGCAAAGTCCTTATCGTCTTTGCCCAAAGGCATATCTGATCGTGTGGCAACTCTTTTCCTAGAGTTAGAAGGAAACACCAGGGTGACGCTAGTTAGTTGTTACGCCCCAACGTTAGCCAGTTCAGATCAAGAGAAGGATGACTTCTATGATACCCTCCGTGATGTCCTCTCCAGAGTTCGACACCATGATAAACTCGTTCTTGTTGGCGATTTCAATGCTTGTGTTGGTAGTGACCATCTGTCGTGGACCGGTGTACTTGGTAAGCATGGCATAGGCAAGGTAAATGCAAATGGTTTATGACTTCTTACAATCTGTAGGGAGTACCATATTCCAAAAACCTGTGCATCGGACAACGACATGGATGCATCCTCGTTCAAAGTACTGGCATCTTATTGACTTCGTCATAACAAAGCGGAAGCACATGAGTGATTTCAAAATCACTCGCTCTTTCCACACTTCTTGCTATCTTTCGGATCACACCCTTCTCAGAAGTAAACTGTCGTTGCATGTGCGAAGGCACAGAGTTACAAGATCAACAGTCCCCAAACGCATTGATGTGCGGCCTCTTAAATCCAGGGAAAAGAGAACTGAGCTCTCCAATAAGCTTGATGAAAACCTTGAGGGTGTTGATGTAACTGATGATGTTGAATCTTCTTGGAAAGCATTGCGAGAAGCAACTCAAGCTGTAGCAGTAGAAGTTCTTGGAATACCGAAAAGAAAACACCAGGATTAGTTTGACGAAAGTGTCGATGAAGTTAAAGCACTGATTAACCAAATGCACTCATCTCACATCTGTTGGATTGAGGACAAAAACTCAACAGTGAAGCACACGGCCTACAAAAAGTGTAAAGGTGAGGTACTCCGAGCTATGAAAGAACAATGGTGGTACAATAAGGCAATTGCACTGCAGGGAGCTGCTGACAGCAAGAACACGAAAGCCTTCTATGATGGTCTGAAAGAGGTATTTGGTCCTCAGAAAAGTGGTGCTTCCCCATTAAGCACAGCCGATGGAGAGGCATTGCTGACTGATAAATCAGATATTCTCAATCGTTGGAAGAAGCACTTTGAAACTGTCTTAAACACCTCATCTGTCATTGACAGCGATGTCGTGTCCTCTATTCCTCAGAATCCAGATATTCCCAAATTGTCATTGAAGCCTGCTTATCAGGAGGTATGGGAATCCATCAAATTGCTTCTGGCAAGTCCTCATAACAAAGGATCCAATTCCGCCTGAAGTGTACAAGCATGGTGGGCATGTGCTGGTAAAAAAGCTCCATGCTCTCTTTGTAAAGATATGGAAAGCAGGCCGAGTTCCACAGGACTACAAAGATGCCTACATCAAACATCTCTACAAAAATAAGGGAGTCAAGAATGTCTGTGACAACCATCGGGGGATATCTCTGCTTTCAATTGCAGGAAAGATTCTGGCTAGGCTTATTCTAAACCGAATCATAAATCGTCTCGTTGATAAGGTGTATCTGGAGTCCCAGTGTGGGTTTCGAGTCGCGGCACCATTGACATGATATTTTCCTTACGTCAGGTGGCAGAAAAGGTCCGTGAGAAAAATCAGGAATTGTATATGGTGTTTGTTGACCTGACGAAAGCCTTCGGCACTGTGAATCGCGATGCTCTTTGGCAAGTTTTAAGAAGGCTTGGTATTCCAGAAAACATGCTGAACATGATCATTTCCTTTCACGAGGGGATGAAGGCCAATGTTGTCTTGGATAGTATGATGTCTGATCCATTTGATGTTACGAATGGGACCAAACAGGGATGTGTAATGGCGCCAGTCCTCTTTGCGCTCTTCTTTTCACTAATGCTGAAACATGCATTTGATGATTTGGACACTGGTGTCAAGTTTCAATTTCGGTCATCCGGTGACTTATTTAATCATCAACGGTTTAAGGCCAAGATTCTTCTTCGCGCCGAAATTATTCGCGACTTGCTCTTCGCTGACGATGCCGCACTGGTAGCCACATCCTTTGAAGAAGCCCAGGTTCTTCTTGATCGATTTTCAGCCGCGTGCAAGGCCTTTGGCCTGACAATTAGCATAAGGAAGATTGGGGTAGGGTATCAGCCACACCCTACTCCAAAACAAGTTGAAGGCGTAAAGCAAAATCCACCAGAGTATAGATTTCCTTCGACGGTCATGATATCAATTATGTCAAGTCCTTACCTTGCTAGCAAGGTGAACCAGGGCGGTTCTCTTGATGATGAAATTATCAACAGGATTGCTAAGGCCACTTCTGCCTTTGGAAATCTTCGCCATCGCTTGTGGAACGAAAGGGGTATTCGACTAGACACAAAAATCCTTGTCTACCGTGCTGTTGTTCTTTCCATTCTTCTTTATGGATCTGAGTCATGGACTCCATACAGACATCACATTAATCAGCTGGATGTTTTCCACAAAAGCTGTCTACGCTCCATATGTGATCTTAGCCTCCGCGACAAGGTATCAAATGCCGAATTATTCACAAAATGCAAAATATCAGGCATTGAGTCATTCCTTATTCAATTGCAATTGCGGTGGGCTGGTCATGTATTGAGGATGCTCGATGACAGAATTCCAAAAATTGCGATATACAGTCAATTTGAGGGTGGTAAAAGAATTGTCGAACGTCCTTGGCTTAGGTACAAGGACAGGTTGAAGAGTAACTTGTCTGCAGTGAACATACCATACAGGAGTCTTGAAGATGAGGTGAATGACCGAAAAGGATGGAGATCAAGGTGTTTTGAAGGTCTCCAGAGGTTTCAATCTGAAAGCTAGCTTAAGGCAACTGAAAGAAAACAGAGGAAGAGCAAAACGACTAGCAGCCGCACCAATATCTGCAGCGTTAAATCCACATTCACGTTCTATTTGTGGCCTTGTTTGCAAGTCCCTTGCTGGACTAAAAAGTCATCAGAGGCAAAAGCATAAATGAGTTTTAGAAATATGGGTTGTCCGAATGCTCATTGCAGGACAGAGCTCGTATATAGTTTGTTTATTATAAAAACATTATTGGTTACATATGCGCATAGATGTTTCAGTGGAGTCCCAATTGAGAGACAACACTTCATCAAACCCAAAAAGATAATAAACAGACTCTCTCTCTCTCTCTTTCTCTCTCTCTCTCTCTCTCTCTCTATATATATATATATATATATATATATATATATATATATATATATATATATATATATGACGGGTATAAAAATAAAGATAGCATTATTTTTGTTTTTCTATACGTGAGGATATGATACGATTTCGGTGACACATCCTTAAGCAGTGTGGTTTTAAAAAAACAATGTACTGCTCACGTTACATACTGTGTTGCCTGGAATACATATTCCATAATTCATAATGATAAATTCAATAGTTCAGGATTTTACCAAGTACGCGCGCGTGTGTATGTATGATGACGCTCGTGTGCCCACTGATCCTGTTAAAAATATATAACTTAATATAATTTGAAATGTGGTGAAGTGCAATTCTTTTCTCTATTAAATCTTTTATATCAAAATTAGTTTTGAAATTCTTTGAAGATCTGTACGAGTTCGTACGATCTACACTCTCTTTCTCTCTCTCTTTCTCTCACACACATACACACTCACACATATACACACACATACATATATGCTAAACTTTTGCTCATTATAAATAGCAAAAGTTGGCTTGTTAACTTAGAATAAGGGCTTTGTGCCAAATTGATGGTTGAATATGGTCGAATTCGTGCATCAAATTTTTTGCATTAAGACGAATTCCTATTAATTCTGTGTATCGAACGGATAGTACGATTGTTACAACGTGACGTAACACAATTTCAGCTAGATTAACTCAGTAGTTTCTGATAAAAATTGAACGAACAGACAAATGGACAGATTAAGAGAAATATGATAAAGCTATATATATATATATATATATATATATATATATATATATATATATATATATATATGGGGAAAGAGAGTTAATTTGACCAGTTATGTCTACCAAATAACATTTTAGATTCACTGATCTAATATTCTCATTTTAAAGCCGTTCTTTCATTTCACAGAAATCGATCATCTATTTCTTTTCCAGTCCGCCATTTTGTAAATACTGCCTTTTTTTATTTCCATACTTAAAGTTTCTTACAGTTTTCTCCTCTTCTTCGTTTCTTGTTCGAAATCTATTTTCTCTTGCCCAATTCTTTAAATGCAAATTTCTTTTTGCTTAGAATAAAATCATTACAAAAATATTCTACATAATATATTAGGATATATTTCTTTAAAAGTTCTACGCAGCAATTCAAATATTGGTATTTTTTTATGTATCCGTTTGTGTGATTTTATATACGTGTATTCGTGTTTATTTGTGTGTGTGATTTTATATCTGTCATCGCTAGGAATTTGAAATTTGACATAAATGATTAATTAAAATTCTGCAAGAGCTTTCCATCTTGACAACTTTGATACAATTTTGGTCAGTAAATTAAAAAGAGTGTATAAATCTTTCTTTCGCTGGGTATTTTAGTAGAAAAAAAAATTACTTTTCCACCTATCCGGATAAATCTTGTGTGTTTTAACGTATTTTGAAGCTTTAATTCGAAAAAGAACTAAATCTCTTTTCACTATTTCAACAATCTACTCTTCTCTTTCTTCCTTATATATATATATATATATATATATATATATATATATATATATATATATATATATATATAGTCATCCACATTCAGTATATATCATAACTCATCAGTGTAGCTAGACAAGCACCTTTCCCCAGCCGTGGATCGAACCTAGAACCATCGAGTCGGCAGCTCTAAACACACACACACACACACACACACACACATATATATATATATATATATATATATATATATATATATATATACACACACACATATATATATGTGTGTGTGTGTGTGTGTGTGTGTGTGTGTGTGTGTGTGTGTGTGTGTGTGTGTGTGTGTGTGTGCTGTAAAACTAATGCATACCTCAACTTTTAATCCATAAAATATATAACCAATAAAGTGAATAAACGTAAATCATTTAACTATATACCATTATATACATGTAACAAAACTAAATAATTTATAGAGAAAGATCTAAATGGGATTAACCCGGACAGGCCAAATGTAAGTTACCTTTTTTTAAATGTGAATGATTTGGTTTTTACGAATCAAAAATATATTTTTGTGGGCAAGCTATTTTCGTACGCTTTTTAAGAAGAGGTAGATAGGGGGAAAAATATGTTTTGCTTTCTTCTGATAAAATCAAAGATGAAGTTTTGAAATAGATATAACTGCCCTTTGGAAAGAAATGATCTAAAGGATAGTTTGTTTTTTTTTTGTTTTTTTACATAGGCATGACGACTTATCAAGGCCCACAGGCCACTCGAGGATAAGGGTTAAAGAGGATACAGTAGTTAATTGGACAATATAATAATCGTTTGTAATGAAAATTCGGTAAATTTGTTAACTTAAGTGGAAGAACTTCTTTCTAAGTTTTCCAAAGTTTAACGGATTTTTTAAAACCATTTTCTGTTTTTTTTCTGCTTTTTCCTATTATTTTAAATATGAATGCTCTAGAATCATGAATGTATATTGAACTTTAACAGTGAAAGATTGACACATAGACACACACACACTCACACACACACACATATATATTATATATATTTACTTAAATATATATATATATACTTAGGTCAGATATACATATTTTATTATATGACGCATACAAATGATACTTCTTTATACGCAATATATATATATATACATATTTGTGTGTGCGCGCGTGTGTGTGTCTATATATATTTTCCAATTTAGTATTTCAACTATAGACAAAAATAACAAAGTTTTTTTTTAATCAATACTCGAGCTAAAACGAACAGATACACATTTTTTGTTTATTTCAAAAATGTTACAGCTTTATTACTAAAATATGCATACAATTGTTTCAGCACATTGCTCTTTCAAAATCTTGTACAAACTTATCCGACAGTGATTTTGTTACTATTGAACTGATGCATAATGCTGTTCAGTCCTAAGATGTCAACTCTCCCAGACATTGTCTTCTCTCTGAGAAATGGTTACTATATTGTTAATTGCCTTTGGCGCCCCTACCGAGGAATGTCGATGGGTTGCTTAGGCAATTTTATTAGGTCAGTCTGTGCTTATCTTAGTGCACTGGCTTTTCAAACCATACCAGACCGTGTTCTCGCCTTCTTGTAAGGAGGTAAATAAATATATCATATCAAAGAATTAAATAAGCACAAACAGCTTTGATATTAATAGAGTTAGAATAGATGGAAAATATTTCTCATTTATATACATACTAGCAGGGATACCCGGCGTTTCCCGGATCTACAAATAATCAATAGAATAAATGAAGTTCTATGCTGACATACCGGGTATACTAAGGATATTAAGCACTTTTTATTACTCTATGTCAATTCCATCGTGGGCAACGTCCATAAAAATTTTCTTGTAGATTCTATCCGAGTATATAGAGGAGGGGGGCATTAGTCAACTGTATTTTAATGTATCAATTTCAAAAATAATAGATACAGTAAAACTGTGCTTTAATTTGAAAATCCTACTTTAAAAACGGATAAAAACACGAAAATGTAATCAATCCAAAAAAAGAAGTACCTGACCACCTCCTCACCGGATTCTTCGGCAGATTATGGAAGGGGGGGGAAACAAAAAATAAAGAGATACAAAGAGAAGAAGCTATTCTCAGGATCTGAGCACTTTTGTGCCACTTTCTATCCCGTACAAAGCGATTTTCTTAAATACTGCCTCAGTCTTGAAAGATTTCTTTTTACGGTCCATTGTTATTTTGTAGGAGTTATATCTGTACGGTCCGTAAACTTCAAATTTTTTTTAATGTTTCCTTCAAAAATAGGAAAGAAAAAACTTAAAAATAAAACAAATTTAAAGTAATTCCATTTCAAAAATAATTAAATAGAAATAAAGAAAAAAAAAGTTATTTTAAGCGCTTCACAAACGTTTTGATATTTTACAAATGACTGCTGATTACTTATTGTGTCCATAAAGGACAAAATTACCCGTGCTGGGTGCGAACCTCAAAAAACGAACACGCTATCCATTAGGCTAACATCGTAACCACGTTATGACGTTGCAAATTTAACTTTTTAAAATGAAGGCAGAAATGAACAGCATTCACGCATGCGTGGATTGTAATTGTTAAGAAAGAACAAGATTTTTACTGGATCCCCCTTCAAATAAAATGATATTTGTACCTCAAAGAATTGAGGATTTTTTTTTCTAATGTTTACATATTATACATCCGGATCACTGTTTACTAAGTGGCCCGTTTTTTGTTTTTGTTTTTTACTTTTCGCTATATATATATATATATATATATATATATATATATATATATATATATATATATATATATATATATATATATATAAACTTACACATACTGTTGATATAAAATGCATTCGTGTGTCTGTAAATATAAAAATTCTACAAAGAATTAGACTTTTTATATTCATAGAAATGATTATTTAAATAAAACGAATCCACCAAAGTATGTTATTCTCGTTTATAATTTCCCATTTTATTTTATTGTTCATGTTTATCTCTTTCGCCAAACATAGTTGGAAAGGTATGTTCTGTTTTTGCATATTGAGTTTCTTAGGAGTTTGCTCTTATTTACGCTTTTCTTCGTTTTTAGTGATGTTATTATATTATCTATTTGTCATTGTATTATTTGCCAGTCCTTTATACCGTTATTTTGGATAGTTTACTATTCTGTTTTGTGCTGGCTAAATATATTTATATTGCTGGAGTTGCAGACATGTGTTCTATGGATTTTCCGAAAGGTTTAAACGCTTGAAAGGTTGGTGGTTTGAGTATTTGTTAATGCATAGTGGTAGGTTGCGTTGCTTTTTTATATTGTTAGAAATTCATTGTTTAAAGTGATGCCCAGAAACTACCTTTTTCGAAATTTAGATTTTTAGTACTTGGATTTTCCCGTTTGTTGTCAGTTACTCCGTTTGGTATGTTGTAGAACTATACAGAGATGACGAGACTGGTCTAATTAGCCGTCGTCGTCGTCGTCTCTGTATATTCGTACATTTTATTTGTTGACGCCTGCCGAAATCCAGGCTATAATAATTCTGCCCCATCATGATTATCCATCGCAATGTAAAAGTTAGTATTTTGACCTTCCTTTACACATATGAAGTTGATGCTCACAGTCGTCAGTGCTGTAGAGTAAATGCATTATCATGATTACCGTACTTTCAGGAAATGTGTATGAATTTCTGAATAAACTCCAATGCATCTTTTAAGGTTTTTCATTTATATATGGGTATAATTCCTTCATATCAAACTGTATAAAGGTGCATATTTTTATTGCTTTGAAACATTTTATTGTAGCTTTCGTGTTTCGAATATTTCTGTTTCTTTCATAATTGATAATGTCTTCTATTATTAATGTGGTCATTTTGTCCAAATTTTTTTGTTGGGTGGATTTGTTTACAATTGAGTTTGTATGAAAATTCAGTGTGTGATATTTTAATGTAATAAATGTTCTTATAGCTATTTTTGATTTCATTATCTACGTGTAATTTAACTGCTAATTGATTTTCTTAAATTTAATTTGCATTCCATGTTGTTTGTAGATATTTTATAGAATTCCATTGTTTAATTATTAGCTTGTTGTGTTGAAGTCATTTTTATATCATTTTATTCCATATATATATATATATATATATATATATATATATATATATATACTAGCAAATGTACCCGTCGATGACTGGGTTCAAAAACAGCCTACAGAAAATAGACTCTGATTTATGAAAGTATGATAGGTTATGAAAAGGAAGGGTTGTAAATTTGGGTTGAATTTGGGGGTATCAAAACCAAAGCAAAACATGATGAAAGTAAAAATAAAATAAATAAACCCCATAATTTATTATACCATACCTGTTCACACCGAAACACTTATCATAATATTCTGTGGATCTATATTAAAAAAAACTTGTTAAACTTTGTGACATATTACCATTCTATGGAGGTCAGGTGCGAACGAACACCCCATAATTTTATTATACCATATTTCTTCAAACTGAAACATAATTATCAAAGTATACTTACGCAGATAGATATGAAAAGTCTTTATTAAAGTTTGTGCCTATTTCCATTCTATGGAGGCCAGGCGCACGAACGCAGACCCCACAATTTTATTACACTATCCCTATTTAAGTTAAAACATACTTATCAAAGTATTATTATGTACATCTATATCAAAAACACTTGTAAACGTTTTGTTTTTTTTAATATTTTTATTTCCATACTTTATGGACCAGGCGCGAACGCAGACCCCACAATTTTAATGAACCACCGTTCTGTCAGATCAAACATACCCATCCTGTGTCTCGATACATCTTCTAATATATACGAGGTGGAAGAGTGTCTGGTGCGTAATAATAACAACAGCATATTCTTTTCATTATTTTTACTCTCGAGTATATATCCGACACAGACCCAATTAATCAACCGAGGATCACATCACTCTACATGAAAACATATACGATATCAATGGATATATCTGAGAATGAAAACAATGAAAAGAATATGCTGTTGTCATAGCTCTAGTTATAACTCACTTCATTAGTATGTATGAGCTCTTTAGTTCTTGTCGATAGTCTAGCTAAGAGATAGAATGCTCTGACAATACAAGCCTTTGCGCAGTTGTTCATTTATTCTGTGGCTTATTTTACAGTAATTAATGTAATCAGCTGCACCAATAAGTGTGGATGGGTCTACACAAGCCATCACCTCTTTCAAAACTTATTGTGTGGGTAGTCCATGAATTTGCTCATTCTGTTTCCCCAAAAGAAAGCCAACCAATGTTTCAATTAAAGCTATGTCATCAAGCGTGAATAGGAACTGTGCCTGGTCAACCCATCACTTTATGAGAGTACGGTTTTTCTTGTGTCATTCATGCGGTACAGACATTGAAAGCAGAGTACAAATCCACCCTGTTGGGTGGATTTATGTTCCTCATGCGTCGAACCCAACGGAAGAGTCCATTATATATATATATATATATATATATATATATATATATATATATATATAGGTCATGTCATATGCTACTGGTACCATGTAACCCAGTATTACCTGCCTCATGGTCGGGTCACCGGCGACTAAACTGGTTCCCCCACCAGACTTGTTTGGTGTGGAGGGCGGCTAGTCTCCCTGAAGGATTAAAAACAAGACCTTCCAAAGGGCGAATGAACTCTTTTTCTGGGTCAACGGCCAACTAGCACCGTGTATATTTGTGTGTGTGTGTGTGTGTGTGTGTGTGTGTGTGTGTGTGTGTGTGTGTGTGTGTGTGTGTGTGTGTGTGTGTGTGTGTATTGGGTTGGAGAGGGCTCCCGTAAGCCGTGGTGAAGGCAACCTTTCTAGGAGAAGCAAATCTCTGATTTAAAAAACCATAAAGCGGAAGACCAGTACCCGCATTAAGCTGGTCTGCAGTTTAATTTGTTGCTGGCTATCTTGCTCTTGCTTGTTGCTGGATCTCAACATTTTGAACCGAGAGAGAGACTTAGCCGTCGTACAAAGCTAAGACTCTGTAACATCATCTTTGTATAGATACTCCCTCAGGTATTTGGGCTCATGGATTTTAAATGTTTGAGGGAGTGGCACTCGTCTGACAAGACGTTGCAATCATCATCATCATCATATATATATATATATATATATATATATTGAGAGAAAGAAAGAGAGAGAGAAAGAAAGAGAGAAGACATTCCTAATACAGACCAAAAGAACAAAAACGGTAAATAAACTTATAGCTCCCACTTACCAAGAATGATTGTTATGTATATGAATTTCACAGTTGTTGCTTTGGATGCTGCAGACATAAGATCAGCTCAATAAGAGACAGATACTCCTCTAAAGCTATAATGGATAAAATGTAAATGAATTTTATGAATTCGTGTCTATTCATTTGCATGTTGCGAGAAACCCAGACAAAAAAACAGGGATTTAGACTTAAGCATTTTTTGATCAGCAGAATAGCCGTTGAGACTGCACAACACTTGCACCACGCGTTTTCGATGGGTTATTAATTAACACATGACAGAAGAAGGTTATTAATTAACACTTATGACAGAAGAAGGTTATTAATTAACACTTATGACAGAAGAAGGTTATTAATTAACACTTATGACAGAAGAAGGTTATTAATTAACACTTATGACAGAAGAAGGTTATTAATTAACACTTATGACAGAAGAAGGTTATTAATTAACACTTATGACAGAAGAAGGTTATTAATTAACACTTATGACAGAAGAAGGTTATTAATTAACACTTATGACAGAAGAAGGTTATTAATTAACACTTATGACAGAAGAAGGTTATTAATTAACACTTATGACAGAAGAAGGTTATTAATTAACACTTATGACAGAAGAAGGTTATTAATTAACACTTATGACAGAAGAAGGTTATTAATTAACACTTATGACAGAAGAAGGTTATTAATTAACACTTATGACAGAAGAAGGTTATTAATTAACACTTATGACAGAAGAAGGTTATTAATTAACACTTATGACAGAAGAAGGTTATTAATTAACACTTATGACAGAAGAAGGTTATTAATTAACACTTATGACAGAAGAAGGTTATTAATTAACACTTATGACAGAAGAAGGTTATTAATTAACACTTATGACAGAAGAAGGTTATTAATTAACACTTATGACAGAAGAAGGTTATTAATTAACACTTATGACAGAAGAAGGTTATTAATTAACACTTATGACAGAAGAAGGCTAATATTAAATGTCAGATTAGGGGCAAAAGTTTTTGTGGCAAAAGTTTTTGTGGCAAAAGTTTTTGTGGCAAGTGTTAAAGACTTGAAACTCGGCCTTTAAGTTGACCATTCCCCAACTGCATTTTCTTTGAAACATATCCTCCGCTCGCAAACTGCATTTCTATTTCTTTTACTTCTATTTAAATTCTTCTCTCACTTAGAGATCAACCCTCTTTGTGTTTTGTTCTAAACAAAGTGGGAAATGGTAATCGATTCTTAGAAAAAGCAAAAACTTGACCCTTATTTTATTTGGATTTTGTTACTTTAGTTAATTTGTGTATTTGTCCTACTTTACGTTATTTTTCTAAATCAAATTGGAAATTTATTGTAAACCCTTAAAAGATATTTTAAATACATGAGTAAATGTGGTATTGTTGTGCTGAAGTGAAAGTGATGGACAAATATCGAAATAATGAATATAAAAATGATTGGACGAACGGATGAAAATATGTCTAGTTAAGAGTAAAATAGACAGAGGATGACCAGTGAGCTTTACTTTTGATACCTTAAATTGGTTCTTCTTTTTTTCTTTTCTTTTTTTAAATAACTAATTAAAAGCGTAATTTCTGTTCGATTTTCAGCATGAAGGAGGAGCAATTGTTACAGACGAAGGTATTTTTTAAATTTTTATCCCAATACAGAATGCCTCTTTGGGGGCAACTGGATTTTCTCTTGTATGAAAAACCGACCTTGTATCTAACTTTGTCCTCGTGAGGCAGTAAGTAAATAAAATCGTTCAAGTATTTAGTGTGTCCAATGTATGAGGAGAGAGATGGAGGTGGAGAGGTAGAGAGAAAGAGAAAGAAAGAGAGAGAGGGGGTAGAGAGAAAAGGGGACTCGAAAGAGAGAAAAATGTAGAGAAAGAAATAAAGAATTAGAAAACGAAAGATATATGTTGGTATATTCTTGTGAATCAGTCTATTCACGTAATTCATGCTTATATATGTGCACGTGTGTTGCGTATTATTTCATGACAATAACGCAAGCATGCAAACACAAAGAACAATTGTCTTCATAGAAATCCAGTTTTGACAAACAATTTGAAGGTGATTCTCATAAAATTCCAAATATCTTGGGAAATATCTATCGCTCCCTCCCTCTCTCTCTAAATTCTCTCTCCTAATTTCGCCATCTTATATTCGTTGATTCATTCCTTTTCCATTTCTCCATCTTGTTCGTTCTCTATTTATATTTCTCTCTATCTTTTCTCTATTTCATGATCTCAATTTCTTCGTATTCTTCTCCTCTTTGTTCTTTTATTTCATTCTTAGCCTCTCTCCTCTCCCTCTCTCTCTCTCTCTCTCTCTCTCTCTCTCTCTCTCTCTCTCTGATTCGTTCTATCTAACATTCGCATCATCCATCCTCACATTTACTATCGCATTATCTCCCATCTCTCGTTTTCTTATTTATTCTTTCAATCTCTTTTACTCCCCCTTTCCCAGTCGTTCTCTTCTCTCATCTCTTTTATTCTTTAATCTTGTACTCATTCTTTTATTTATTTTCATGGGATAAACACAGTTCTACACAAATATTACTACACAACACCCACACATAGAATAATACCCGCAAACACAGGCGCGCGTGCACACATACGCATATATATATATATATATATATATATATATATATATATATATATATATATATATATATATATATATATATATATATATATATATATACCAGTATCAATATTGCTCTGTAGTGAGATTGAGTTCTCTACTCGGATTTACTCTGAAAAGGATACTGCTGGGATCATCCTATATTCATCCCAATTCGGAGCTCCTGAAATATGTGTATGAGTGCATATAAACACACACACAAACACACACAAACACACGCACACATAATCAAGGTCATACAAAAGTTCTCCGAGATCCTTAACATCTTAATAACAATCAAATATCGATCGGCTTTAATCAAAATTTAAATTCTTCCTCTACCTCCCTTCCTCACACTTCATTTCACTTCTGCATCACTCTCCGCCTTCCTCTCACTCTCTAATTCTATTTTTCTGATTCGATTTTAACCTTACACCCGCAATTTCATCGATTTACACCATCTTTATTTTCATGTGTTTCTCGTTTCTCTTTGCTTCTTTAAGTTTCATCTCACCCCAATATCTCTCTCTCTCTCTCTTTCTCTCTCTCTCTTTATTTCTCTCTCTTTCTCTCACTCTTTTCTTCACTCTTTCTCTTTCTGTTGCTCTCTCTTTCTCTCTTTCTAATCATATATGTATGTATGTATTTATGTATGAATGTATGTATGTGCATATATATGCATATATGTGTATATATATGCATATATGTGTATATATATATATATATATATATATATATATATATATATATGATAATTGTATAGGAAAAATATACATAATGTGTGTATTACTAATATTGACAATATATACAAAAGTGTATGCCATAAACTGACATATATACTAAATAAATTAATAATAGATAATGAGGTATTATTTTGACAAGAGCAAGTAATAATAAAAAAACTATCGTTCTGACATATGAAACATCCTGAATTGAAATAATATTGAAATAATTACACTCTCAGATAAGTCGTAATAATTGTTTTACATTTTATATATATATATATATATATATATATATATATATATATATATATATATATATATATATAAGTGTTATATTTTTTACTACCGGTGTATCTGTTTGGTTACATATGTTTCGTGTGTTCGACCATGTTTACGATTCAACAGCCTCGTTAAACCTTACAGAAATCTGTTTCTGTAAGATCTGACGAGGCATTTGGATCGTAATCATGGTCCAACACCCGAAACATATGTAACCAAACAGATAAAACGGTAATAAAAAAATAAAACACATATTTGCTCTGCAATAGTATTGAGCACTCTCTTCAGATTTTTACTAATTACCAGTTTTACTATATATATATTATACAAACTACAATAATTTCTTTTAGAATTCTCTCGTGGATAACAGTATTATATTATATAAACTATTTAGTTTATTAACAATAACATTATTATAATAGGTATAAAAATTAGGAGAATAAAGAAGGTATTAGGGGGCGAAAGCTTTCATGTGGATAAAGATTTTATGAATTAAATAAATTGATAAAATGAAGATGTTCGCCCGGATCAGTAATAATGTTTTTGCTTAGAATAAACTATGAAAAATGATTCAAAAGATGCTCATATTTTGGCGGAGATAATTGCCGGTCGCTGAAAAATCAATATTTCCCAATAAAGAGAATTCAATTACGTGATTTTAGGTGATCGCCGGCAAAGTTCGAAGTTCAAAGAAACCTGAAGAATGTTATATTATTCATTTGTGTATAATAGAGAGAGAGAGAGAGAGAGAGAGAGAGAGAGAGAGAGAGAGAGAGAGAGAGAGAGAGAGATTTACTACACTTTCCCGTATAAACAACAATTAATAATCATGTTCTAGCAAGCAATTTAGAGAATCACTCGTTATTTTTCTGAATTTTTCAGTTGAGGATCGATTATGCGTATTATTTGAATTTTTCAGACTACTATTCTCATCTTGAATGTTATTTTTACAAAATTTCGGTCGATGTAACCTCCGACCTTCTCCAGGTGTATCTTGTCAAACTCGGTAATCTATCTTTAGTGTCACCCATAATGAAGATTCAACCATCGACTTCCAGGCGAGTGTAACATACAATTGAATTGTACCAAGCTGGTATATTCGCTATGCTACGAACACTTACAGACGAATTAGGTGTAAGTTAGACTCTTCGTGAGGTGGAAGGTTCAATCCTCAGTGCGGGCGACACTCAAAATACAATCATGAATTACTAAAGACCATGGCTGACAGAAAGTTGATTAAATAAAATTTCTGTTCGAAATTCTGTGCAGATTCCCGATTTTGACAAAGTACTTGCATGGAAAGTGCTCCTATTTACTTACTGCTCTTGTATCTCGTGCACAAAAATACGTTTGTGTTCTGAGTCAAGAACTCCCCGACTTGGCATTGCTGCTGTTTGTTTTGGGAGTAAAACTTGCGATTCTACAGATTAACGAATGTCAGCGACTAATGAGGGAAACTTCCGGCAGACCAGATAACTTCCGGCAGACCAGATAACTTCCGGCAGACCAGATAACACTGAGGTATGATATTTTTGAACGCTATACAAAAGTCCAGCTCGCTAAACAAAGAAACAGAAACAAAAGAAATACTGAAATATATTCCAGTAATATGAGTAATATTCGTTCAGTCATTTCGACGGTTTAAATTGAACAGGTTTTATGGAACGTCATTCGTTTACACATACGTGTAGTCGTTGTTCCTGTTTACTTGCCTCTCTACAAGGCTAAAGTTAGACACAAAATCAGTTTTTAATGCGGGGGAAATCCAGCTCCCCAAAAAGTGTTACTCTGGATAGGAACAAAAATAAAAATTACCTCAATCAAGAAGGATTTCTCCTCCACTGATCAAGGTCAAAAAGGTGAAGCTAAGTATAAGAACAGATACTACACTTTGCTCGTAGCCAAATAGCTGACGTATTATCTCGTACAATATCTGCTATAACTGACCCTACTGTTATCCACGAGAGAATTCTAAAAGAAATTATTGTAGGTTGAATGTGCGTTTCTCCAGTCAGCCGCCATTGCAATGCATACATCGCTAAATCTTTTAGATTCTAGAAATAAAATTTCCTATATAAACCAATTCCGATCTGACATGCCAGTGATTTTAATGTATCTGCTTGAGAAGTTCACGTCAGAATGTTGCAAGAATTTCCTGTCCTCCTTCGAGAACTTTATTTACTCAGTTTCTCTGAACTGCGAGAAATGGTTACTTAAAATAACTAAAAATAGCGGATTTGGACGACTAGTAAGATTTATTTTCCACCCCTGCTCTTGGACTGCAATGAATTTTTGCTATTTTAAATCATCTTGAACATTAACACAGTTAAAACTCAACGTACACGCACAAAATTCGTTTATACACACACACACACACACACACACACACACACACACACACACGTATATGCATACAATGAACTAAGCATACATACACATCCACATACACATACACATACTGTTCATGCATTTGTAAATAATGTATATCTTCATTTAATTTTTAGAATGGGGTCCAAAAATGGATTCAGCGTTTATTAGGTGCGAGGGGGTTGATTGCTTAAATGATATTAATTGAAATTAATTTAAGTAAATCAATAGTTTTTACTCCCTAAAAACACTATAAAATATATGAAGACCCCTGTACTCTACTGTTCACAGGCCAGAAAACATTATTAGCATTTCTCTCCTTTGTTTTTAATTTCTATAGTTTGTAACTATGAATAGAATGAATTTAAACATATTTACTTTATATCATGTCGGAGAAAGACTCGATATATATATATATATATATATATATATATATATATATATATATATATATATATATATATATATATATATATATATATATTATAGGGGTCAGTCTCCAAAAGAAAGAATTTGTGAACAGACAGAAACTAGCGAATGAATAAGAAGAAGACCATAAGATATACCATCAAAAAAATATTATATCTACCGGTTACGCACATTTCACATCTTTGTGGCTTTCTCACTCATAAACAAACAAAAAAACCCCTTGAACTTAATGTAGTTTCTATTTGATTCTCTACTTTTGCTTTACCTCGCTATAATATATATATATATATATATATATATATATATATATATATATATATATATATATATAATCTCATTCCATATTATCTTTTAATCTTAATCCTAATCAGGATTTAACTCAATTCAGTGTGCTTCGTCGTATCCGTCAGTTTTTGTATCTTGTTAAAAAAAAATTGGTCTGTACAAGATAGATAGATAGATAGATAGATAGATAGATAGATAGATAGATAGATTGGAGAAGAGAGAAAGAGAGAGAGAAAGAGATGGGAGGAAGATGTGTGCAAAAGTGCGTGGGTGTGTATGTGTGTGAATTATTCCATGAATTTCTAACGAACCGAAGTGATAATCAGAAATGTCTATTGCAACAAATAGAACATCGTATGGTTGCTAATCTTGCCTCGACTGATGTCGTTTTTAGAAACTCTAACGAACGTCGTCGTCACCGATGATGGTGGCGGGTGCAAAGTCTCTGCAAACACCTACACATTACTTTTTATTCCTCCTAAATATTTGCAACTTTGTGTGTCTTTAATAAGAAGGAAGCGGTAATACGCGGTGGCGCCCACGCATTCGGGATGATGCGTGGGTGGGGAACATGTATAACCACGCGAACAATAATAAACACTGGAGAAGCAATCACGTGTTTGAGAGACAAGATTGCACGGAAGCGATGGACATCGTTATTTTGGATTCGGCGGCATAGAGGACAATATCCACCGTCGTCTAACGGCCAACACGTGACCGAAATAATTTGCATTATTTGCATTCTTATCTTGAGTTTTATTTTGGCAACGTTTCAGTCAATAAAATCGCTGACCTTCTTCGGGTGTATATGTCTACTCGGGAATCTGCATGGAATTTTGAAGGGAACTCTTTATTTAATCCATAAGAACAGCACGTTCTCATTCCATCAGCCGTAACCCACGTGGATTAAATAAAATGTCAGTCAGACTATTTCAAGTCAAAGCGTGACAGACTGCCCGAAACAAATAAAATAAAAATGACTTATCATGGTATTACCGACTGACGGATGAATGAGAGGGCGAAGTCTTTTTTAAAGATGCGTGACCAAATCATCTATATGATAAAGTAAAACGAATACGTTTTCAAATCGAATGAAAATAGCGTTTTTTTCTTTTGTTTCTTTAACTTTGTTTATTGCATGATTAAATAAATTAGAAACTAACCTGACTATTCTTATTTACATTTTTATGAATTAGCAAAAACTAGTGAACAAAGGTCGCTTATTTCGGTTAGTATATCACTTATTACCCACCTCTAATATTTTTGTTAGTATATCACTATTACCCACCTCTAATATTTTTGTTAGTATATCACTATTACCCACCTCTAATATTTTTGTTAGTATATCACTAATCCCTACCCCTAATATTTTGGTTAGTATATCACTAATCCCTACCCCTAATATTTTGGTTAGTATATTACTAATCCCCACCCCTAATAAGGAGAAAGTAATCCTTGAGAAGATAATATGACAACAGAACAGATATTAAGCTACAACCTCCACTTGTCAAAATGAGGTAGTAATGCCTCGGAGGAGGATCTCATGACAACAGAACAGATGATACACTACCCACCTATCGGATAAGATAATGTCTGAGGGGGGTATCATGACAACGGACCTGATACTACACTACCACCACTGCATTGTGCATTGAAATCTAGGACATAAGTCTAAAATAGTAAACCGAATTGCACATTAAGTGATAGTACAATACAGAGAAGTAATAGTATAGTTTCGACTTCACACAGATACATATTCTCCCTTAGATTTTTCCTATCTCTTGCAAAGTGGCAAATTAAATTGTCAGATTATTAATAATGCACCTGAAATTTTAATAAAATCAGTTTTAATGGCCTTTTCATGCACGTTTTTTTTTTAAATATTCGATTTTATTTTAGATAAATCATAATTAATAATGTAGATACTGTGGGTTTTTTTTATTTACAAGAAAACGATTTAAAAAAAAAAAAAGGATGAATGAAAACAGTTTTCGTTTATATTAAGGTTTATCGTCTTCTCTGATCCAAATCGTTGAGATACTTTAAACGGAAAATGACTTAATTTTCTGTTATTTTTTAAATAACAATAGAGCTCAATTAGTTCTCGGATGTTAAGTTCCTCCTACCTTTTGTTGGCTTACAGATGATTTCTTTATAAGTAATGTTTGATGATTTTCTGGAGAATCTTTACCAGTTTTGAAATCGTCAACAAATCAATGATTGTCGATAATTATTCTTTCCCCAATTGGTCACTTAAATAAATTTTACATTAGTAATAGGTTCATGCGTAGCCAGGCTGAGGAGCTTTCATTTCGCCACGAATATTATGGTATTTTTATTTTAATACTTGGCTAGGGTTTACTTAAAGGTATTGTCGTGTCATTCGGGACAGCATATTCTGGGAGAAGGAGATTACGAATTCGGCGCTCATTAAAGTCAAATAATTATAAGAATCAAAGAGAAAACTTCTGGAAGATATGCATACTAGTGTCTAATCTGATCGTGCTGTTAACAATGAATAGGAATTCATCACGCACGCATGGATTTGTTGGTTGTGGTCACGTCTCTCTTTAATGATCATGTGGATTGAATAAAAGACCAATCTGATTACTGCTCCCTTAGAAGTCACGCGAACAATTCTATATAAAGTCAAACCATTAGGGCTCTATCACACTTTATCCTTTTCCAATACTACGGTCGACATCGCTTGACGGCTGACTGCTGTGCACAAATCCTGAGAGGGCTGTTGCAAGCGCATCCCTCATACAACATAAGCCCTAACAACTACTATATGTTGCAACCAAAAGCATAAAGCACTTACACTTCTTCAAGTCTGATGAATTCAGCGAGAGAACAAACTCGTGAACCTCTTTTTTATTTTCTGTGATTTCGATTATTAAAACTACTGTTCTCATCTTGTGTGTTATTTGCACAATCTGTCGGTCGATGTAACCTCCAACGTTCTTTGGGTGTATTTTGTTAAACTCTACAATCTTTCAACTGAACTCGGGAATTTGCACAAAATTTCGAACGGAACCATTTATTTAATCAATGAGGGTAGCATGCTCTCGTTCCGTCAGCTATTAGTAATTCGCAATCGTATTCTTAGTATCATCCACATTCACGATCATCTTCCAGAATCCAATTGAATGAAATCGACGGAAACGTGAAGATAACATTGAAGATGAGAACTGTAGTTATCGAATAAACTAAATAATCCAAATTATCAATCCTCATCTAAAAAATTCTGAAACTCTTTCTGTATATTTACAATTTTCATCCACTATTTTATATTTTATATTATTTACTATTTATATATACTACTTTTTATATTTTATATATATTATTGTTGGTATATAAACTTGAATATGTACATTTTTTGGCGTACGATTGGTGTTTCCTTCTTTTTTTTCTTTTTTTTTAAATTCTGATTCGCATTTCTGAAATAATTTATGAGTATATAGTCTTTCTTCTTCCAGTTTGAACTGAACATTATATCGGGGATAAAGATTCATACGGACATTAATTTTGTTAAATTCATAAACACTTACATTAGTAATCTTGTAAAACATTGTATAAATTGTTAGAAACACTGGCGACAATGAATGTTGTTTTATGTATCGACTCTGGATTGAACAAAAGCTCAAATAAGAAGTTTCTTCCAACCAACCAAAGAAGCGAGAATATTCGATGTTGAATTTTTGCGCGTAACATAAAAACCCAAACACACGACTTTCTTCCTCTTTTCTATCATTTTTTTTCAGATAACATATGTGCATGGTGACTGTGACTAATTGGTTAACAACATGGACTTATAATCTGGGCGTTCCAAGTTCGAATCCAGTTAATTCTACAGAAACACTTTCATTAAAACCCACACATGAACTTGTGTCTATCCTTCTGAAAAGGAAGCAAATAAAATCACACACACACACATACACGTGCAGTTTAGAATCCACAGTAAAATATATAAGCACACTTCACTAAAGCACATACACATGAAATTGCATACACATTTTCTCACTAACAAAACAAAGGCAGGCTAATATACACACAAGTCTACAATACACATATGTGTATGTACACGCAAAAGCATGAGGTGCCAGCCGAAATGAGCGTGTTTACTCGATTTCTCCTTATAAAACAAAACACCTTCTTTCGTATTCTTTCGTCTTAATAAATCCATAAAAATTCATTTTTTTTAAAACTTTATTACTTCTTCAGAATGTACTTTGTTAATCTTTCATTTGTTGTCTCAAATGTTTTTAGAAACAGTCACAAAATAAACGGCAAAATCATCAACTCATTCGTATGTGAAAAATATTAATGCAATAAACATTTGTAATATTTAAATGCGGGTATCGCTGTGAATGAAGAATACATACACGAGGGAAAACATCGACCGAAACGTAGTAGAACTATAAATATTAGCATTGATGAGGACAAAATGTATGAAGAAAATAATCGACTTGTTTACCAGTAGAGCCTATGTAAGCCGCCTATCTACCTAACCCCCTTTTCCATGCCCGCCATCTTCGTATTCTTTCTCCATTTGCTTCAAACTTTGTTCGTCTCTTCCATTACTTATACGTTCGCGCCTTTCTGTTCCTATCATATCTAGCATCGTTATCTCCTCCCCCGCATCATTGAAGAATAGTTTCTCCTCTCTCTCTTTATATATATATATATATATATATTTCTCTGTCTCTTTATTGTTACATTTTCTCAATTAACTTATCTTTCTCTTTTTACTCTACATTCTCTCTCTCTCTCTCTCTCTCTCTCTCTCTCTCTCTCTTTCATTCCCTCTCCTTCCTTTTACTTATCCTACATTTATTATTTATCCTCCTCTAACTTCTCATTCCATTCCCCCCCCCTCTTACTAATACTTTCCTTATGCCATGCAACTTATCATCTTTCTATATTTTCCTTTTATTACTCCTACTCTTTTCGAACTATGCCCTCTCCTCTTCTTTGTCTTATTTATCCTCCTCCCCCCACTTCTTCCTTTCCTGCAATATATTTTCCTTACCCTATTTCCGTATCTTTTTCTCTATCTCTTAATTATTTTCCCTCACTAGTTTCCCGCTTAATGAATTTCCTTATGTTCTAATATCCTCAGTTTTTTTCTATCTCTTTCCACTTTTTATACTTGCCATTAATTCTTACCTTTTTCTTTTTTATCTTCTCTAGTTCCTTCTCCTCTTCTTCCTCTCCTTTAACCCTTTATCTTGCACGTTCTTAGTCACCTTCTCTGTTCCTCCTCCTACCCCTCCTCTTTCTTCTCCTTCTCCTCTTCTTGTAACTTTTCTTTCCCGTTTTATCTTGTTTCCATTTTTCTCTTCTTTTTACTTCAATGTCGTTCTCTTTCGCCTCCTCTCCTTTTCATTTACCTTTCTTCATATTATCCATTCTCCTTTAAATTATTTGTGCCTCTCATACTATTCCGCCCTGTGGAATCGTTCATGCCTAGTTAAAATCTAGCCGGATAGATCTGTACTCGGTTACACACGAATATTATAGGGAAAATACGACCAGACATATAATTTCTTCTACCAAATCAATTTGTTCACATAAACAGATGCATTTGTTTGGGTAGAAGGATTGAACAGATGCATTTGTTTGGGTAGAAGGATTGAACAGATGCATTTGTTTGGGTAGAAGGATTGAACAGATGTCAGAATCAGTTGTCAAATTCAAACCAAATTAAATTGTGTGCCTCTACTTCTCATGTTTAGAAAACGTTCATGTCTAGCGTGATTCTTAATGTTGCCCATTATTATGTTATTCAAAGATATGTCGCTCATTCTAAACTCTGTTGTTCATCCTTCAGGTCATCGGAGTCAAATTTTTACATCCTCTAAAATAGTTTTCTTACTTCATTTTTTGTCTTAGGCTGTCTTTCGCGTGTTTCCTCATATATCTTTATATCTTTATTCTTGCTTTCCTAGTATTATTTTGTAAGGCCAGTTTTATATTTCAACACTTGTATAACGTATTCAAAGCAATCAACACCTCAACACCGTCCAAAAATACGTGCAAACTCCGCCAACCTTTGACCATGCTCTAAAACCATCCTTCATCTAGAATCCCAGTTGGCCACCTAACCAGACAGCTCAACTAAGTATGTATGTATGTATGTATGTATGTCTACCCAAAACTTTCGACAGAGGCGACGGATTTTCACGTGATCGATATCGTTTTGAAGCTCGACCCTTCGGACGACAAATATCGAAAAATTGACTAAAAACATTAACCTTTCAACCGTAACTGGGCACTTTTCTACAGGGAGGGGTGACTTTTTTCGCTGATATTTTCGAAAGTCATCCCTTATTTTCGATTGACTAGCCTTAATTTAAACCTACGTCACGTCCGATTTGGCGATGAACACAACAGCAAAGACGTCATGTTTTTGTTTTTGGGTTTTTTTTCACATTCTTTTCCACCTTCGCGGTATGGGTTTGAGCCTGCCTCCCTACTACCACTTTTTCTTTTTTTTTTTTTTTGCTCAACAGACACCTCCAAACAGCCGGGCAACGCCGGGCCACCAGGTTAGTCAAATACTAAATGGCAAACCAAAAGTTGACACATCTCAAATCAAGTCATGCATTTAATATCACCAATCAACCTCATCGCTACCACACTGATGCATCATCATTCGTATTGCCACATTTCAAATATCATATCGATACAGAAATACGAACGACAATGTTTCCCTCAACTACGATAAAAAAAAAATAGTAACTTGTGTTCAACTAATCGTACACAATAAACCGTTCACCACAGGTTTTATGGTTCGGCATCACATAATCTCAAAAAGGTTGATATGTCATAAAACGGAAATACTAAACCAAATTTCTCCTCCTCCTCCTCCTCCTCCTCCTCCTTCTCAACTCCGAACTCCCTTCTTCTGCCTTTTCTCTTCGTTCTCTGGCCTCTATTCCTTCTGTGTCTTCCTTCACCCTTTCCCCATCTTACCAACTTCATATTCCTCACCCCATTTTCACTTTCCCCCTCTACGTAACTTCCTCTAGTATTTAACCACCCCCTTCCTTCGTCCTTAGTTTCTATACCTCCTTCTTTTTCTACTATATAAACTTCTTTTCCTTTCTATATCCTATATATTATTGCTCTTTTTTATCCCCCTTCTCTCTGTTTTCGCATTATTCCTTCTTTTTCGTCTGTTTTATTCCAATCCTTTCTCCCTCTTTAAATTCTGAATTTTTCTTCTAGATTGTACCAGCGCCATCTTCCGTTATCACTTTGTTTTCCACCTCATCTCCTTTCCTAAATCTCATTACATTTTATCATCACCCTCTTTCTTCCCCGCTTTCGTATTCATTATCCTCTTTTATAATTCCCTCCTCATTCTTTCCCTCTCTCACTATCTCATTATTCCTCCTCCCTCCTTCTTACATTTCGATATCTTCTTTAGGAGTGAGTCCTTTTTCAAGATCATTTATTAAGAAACTTTGAAGGACAGAATGAAATACACATCTGCCATTGCCAGCGACTGTGGAACGACTGGGCATCTCGGGTAGATATCTCAAGACGAAGGTCACATCTTGAGGACTAACATCTAGTAGAAACTCTTTTAAATGGAATTAACAATAAAAATTAAACACAAGAAAAGGCAATATCGACGATAACATTTGATCTATCGATTAAATCGACTGCACTATATACAGCTCCGAAGAAACGAGACATTGTTCGATATCACATATAGCAGCACGAGTAGAATGAAAGAGTGCGGGGGTGGAGGAGTAATGGCGGATGGAAGGAATTGTGCGAAGATAGAAAAGAATTCATCGGATAAAAACAATAGTTACACAATAAGAGACGAAAATTTTATCTTCCAATAAAGAGTCCAAATTTATTTTTATTTTTTTTAAATTTTTGCTAAGTTTTATCAGAATTCGACAAATTAATGCAAACCACAGATGCGTTTATCTATTGATATACGTATATTTGGAATCGCCTATATAACTGAGCATATCGATCTATGTATCACGTGATTCTCGTCTCTTGTCTTCCCTTCTCCCATTCTCTCTCCACGAACACATACATACATAAACGCACATATATATTCACTATACATATATTCTTTATATATATACTAGCAGGCCACCCGGCATTGCCCGGTCGTAAAATACACTTCAATATTTTGATTGATGAAGATTTTGTATTTATTATTATTTGATCCAATATATAGTAATGATTTAAAAAGTTTTTAAAAAAATGACTGTGCGCCACCACCGAGAATCGAAACCAAAACGTTTAGCTTACGATTTACTTTTTCCTTTGATGTAAATTGCTGAGCTATGAAGACATGTTTGTTGCAAGGCTAAAAATTATAACATGAACCATTAGCTTTTACGTTACGCATGCATATCCATAATACCGTCGTTCGACCTTCAGCTGGCAAATTCCATTTTTTATAATTTTCACAATTTTTCCCTGGACTAAAGCTCAATTGTAAAGTTTCGCATGGATCCGAATACCCTATCTATTAAGTTTCATGTCTGTAAACTAAAAACTGACAGAGGAGTTTGGTAGGCCAAAATTTCTAAACATATATATATATATATATATAGATAGATAGATAGATAGATAGATAGATAGATAGATAGATAGATAGATCCGTATACATAAATACATATAGAAATGTTTGTGTTTACTATAACCTTTTGCCGCGAATATTACGCAAGTGTAAATCATGTAGAAGATATTATGAATATAATTACATGTTAACTAAAGATAATCATAATAAGATGTTAACGAAAGATAATCATCCCATAAAAAAATCGAAAAAGCTAATAGATGGGGAATTAATTAAAATTTAAAACAATATTCAAATTAGTTAGATCTGTTGAAGATGAATACAATTCCACAACCCATACATAACAAAGTTGTATATTTATAAATAAATAGAAAAAGGATTTTTAATATGAATATCAATACACAGAAACACCGAATATATATATATATATATATATATATATATATATATATATATATATACACTTACGATATTACGATTCCCTACGGGCATGATATTAAGCAAACTGTGTGTGGCTTAACTGACATAAGTATAACTTACTATCAATATATATATATATATATATATATATATATATATATATATATATATATATATATATATATATATAATAGCATTTCAGCCCGGCGTTGCCCGGGTGTTTGGATGTGTATGTTGAGCAAAAAGAAAAAAAAAAGTGGTAGTAGGAAGGCAGGCTCCAACCCGTACCGCAAAGGAGGAAAAGAACGGGGTAAAACCTAACGTTTATGCTGTTACGACCACCGCCAAACCGGAAGCAATATTTTTTAAAAATTAAGGCTAGACAATCTAAAGGAGATGATAACTTTAAAAAATATCGGCTAAAAAAGTAACCCCCCCCCTGTAAAAAAAGTGCCTATTTGAAGGGAAAGATAGTAATGTTTTTAGACAATTTTTCGATATTTGTCGTCTGAAAGGTCTAACTTTAAAACGATACTGATCTTGATAAAATCCGTCGCCTCTATTGAAAGTTTAAGGCAGACATGCAAACAGACATACATACATACATTTATATATTGGTAACTAAAACTTTTCGACCCAAACTGATGAAAAAGCTTGCCCTATCTCTGAGTACCCTTTATGTAAAATTTAAAATATTTATTGTCTGAGTAATTTGGAAGAGGCCGCAGAGGTCAATTTTTTAAACTTTGATCCCTATTATAACCCCTTAAAATTTATTGTTTTGGCCTCAAATGAAGTTATTAAGTTAGATCTATGTCCAAGGAACCTATACCTAAAATTTCCAGTGCGTAGACCCAAAATTCTCGGAGGAGTTTGGTAGAATTCTCAAAGGTCAAATCGTTGAACTTTGACCTCTTAATCGCCAAATTTCTGGCCGAAAACCGATCGCATCAATTTCCCTAAATCTCAGTACCCTGTACATCAAATTTCGAGTCTGTAGACTAAAAATTGACAGAGTTATTGCGTAGGGAAATGTACACACACACAGACACACAAACACACACACAGACACACAGATACACAGATACACACACAGACACATTCACTTTATATATATATATATATATATATATATATATATATATATATATATTCATCAATAAAGAGTACTGTTTCGCTGTTTCTCAGCTCTTCAGTACGGCTAGACAAGCAACTACTTCAAGCCAGGATCGAAACAGTTGGAGCTTCTAACCGTTGCGCTATACATGTGGGCAGTGAATTAACAATGTTTTGACATTGTCCAAAGTACCTAAGCTCAATTTGTTTACACAAAGAGCATCGCTTCATACGCTAATTGTAATTTATATATCACACCCTCATCCCTATTGATGTATTGGATTGATGATTAAATCTGTATGCACTAGTAGATATTTTTGCATTGTCGATTTTTTCTTTTTGTAGCTGAGCTCCACGCGTCATTGGGGCTTTTTATTCTTCCGATTCGTGTCCCCTTTTATATATATATATATATATATATATATATATATATATATATATATATATATATATATATATATATATATATATAACGAGAACGAGAGAGAGAGAGGAAGAGGAGGAGGAGGAGGAGGGTAATACTTATTTTTATTTTGTTTGTGAGACGTTTGAATAAATTTAATTATTTATACGAAAGAACATGAAAAAATACAGAAAAAATTGGAGTTTTTTTTTTTTCTTGGGGTAAAAAACTTCGTTTTTATCGATGACTTTCGTACATCTTTCGATTTTTAAAATACATCATTAGAAATCAAAATTTTAAATTCTGCAAGAACTTTCTGCTTAACCTAAAAATTTTCTTTTATTCAGTTTAACAGATTGAACTGCTGAAACAGCGAAATTTACTATGTTTTTCATACTTGTTGGCTGTCATCATATCTGGTGTTTTTTCTTGGCTGACTCCGTCTGTTTATATTTCAATCTCAAAAAGAATGTTATGACTTAGTTTTCCAATATAAACTTCGATTTGTGGCCGAGAATATTCCAATTATACTTTCTGCATTCACTTAAGTTTGCTTTAGCATTTCGCCTCTTTGTTTTACGTTACATATATATGTGTGTGTGCGTGTGTGTGTGTGTGTCAAGAGAGAGGAAGAGAGAAGTAGGGGGTATCATGTACATAAGTATAAGTGATCTCACTGAATTTATTGTAAAAATACATTCTAGGCAGATGTATCCATCAATAGAAGTGTATGCATTAATGAAACAAACCAAACGAAATAAACTATCAATAATGTTGGCAATGTCGGACAGATAATCGGTTTGAATAAAAGACCAGCCATGTATAATGGTGGGCTAGAGTATGCGTGTATGCGTGTACGTGTGTATGTGTGTGCATGCGTGTGTGGGTGTCGTTTATTGTGTAATCAGATTGAATTGCTAGAAGCTTTTCATTTCTTTCTTCTTTTGTCTTTCTTGTTTGAACAAGAGATTTTCTGGCGACACCGAATTGCATTTTCAATCGACGATGGACCGGTGAAATAAAATCAACATCATTTTTAGTTCAACGGCTTAAAACCTTATTGATTTTAAGACATATGTACATATATATATGTGTGCGTGTGTGTGTGTGTGTGTTTATATATATATATATATAATATATGTATATATAATATGTATATATAATATATATGTATATATGTGTCTGTGTGTATCTATATATCTATAAAAGTGAACGTGTCTGTGTGTCTGTGTGTCTGTGTGTGTGTGTGTTCATTTCCCTGCGCAATAACTCTGTCAATTTTAAGTCTACAGACTCGAAATTTGATATACAGGATACTGAGATTTGCCAAAATCTATGGGATTGGGACTCGGCCAGAAATTTGGCTGTTAAGGGGTCAAAGTTCAACGATTTGAAATTTGAGACCGCTACCAAATTCCTCCGACAATTTTAGGTATAAAGACTTGAAATTTTAGATATAGGTTCCTTGGACATGGATATAACTTAATAACTTCATTTGAGGCCAAAACAGTAAATGTTAAGGGGTCATATTAGAGGTCAAAGTTTTTTTAAAAATTGACCTCTGCGGTCTCTATCAAATTACTCAGACAATTTCTGGTCTAAACATTTGTAATTTGACATAAAGGGTATTCAGAGATAGAGCAAGCTTTTTAATCGGTTTAGGTCGAAAATTTTTAGTTACTAATATATAAATGTATGTATGTATGTATGTATGTATGTTTGCATTTCTTCCTTAAACTTTTGACAGAGATGACGGATTTTACCAAGTTCAGTAACCTATTAATATTCGACCTTTCAGACGACAAATATCGAAAAATTTGCTAAAAACATTAATATCTTCGCCTTCAACTGGGCATTTTTCGACAGGGGGGTCGCTTTTTTTACCGATATTTTTTAACGTCATCCTCTCCTTTCGATTGTCTAGCCTTAATTTTAAAAAATTGTCACTTCCGGTTTGGTGGTGGTCGTAACAGTATAGCCGTCAGGTTTCTTCCCCGTTCTTTTCCTCCTTCGCGCTACGGGTTCGAGCCTGCCTTCCTAATACCACTTTTTTTCTTTTTCTTTTTTTTTTTGCTAAACAGACACATCCAAACACCCGGGCAACGCCGGGCTGAAATGCTAGTCTATCTATCTATCTATCTATCTATACTCTTATAAATTCGTTTTTCTTTTGTGTGTATTGATATTCCTATTAAAAGCCCTCTTTACTATTTATTAAAAAGAAAATACAATTTTCTTGTATATGAATCGTGCAATTGCATTTATCTGCAAAAAGATCTAGCTAATTTGCATATTCTTTCAAATATTCATTTTAATTAATTCCCTATTAGTTTTTTCGGTTTTCTTATGGGATGATCATCTTTAGTAAACTATTACATATAATTATATTCATGCAGATATTCTACATGATTTATACTTGTATAATATTTGCGTAAAAAGTTTATAGTGAACACAAAATTGTTTCTATATATATTTATGTATAGGTATATATTTTTGTTTAATCTATCTATCTCTCTCTCTCTCTCTATTTCTCTCTCTCTCTCTCTATATATATATATATATATATATATATATAAATATATATATATATATATATATATATGGAAGTGACCGTGTCTGTCTGTGTGTCTGTATACATTTCCCTACACAATAACTTTGTCAATTTTAAGTCTAGAGACTCGAAATTTGATATATAGGGTACTGAGATTTGGGACAATCTTTGTAATCGTTTTTCGGCCAGAAATTTGGCTGTTAGAGGGGAAAAAGTTGTTGACCTTTGAGAACTCCACTAAACAGCTCCGACAATTTTGGTGCTAAACAGTTAAAATTTTAGATATAGGTTCCTTGGACATGGATCAAACTTAATAACTTAATTTGAGCTCCGAACAATAAATGTTAATGGATCATAATAGGTGTCAAAGTTTTTAAAAAATTTACCGCTTTTTTTTTTATTTTTGCTCAACATACACAGCCAAACACCCGGGCAACGCCGGGCGTAAATGCTAATCTATCTATATATCTATAAAAGTGAACGTGTATCTGTCTATCTGTGTGTTTGTGTGTCTGTGTATATTTTCCTTCGCAATAACTCAGTTAATTTTCAGTCCACAGACTCGACATTTGATATACAGGGTACTGAGATTTGGGAAAATCTACGTGATCGGTTTTCGGCCAGAAATTTGGCTGCTAAGGGGTCAAAGTTTAACGATTTGACCTTTGTGAACTCTACCAAACTCCTCCGACAATTTTGGGTTTACGCACTTGAAATTTTAGATATAGGTTCCTTGGACATGGATCTAACTTGATAAATTGATTTGAGCCCAAAATAATAAATGTTAAGGGGTCGTAATAGGGGTCACAGTTTTTAAAAAATTGACCTCTGTGGTATCTACCAAATTACTCATACATTTTCTGGTTTAAAATTTTGAAATTTTGCATAAAAAATATTCAGCGATAGGGCAAGCTTTTTAATCGGTTTGGGTCGAAAATTTTTAGTTACCAATATATAAATGTATGTATGTATGTATGTATGTATGTATGTATGTATGCTTGCATGTCGGCCTAAAACTTTCGACAGAGGCGACGGATTTTACCAAGATTAGTATGGTTTTTAAGTTCAACCTTTCAGACGACAAATATCGAAAATTTGTCTAAAATGATTAATATCTTCACCTTCAACTGGGCACTTTTGAACAGGGGCGGGTTGCTTTTTTCGCCGATATTTTTAAAAGTGATCCTATTCTTTCGATTGTCTAGCCTTAATTTTTAAAAAATGTCATTTCCTGTTTGGCGGTGGTCGTAACAGCATAGACGCCAGGTTTTCCCCACCCGTTCTCTTCCTCCTTCGCAGTACGGGTTTGAGCCTGCCTTCCTACTACCACTTAAAAAAATTTTTTTTTTTTTTTGCTCAACATACACATTCAAACACCCGGGCAACGCCGGGCTGAAATGCTAGTATATCTATAAAAGTGAACGTAATTGTGTGTGTGTACATTTCCTACACAATAACTCTCTCAATTTCCAGTCTAGAGACTAGAAATTTGATATACAGGGTACTGAGATTTGGGAAAATCTATGATCGATTTGGCTGGAAAGGGGTCAAAGTTCAATCTACCAAACTCCTCCGGGAATTTTGGGTCTAAACACTTGAAATTTTAGATACAGGTTCCTTGGACATGGATCTACATTAATAACTTGATTTGAGCCCAAAACAATAAATGTTAAGGAGTCATAATAGAGGTCAAAGTTAAAAAAAATTGACTACTTTTTTCTGCTCAACATACACCTCCAAAACCGGGCAACGCCGGGCTGAAATGCTAATATATATATATATATATATATATATATATATATATATATATATATATATATATATATATATATATATAGAGAGAGAGAGAGAGAGAGAGAGAGAGAGAGAGAAAGAGAGGGAGGGGGAGACAGACAGACAGACAGGCAGAGAAGAAGAAGAAGAAGAAGAAGAAGAGTGAAACACATATGTGACATTTTAGTAATTACCTCCATTTTGAATGCACATAAACTTGCACATCAGAGATACAACAAAGTATGCGCGCGTGTGTGTGTGTGTGTGTGTGTGTGTGTGTGTGTGTGTGTGTGTGTGTGTGCGTGCGTGTGTGTGTGGTTCTATTGACCGGATATATAATGTAGTTTGTTCTATTGACCGGATATAAAATGGAGGCTAGATTATACTACAACAGCGTAATATTTATCTATAATTTTACAGACGTTTAGACCTCATAGTACCAAAAGTTTCGCGAATAAAACAAAACCTGGCAAAATATTACTGAGTGTAACTCGTTATATCTTTTCCTTGGCCATTTTTTAAATCTTCAAATTGAAAAAAAAGACTCGACTTCTCACTTCAGGTGTTTTCTTCTCATGTTCACGTCTTCTAATATGGCACAATAACAACATACACCTCCAAACACCCGGGCAACATGAATATATAAACACTTCCGTTCAACCTTTCAGACGACAAATATCGTGGCTTCAACTTCAAGCACATCAGAGATGCAACAACTGGATGCCTGTGGCGGGCACTTATAATCACTGGCTATTAGTGCTGATTTGAGGCGGTTACTTGCGATTACTTGTAGATACTGATTGCCTTTAAAACTGTCACTGTCGGTTTCTGGCGTTCATTGTTGGTCATTGGTAACCACAACCAGTATCGGCTACGATTGGACTGCTCCAAAATAAAATTCTCTATTTTCAATAGCGAGCACTGGTGGTCACTTACTCTTTTTGACGTTTTGAAGTGGTTATTTGCATTTACTCTGCAACTATTGGTCACTGTTCGTCACTATCGATCATGACCAGTGTAGGTTTCGATTGGACTGCTCTGAAATGAAATAGCCTGTCTTCAATTATCGGATCAGTTCATCTTGTGGCGGGCACATGTACTGGCGGTTACGACGATGATTAGCGGCAACTAGTGATCAGTGCTCTTTTCATGTGATTACTCACAAATCTTGATGGGGGCGGGTAGTAGCGGACAGTGGGGGCAAATCAATTGTCACACAATGGCGCACATCGTCATTCATAGTGGTCTTTGCTCTTTTAAAGTTGCTGCTGTCACTTCATAGCAGGGCGAGCACTGGTGAACACTAGCGGACACTGTTATTTTGAGGTGGTTACTCCTGTGTTGAAGCACTTATGCAAAATACGGACGGTGTTAGTTTTTAGATAAAATGTTCAAGTTAAATTTAACTTTATACAGTGTAGTTTGTTTATTAAAATGATAGTTGAAAGTGCAAAAATAGTTACAAAAAAGTTCTTACCTCCTATGTTAAGAATGGGTACCTACATAATAACGTTATTATTATTAACGTTATAACGTTATTATGGTTCGTATTCTGCATAACTTGTCAATCGATATTCGATATAGCAAACATTAAGAAAAATATGTGATGTGTACCATATACGAAATAATTTTGATGACCGAAATAGGCTGCTTATTTTTGTAGTGTTTGAAACGTGGAAATGTAAGAATGAAAACTGAAATTCCTTGTCTATCACTCCTACTATAATGTAATAACGTTAATTGTCGTCGCATTTATGTTTTTAAATTTTAATAAATTTACGTAAAATTCCAAACAAATGACGACGGCGACGGCGACAATGACAATAAGAATTGGATGTGTGCATAAGAGGGCGCACTGTAGATATCATTGCGCGGCATTCGTTAGAGTTGAAGTTAATGTTTTTTGTTGACGTTATGTTGTTTAGTTCTCGATAGGCATTATTAACTGTTCGAAATTTCCTTAATTTGATATTCCCTTAATTCGATAAACGTACGTAAACAGCCAATCAAATTGACCAGACTTAATACTGGATTCTGAAGGGAGGGATTCGTATTTACGTAAAGTAGCCGTAATGAATTAATGTTAAATTTACGAAATAAGAAAGGTAACACGGATGGCGTTGTAAATGAATCAAAGTTTCCAGATCCATCGAGAAGATTAAGAGTACAGAATAATAACTGAGTAAATATCTTTCTGCCACCTGTAAATATATTTGCTTGGGATGGTTACTCTCCTCTGAAATATTGTAAGAAATTTATAATAGTCAATAAAATCGACTGATAATATCCGGATAACATGCAGCATATATTGGCAGGTAGTGGGATCATATTGAATTTATGTGGCGTCTGTGTTTGCATTGTTTTTTTTTTCTAGAGGAGGAAAAGTGTGTCTATTTTATAAATATAGGAATATAACACTTAAATTGTGCTTATCTTGTTCTTCTAAGCACATTATGGTTTCTCTTATCTTGCTTGTTCTAAAATTCAGAACAAGCAAGACAATCTAAACAAATGTAATTCCTTGAATCCAAATCGCACATTTCACACTATTAATCGGAATATGAAATATTATTTTTACTCAATCGTCATTAATCAGTTAATTTGGGGAGTTGCATGCAGTTCAGCAAACAAGGTTCTATAATTTAAAAATATCAAGAGAAAACAAAGCAATTAAATCTGAAGAGTAATTATTATTATATTAATAATGGGATTTTTGTCTGTACGTCACAAACTACAATTTATTATCACAAGTTAAAATTGATTCACAAACATTTTTAACGTAAAGGAATATTCAAAATTTTTAATAAGTCATTGTTAATGTTCGATTTTTTACTTTTTCAGCCTTTATCAATATAATGTAGCCGTAAAAGTGACGGCATATTTTAGTATTTTGATATTTTGAACAGGGCTTATATTTATCTGTTGCTTACCATATTCCCCGTAGTCTGAAGTGATCTATGTTTTGTAGCTGACACTTACTTTTAACTAAACTCTCAATCAAATTTAAAAGAAATGAAAACAACTACAGTTACACTTTTTTTCTTTTTGTAGTCATTGGGTCACCACTTATCAAATCCAATAGTTCACAGTTCATAGAAAGTTTGTAAAACATACTTTTAAAATTTCTTCCTTTTGATTAAAATACTCATTAGAAATATTACATTTTAATTAAAACATTAATTACAAATATTAATTAGAAATGCCAAGAACTATTACTGATAATTTAGTTCTACAATGTATATCTTTCTAAAATATATCTCTAATAGCAGGCGTGTCGTAAGAACGGTATTACTCAAAAGCATCTTAGTTGTACTGCTCCAACAACACCTCTTCACCCTTAAATAAACGTGATATCACTTTGAGTAACATCGTTTTAACAAAAAATGTTCCAGGGTGATCAAATTACATTAGATTTAGACAGCAATTTCATTCTTTACTTACAATTAAATTTAAGATATTGAAGTATTTGAATAGATTCTGAAGAGATTATTATTTATATATTATTTTCTCTTTAATGTTTCTCGTTTTAACTAATCACCTCATGTTCTCGCTGTAAACATAATTTCACAGACTATATGATATAAATATGCAGCTCGAATCACCTTAAAAAGTATTAAAATGTCGCTGTCAATGCATTTATTTTACCATAACTTATAAAAGTTAATTGTGTGATTAATTTAGTTTTAAAATTTTTATCTTCTTTAATTGTTTTCTAAAACAAAACCTGCGCATGGAAATCTGCTTCAGCAGCTTTTTTAAGGTAATTTCTGAAATGTGTTTTTTACAGTTTTCCGGATCGACAGCATTTCCTAACACTGTCATCCATACATAAAAGTCAGGATGTTTTCAAGCTCATGCTCAGATCTTCTACCATTATTATCCACTTCACCGGGAACTCTTCTTCATAATTAAACTATTTATTGGTAGCACCATTCGTATTTATTTTTTTTTTCAGACTTGTTATTATCTTATTATATTTTCCATTAAAGTAGAAAAATTCTATTCTACTGAACTTTCTTTTGTAGAGGTGTTTTGATCGGCTTATCCAGATACTATTTTCACATTCACGATTGACTCAATAAACAAATAGCAGATTGGTAGTCAAAAATACAGACTGACCGTCGAAGGAAATAGTTGCTTGCATTTTTCATACTTTAAAGTTTCATTTTTTATTTACTTTTCTTACTAATTTTTAAATTATATTTATATCAGCAAAAAGTTGCTTTTAAGGTTACGCCAGGTACATTCAGTTATTTATTTAAGTGCATATTTTACCTCTTTTTTTTCCTAAAGCGATGTGTGATACAGATTACTAGACCGTCGAGATTCTTGAAGAGACTTCGGCGGGATTTTTGAAAATGGCTACTCACCTATCGCCTCTATTATTCTGCAACATAATCCTATTTTTTTTATTTCTTCTTCTATAAGCGTTGTATTTCATCTGTTCGCCTTAATCACCAACTTTAGCACTGCAGGTTAAGCTTCTTTCATTAGTTATTCTTTGTTAAAGTTTTATATAAAGTCTCTCTTAAGTTCAACCCTCTTCTCCCACAAACGTGTAGATTTTATAGCTCTGGTACTTCTTCTAATGGTTGTATCATTTTCAGAATTACTCTCGCTCTCCCTTTCTCTCTCTCTCTCTCTCTCTCTCTCTCACTCACTCACTATATATATATATATATATATATATATATATATATATATATATATATATATATATATATATATATATCGTATTTTCTAAGGGATATCTAGATCTGTCTCTAGACAAGCCAAGGTCATCTTCTTGCACCATTTTACCTTAATCCAAATTTACAAACACATTCTATTTCCCTTTAAATTTGCCAGTATCATTACTTGAACAAGATAGAATAAAGAAATTTAAATTTATGATTCAAATTTATTCGCAAGACACATTCTCCGGGCGCAATTTATGTTTCGTGTTGTATTTTTTCTTCAAATCTATATCACTCTTTTCTATCATATATTTCGATTTTCACATATCTTTCTATATATCGTTACTCTATTTTTAAAAAAATATTTTGTGGTCAAACATCAGGAGCGAAACATTTGCCATTGTCTTTTACATTATCAGGTAAATAATTTATGTCGAAAAAATAATAGATGGATGTTTGAGGGTGCGTGATTCAGAATAATCAGTATCAACTTTTACTTTTTATTTTCAGATTATTTAATCTGACAAAAAACATGTTGCTCGATATTGATTATATTAGTGTTTTTTTTTTTACAATAAACAATAATGCAAAGGTTTTAGTGCAAAACATCTGCACTTCTTTTCTTCAATTATTTGTTTATAGCATCAATGTTTTCTAGGAAATTTCACGTAGCTGACTTGCCATGAATGAATGCATATTGCTTTTTTATATTATTTTATATATTTTTAATGGATTCCGCAAGTTTGGTTAGTTGTTTTGTTTTACGGCGTATCAACCCTTTTCAGGTTATTTAATGCTGCATCCAGTAATTTTGGAAAAAAGTTCTTTATATCTTTAAACATTTATTCCTTGTGTTTGGTTTTATTGTTTTGTAGATAGAAAATTGTTATTTTTGTTAATGTTTTTACGAATATGATTGAGTTTTTCAAAGGGACACGAAAAACAATAATATCAATGTTTGGTGCATTTTAGGTTAGGAAGCCAATATTTTCAAACTGGACTGGTAGCACCAGATGTTCCAGCAGGTATTACCACTCTGAGACAAATAGACCTGAGAGAAATGGTAATTAAGGAACAACTTCACATTCCCCACAATTCCCAAATGAGGGCTCACCACTAGATGTCTTTTAATGTCATACCCAGAAGCGAATTTCTCAAGAACCTTGCATGAAATGAAATACATTTGTTTATGTTAAAACAGTTTTATAAAATTGACAAATTCTTCGATGATTTTTACATTTAATTTATCAGGCCCAATCTTTTGTTGAATATCTTACTTCAATAATATTATTCTTACATTCCATACAAATAATATAACTGATTCAAAGTGCTACTATTGACTTTCTCCGTATAACCGTCATCAGCAAGCGATTAAAAATTGTGGCTAATAACTGCAATGAACAATTAAACTGTCCAGTGAAAATGGAGAATAATTTTTCAGTCAGTTTTTCCCCCTGGTACTATAGGGGTAAATTTCCAGCTATCAGAAAAGCAACAATCGATAAGGCGTTTGTTAGAGTGTTTGGAAAGGATAAGGGTTAATACAGCGGGACATTTCTGTATTACTATGATGACAAGGACACGATCTAAAATATATATGTTGTTGGTGTCGAAGTTTTTATGATAGCCAGAAGATGAGAAAGAGATGATGATCAGATCATAAAGTGCGATTTACTTTCGTAGTAGAAAATAAGTTGCCTATTCATAGGTACACATGGCGTTAGGCTCAGAAGTATAATTCATGGTGTTCATATTGCGAAGGTCTTGTTAAACTCTTAATGTGAAATTATGTTTTACTACTAAAAAATATTGGCAAATGACCTCGATCACATATGTTCCATTAGCCTTCCTCCTAGATCCGCTCCTTTTTTATTGATTTTGTTTATGTAAATTGAAAAAAATATTTATTTCACACATACTTCTTATTATTAGAAGATTGGAAAGGTGGACATTTCCCCGATAGTTGGCAAATTGATTGCTTTGCTGGCGGACAATTTAGAAACTACAGATATAACAATGAATTGGTTGATTAAATTTCAACTCACAATTTTGAACCACAGTTTGAGACGAGACTCAATTGAAACACTTGATTGCAGAATAATAGACAACAAGAAACCTTTCGGACAAAAATAAATGAAAAAAGGGACAGACATTATGGATAAATTAATCTGGAATAAAGAACTGGTCTATTCATTTATGTTGACATTGCATTTTTGGAAAACGACGTAAAAAACAAAAATCAAAGAACAATTTGATTTGAACAATCCCATATGAAACCAGTTTTGAAATTAATGAATAAAATTTTTCATTATTTAGTTTTTTTAAATTTTGTTTTAACTTTTTATTTCTGTAACGCATCAGCAAATATTTTTTTAATTCTCACAGGATGCTCCCAATAAATACGACATCGGTCAAAATTATATATATATATATATATATATATATATATATATATATATATATATATATATATATATATATATATGATTTTCAGAATGTGAGAGATTGTATATAATAAATTCCACAGCCAAACAACGTCGCAGCCGACAAGAGCCATGACAGTCAAAGAACAGTTGGTAGAGTGCTTGCCTTGCATGCAAGAGGCTCGGGTTTCGAATCCTGAGTTTGGATGTGTCTAACTGATGAGCCCAAATGAGGGCGAAACTCGAGTCTTGGACTTCCGGTTCTTTGACTGTCATGGCTCTTGTGGGCTGCGACGTTGTTTGGCTGTGGAATTTATTATATACAATCTCTCACATTCTGAAAATCCTATCATAAGTTGCTCGCTTGGTTAGTATTGCTGGACGGCATCGTTTTTTCGAGTTAAAACTCCTACTTGTGAGACATCAGCTTGGGGTTATTAGCTCGTTGGATGACCGCGTCCCTTGTTGAGACGAAGTAGGTTCATTTCACAGTCGGATTTCGGCGCGGTTTGCTTGATCTGTGTTGGTTAATTGAAATTCTTGTGTGCAGGGTGTTTGCTCAGTTGGTAGAGTGCTTGCCTTGCATGCAAGAGGCTCGGGTTTCGAATCCTGAGTTCGGATGTGTCTAACTGATGAGCCCAAAAGAGGGCGAAACTCGAGTCTTGGACTTCCGGTTCTTTGACTGTCATGGCTCTTGTGGGCTGCGACGTTGTTTGGCTGTGGAATTTATTATATATATATATATATATATATATATATATATATATATATATATATATATATATAAACGTTTATCAGACGCCGGTGAATGTTGATTGTTTCAACTTTTTCGGTATGGAGAAATTTAATAAAGCATCTCTGCTTTTGATGTACGTCCATGACAGGGGTTGCTTTCTTAGAGTCTCACACCGTCATATCTGCAACAAAGTGACGAAAATTTCAAATCATGAATGCGCGAGTTCAGTCATCATAACAATGCAATTTGCAGCCCCTATTGATTTATTCGGACGGATTAAAAAGAGAGGGCATTGCTTCTGTAACGCTCCGTGTGTATATATATATATATATATATATATATATATATATATATATATGTGTGTGTGTGTGTGTGTGTGTGTGTGTATATATATATATATGTGTGTGTGTGTGTGTATATATATATATATATATATATATATATATATATATATACATATATATATATTTACGAAGAAGTCACCACTTATCAAGGCCCGGAGCACACTTGGGGATAAGGATTATTGCGTCTACAGTATTCAATGGGATAATATCGTAGTAATCGCTAATAATGGAAATCTGATAAAGTGTCTTACAACAGGACTTGAAGACTGAAATTGTAATCAGGTGGGAAACGGGTAAACGGAAGAGAGTTCCACAGGCGTGCACTTCTAAGAAAGAGGCTTAGTTCATGGAATCTACGTTTTGATTTAGACACAGATAAAGAGTGGGGAAAATTATTGACAGTGGTTTCAGCTAGACGGGTGTTTTTCGTGGAAGATTGGCGAGGAGGGACCAGAAATTGGAGCTCAGAAATACCGATAAAACAACTACAGGCTCGCAACATCTCTTCCGTGGGAAAGAGGTTGCAGGGAAGAGAAAAGGGCATTCCCCACTAGGCTACAAAGTCTCTTTTGTACTGTGTCAAGGCAGGATAGGCTGTCTTTAGCAGCTCCTGTCCAGATGTGGCAGCAGTACTCCTTCCTTGGATCTACTTAGCTTTTATATAGATAGAGAATTGCATCAGCAGTGAGATATCTACTGGAGCGGTAGAAGGATCCCACCATTTTTCCAGCGACCTTGGCAACAGATTTGATATACGTGTTCCATTTCAGATCAGGAGTAAAGGTCAATCCCAGAAGCTTGTCAAAACATGGAGCCTCCCCAAGACGAGAGCCATCCATTTCAATTGATGCCAGATGGGGATCACAGCGTTGATGATGTAAAGATAGAAGCTTGGTTTAGATGCATTGAAAGTAACCAGCTACCTCTTCCCCCATTGTACCACGCGCTCAAAATCAAAGGAGAGAGAGAATCAGAGGGAACTTTGTTATTTACGGCATTTGATGTGTTGTCATAGATCGTCGTGTCATCAGCATAGATGTCAACGAATGATTTAAGTATGTGTTTTGGGAGATCATTGAATATAGATCAGGAAGAGAGTTGGGCCCAGGATGGACCCCTGAGGGACATCAGCATTAATATTGTGGGCTTCTGATTTCTGCCTATTAACAACTACTCTTATGAGCCTATCAGAGATAAATGATTTAATAATTGAGAAAACATTTCCAGTTATGCCGCAGTTGGATATATATATATATATATATATATATATATATATATATATATATATATATATATATATATATATATATATATATATCCAACTACGGTATAACTGGAAATGTTTTCTCAATTATATATATATATATATATATATATATATATATATATATATATATATATATATAGGGGGGGCGAAATGTTTAATTATATACTTTACAAGTTTATTATAATCATCAGAGGAACATAGAAAATAATTTTTAATTGATGGATTTTCAAAGAATTACATTTAACCTCAGAAAGAAAAATGTCAATAAATTTCTAATAATTGGTAAGTATTAATTTCAAAATTTGCAACACAATTTTAAGTGATGCTTAAAGCAGGAAGAATTGTTTTTAATAGTAAGCAGAAAGTCATAGTAGCCATGCAGTTGTTGCAAAATCCCATTGGAAATACGTTTCTTTTATATATAGCAATGAAGTCCAATAAAATCCGGAACATTCAAAAGTAAGAAGTCTATAATTTTTAAAAGATTTCTTACTTTTGAATGTTACTGAATTTTTCAACATTTTCCATAACAATGCTCTATTCCAGACATCGCGTATATATATATATATATATATATATATATATATATATATATATATATATATATATATATATATATATATATATATATATAATATTCATACTTATGTATATGTATGTTGTCTGATTCTATTGCTGTATTTTATACTTGTCATCATGTGAGTCAAATTTTTATGGATATGCAGAAACGAAATCAAATCATATTCCACTTTTTCGTATCAACTGTGCGCCACTATTATAACTGCTAATCCTGCTTCAACATTTCTCATCATTTATTTAATGTTGTCAGTCCAGCGGCGGAAGGGGAGGGGGCAATGCTACAAAGCTATTTATGCAACGGATGTAAATATCTCTCCGTTTATTTCAGTGTCTCCTAATACTGACACGACTAACTGTAGCTATTTATTTATCCGTTCGGTGCAGCGTGGCTTTTTATATCAACAGATGCCGCATCGTCTCTCTCTCTCACGATGCATTTAATTTGCGCATGCGCATCTATCGGAGTCTTATGACCGCCATTGTTTCTTTCATCATTTATTCACTTTTGTTATGAAACGATTAGAACGGAAGTTACTGCTTCTATGCATCTTATGTCTTATTAGTTCACAAATTATATTTAAGTGAAGCTACAAGATAATTTTTCAAAACAATGAAAAAATCTGAATTTCGTGTTTTAATAAAACATATTGATTTCTAATGGAAAAAAATACTGTGCAAGCAAAGTAATGGTTTGATTACTGTGAGTCTGACTTGCTCCGTATGATACAATTGCCAAGAGTGGTATGCTGGCTTCAAATCCTGTCGTACAATCACAAATGATACTGAATGTCGTCGATAACTTCTGTTTAAGAAAAAAATGCACTTTTGGGTTTCAATAATGGGGGGAAATTGTGAATCCTTATTTAATTTTAATAACTTTATTTTTTATTATTTTTTTTGTTTGTTTTATAATTAATTCTTGGAAATTTGTATTTAAACTAGATACATTATAAACTAAAAATCGTTAGGTGTCTCTCTAAAAAGAAAAAAGTCTATTGTGTGTTTTTAATGCTGGGCTTAGTAACAGCTAAAAACGGTAAAAAGATAATAACGTCCAATTGGCTTAACATCACTTGGGAAGAAGGTACGAGCGACTTGAAACAAAAGTTTGAATTTTCAGTTTCATTCAAAGAAGTATATAAAAATGTTCATTTCAGTTCTGTTAAGAAGTGTAAACCAATCAGAGAATTACAAAATTCATTCCAACGTGTGTTTTAATGTTTCCATTTTATCTTTGTTACAATATTTTTTGATTGATAAAATATCTGAATGTCTTCTAATATTTGGAAAAATAGAACATAATTCGTGTTACATTTATTTCTCCAAGATCATCATATCAAAAACACAATTTAAGAAATCCGCATCATATGAATCAATTCAGTTATCCTCGCAATTAATTCAGTCAAAATATTCCTTTTTCATTTTGTTTTGTTTTGTTTTTCGAAAATTACTTTACAATTTTCAAGAGAAAATAAGGAATCATGGAATAAGCTCAGTTGGATATCTGTCCTAACTCATTTTTTAACTTTTTTCTAGGATCTGTAAAAATACGTTTTAAGCATTATTCAACAAATCGCTTTGCTGTATGTATATATATATATATATATATATATATATATATATATATATATATATATATATATATATATATATAGAGAGAGAGAGAGAGAGAGAGAAGCGAGGAGAGAGAAAGAGAGAAAACGATTAAAAAAGGAAAAAACTAAGTCACACTCCATCAACGTTTCATTTTTATTGTTATTCATCCAGAAGAAGTCTTATAATAAAGACGAAACGTTGATGGAGTGTGACTTGTTTCCCCCCCTTTTTTATACTTCTCTCTCTCTCTCTTTCTCTCCCCGCTTCTCTCTATATATCATTATGTTCTTCATCCAGAAGAAGTCTTACCATAAAGACGAAACGTTGATGGGCATGTGACTTGCTTTGTTCCTTTTTTTATCTCTCTATCTCATCGGAATACTCTTTACATTATTCTCATTATATATATATATATATATATATATATATATATATATATATATATATATATATATATATATATATATATGTATATATATATATATATATATATATATATATCAGAACGTATAGAACTTATCTTAAACTAATTAAATTAAATTCATTATGAATGTATTATCTTAAACTAATTAAATTAAATTCATTATGAATTTCGAAACAAAACTACTAGTGGGAAATGTGGAATCTGTTTAGTTTCATTTAAGGGGGCAAAGATTGAAGCTCTTCATGAATATTCAGATAATTCCGACATTTTGTGAAATTTTAGCCATCAATTGCTATTTTGTCCACAAATTCCTCCAACTTTTTGAATATTTTATTTTTTGGACATAAGCTCGAGATATTTCAGATTTGCATTAAATTCCATCCATAGTCATGAGATTCTCAATCAAGCAAGATTCTCAAAATTCCAATTTCTCGGATTCTTTAAGCTTAAGTCACAAAATTTTAGACATTTTCTAAAATTAAAAAATGTAATAAATAAAATTAGATATAGCTGACATTACCCACCATTACGCATATGTGTTATGTTTATAAATTCATAATGATCGGTTAATTAGTTTAAAAGTGAACCATGTATATACAAATATATAAAAATATAATAGGCGGCGTTGTACAACCCTCACCCCATGTGTAGTTTGTATACTAATAGTTTTTTTTTTAATTTTTCACTCAATTATTATTGATTGGACACTAATTAACCAGATTATGAAAAAAATTGAAAAAGAAAATAATTATTTCGACATTTGAAAGGGGTGCTCACTTTTTGGTTACAACGTTCTGGTAAATCGGTCACCCATTTTGTAACCAATAAAAATGCGGTAATATCAAAACCATAGAAAGTAAAAATTATATGAGCCTACCGCATTTGTAAGTCAGAAATATTTATTTTATTTCTCAAAGAGAAAAAAATTAAATGAAAATAATGTTTTTAATTTTTTTTTTTTTTTTTTTTTTTTCATGAAAATAAAGTCTCAGTTTATTTTTAACTTAGTTTTTGTTTGATGAAAAGTGAGTTTGTGGATGCTTTTTTTAAAATAATTTATCTGTTTTATGAAAAGTGTTTTTATTTAATTTTTTTTTTTTAATTTTGTAAGTATTATAAATTTCGCTAAATGCTGGAGAAATGTTTCGTAATTTTCCATCCCATTGTCAATTTTCATATCGTACGCCTCCCAATACATAGCCTCGTCAATATGGGACCATTTCATATCTCCCGAAGACCCACAGACATACTTGATTCGCCTGTTAATTCGAGACCAGTATGCTTCGATGCTGTTTGTGCAGACTTCAGTTACAGGTCAACGAAATTTTCAGAATGGTTGACTGTCCCATGATGCACGTAGTCACGATTTCCTAAATTGGAATAGCTCCATCACTGCTCAATGTAAATAGTTGAATCGACAGCAACGCATTCTGAAATTACCCGCTCCAATGTTCTTGCTACAGAAATCCTTTTCGGGGGAGGGGGGTCATAAAAATCTACGACCCATATCTGACTGGTCCCTCGGCCGACGTTATTTTTTTCGTTTAAACAATAGACTTTCATTTATTTGCACAACATGTCCCGGACCGCTTAGCATTTCCCTGTCTTTCATCATTTTACTGGAGCATACATCCCGGCAATATTCATACTACTAAACACACGTCTTTTTAAAAAAAAAAAAATTTTTTTATTTTATTTATTTATTTATTTATTTATTTATTTTATAATGCCAATGGCGTTCGCCGAGCCTGTAACGGTAGTTTCTCTTACGAAGTCAAATATTATTTGCAAAATTGTTGAAATTGTCAAGTTTGCGTGTTCGAAAAATGTACGACACCGTAACAGCAGCATCTCCAGCAAAGGTTGTCAAGTTTGGCTCTGGCATATGGCTGCAGGATTATGTCATGGCCACATGAGCAAAGCTTGCTTTGGGCTATTAAATGTTTCTACTGGGCATATTCTATCGGTGTTTCATTCAGTTTCTTCATTAATTCCCATCTTGGGTTCCAGAAGATAGCCATAATTTCTTTATTGGCACGTGTTCACAATGGAAAAAGCAAGAAAGAATATAAAAAAAACAAGGGGCTATAAAAAGGCAATAAAACATGGCAATTATTAACTTCCGTGTTTAGACAATAATTCACTTCCGTGTATAGAAAATAGAAACAAAAAAAATTGGTGACTGATTTACCAGAACGTTGTAACTAAAAAGTGAGCATCCCTTTCAAATGTTGAAATAGTAATTTCTGTTCGATTATTATTTTTTTTATAATCTTGTTAATTAATGTCCAATCAATAATCAAGTGAAAAAATTTCAAAAACCTATCAGTATACAAATTACGCACGGGGTGATGGTTGTACAACTCCGCCATATAATCGTATTTAACTTTATATATTCAAACACTACAGTGTTTGAATATATAGATGTGTTAGTTTTACTCATTAGAACTGCTTTAAAGCGTCGCTGCTCTTTCATTTTCCGACCAAATTTTAAATAATTTATTACAGTTTATAAGTCACTTTCTCAGCTATATTTTGAAATAAAAATTTTCAATTTTTGTTCTTTAAAACAAAAGTTATAATAAAATTACTGGTGCTCAAAAGTCCTCAGAATTAGTAAAGAATGTGAGAGACTATTTCTTCTGTTTGGCTGTTGCAACTTTTTCGTCGTTCATAAATCATAGTGGGAATGTCGTTCGGATTCCATCTTATTTGGGTTATATAGAGAGAGTTAACAAGTGATGCTCTTTGCCGTGCTAGGGCTGATAATATTTCACTTACGACGTCATCTGCTAATTCTGTTTCTCTCTTTTTTGTCTCTTCTTTCTAAATATTTACTTAATTACGTTTTTTATTTGATTTTTTTATTTAGTCAATTAAAAAAGTTCGTAATATTTTTTATGAATTGCTTACAATGTGTGTGATATTGAACACAAAAAGAAAATATTATTTCAAAGCAAAGCCTGGAAAAATCATGGACTACATAGAAAAATGCGAGCATCAAAAGTAATATGGGTAAGATTATACTTAGAAAAGTAAAAGGAATAATTGCGAAAACTGGCAAAGAAAACAAGATATTCCAGTAAAAAATATAATAAATTTATAACTAAAATATTTCAGCATTAAAAATTAAAAAAAAAAAATTTAATTGAGCATTATAATTAAATTCTTAATGCTGCAATATTTTCTAAGCTTAATCTTAACCATATTAATTTTCATGCTCGCATTTTTCTATGTAATATAATATATACCATGGTTATGTAGTCACGCTCAATTTTTACGGTATAACTAGTCGAGATTTAATACTCGTTATATTTTTCTGTGTTTTTAAAAGAAAAATAACGCTCTAGAAAATATCTCGATCAGTCGACAATTAATATTTATGCTTTCTTTCTCTCTTATAGCAGTGCATTGTTAACGTCGTGGAGAGGTGGGGGAAAGCGATAATTCGGCTCTCAAACTCGATTAATCTCTCACAAGCTGTCGTTCTTTTGCTCCGGAGGAAAACTTATACATTTTCTGTAAATCTGAACATCAATTTGATTATGAGATCCGGCTTTTGTTTTTACTAATGTATTAGTTACATTTCCTATGGAGGAACGGATGTATTTTTTAAAAACTAAGACCAGCTTTTCTTGATATGAAATCTTGTATTTGTCGAAAAATATCTCAATTTAAATGTGTGTATATGTATATATATACATATATGCATGTATATATATGTGGGGGGCGCTTAAGGTTTCAGAAAAATCTTTTCACATTTTTTGGAAAAGGAAGTAAAACCTGGAGCACATTCTTCGAAAGATGTATGAACACCAGTTGGATCCTTGCAATAACTCGTCCTTGATGTTGTAAGCAGTATAGTTGGTGTTTTACTTAATTTCGCCTTATAGTTCATAGTAGCAGTGGATAATGATTCAATATGACCATCTTAACGAAATCTGAGCCTTTTTCAATATGCGAGACAACCTGTCGCTGGAAAGATACAGTTTTAGAAAATCTAGTCTTCACGCGGCGTGTGACTAAATGTGAACTAGCAATGCGTTGTTTAGAATTTGATCTTTGCTGAATTTTTCTCGACTGAGAAAAAACAGAGCATCTCCATATATATTTGATATAAAATTACAGAGGAAAACTTATAGGGGAATAAAAGAAAGTTGGTAATAATATTTCATGTCTCATGTTTCAAATGAGGTACAGGTACCTTAAATTTAGCTTAAATTTGCGGGTTTTGAAAACATGATTCTGTTTTTGGCGCTATTACTAGCAAAAGTACCCGTTGTTGACTGGGTTCAAAAGCAGCCTACAGAAAATGGACTCGGATTTATGAAAGTATGATAGGTTATGAAAAAGGAATGGTTGTAAAGAGATAGCGTCGAATTTGGGGGTATCAAAACCAAAGCAAAATATGATGAAAGTAAAAATAAAATAGATGTACCTCATAATTTATTATACCACACCTGTTCACACTGAAACACTTATCACAATATTCTGTGGATCTATATTAAAAAACTTTGTTAAACTTTGTGACATATTTCCATTCTATGGAGGTCAGGCGCGAACGAACACCCCATAATTTTATTATACCATATTTCTTCAAACTGAAACATAATTATCAAAGTATACTTACGCAGATAGATATGAAAAGTCTTTATTAAAGTTTGTACCTATTTCGATTCTATGGAGGCCGGGCGGACACAATTTTATTATATTATACATATTCAAGTTAAAACATACTTATCAAAGTATTATTATGTACATCTATATCAAAAACACTTGTAAACGTTTTTTTTTTTTTCATTTTTAAATTTTTTATTTCCATATTTTGTGGACCAGGCGCGAACACAGACCCCACAATTTTAATGAACCGCTGTTCTGCCTGATCAAACATACCCATCCCTGTATCTCGATACACCTTCTATCATTATATGTGATCAGTTTTCTATAATAGTCAACAATATAGGATCCTATTCGTGACCAGATACACACACACACACACAGACGTTCAGCTTTATATCATATATATATATATATATATATATATATATATATATATATATATATATATATATACTAGCTAGCTCTATTTTTGTATAGAGCACTGTCGAAGTATATACTGAAAATATTTGCATAAAATTTTGTAAATACATAAAATCATTATATATAATGAAGCTCATTGTTTGTTTGTTTACGAACGGGCGATTTGAGCACTATAAAAGTGGTGGCGGGTGTCTATTTAAATAGACATTCCGACGAGTTATTTACGGGCGTCGATTCCATGGTCGAGTGGGAGAACTGCCGACTGTCAACACGACGGTTCTAGGTTCAATCCTTGGCTTGGGAGAGATGCTAGTCTAGCGGCCCTGATGAGTTGTGATACAACGAAACAGGACTGTATGTCGATGACTACAAATAAATATATATATATATATATATATATATATATATATATATATATATATATATATATATATAGCGCATAAGCCTGACGAATCCTATAGCTGGATGAAACGCAGAATATTCAGTGTAGCTTAATCGCCATATATATTTTATAAATTACTATATATATATATATATATATATATATATATATATATATATATATATAAAGAGAGAGAGAGAGAGAGATCAAAACCTATGGATTTATAACTAACACGCATATATACTAGCATGATTACCCAATGTCCGCGAATGTCCAATGTATGAGAACCCATGTAAACTCTTACTCCCAGCGGCCATTGCCAATATTACCCGTTTTTCTCGCTTGTAATTCATGCATGAACCAATTTATTTCAAAGAAAATTAATTGAAAACAAATTATACTTTTTTCTTTGATTTCTTGAATAAAATACATTTGTTTTCCACAGTTATCAAAACGATGTCCCTAGTGAACCCAAATGAATGAATATTATAATAAATATTTTATCACGTCCTGCGCGAGGCCATACTAAATCAGATTATATAAAGTTTATAAGCATATTTCTTGCAGTTAATAAGTTTAATACAGACATACGGACATTTTTTGGCTATGTAATAGATTATATACTAGCATATGCATAATACAGCTCTAGTGAAATTGGCACGTTCCCGATAGATCACCGAAGTTAAGCAACGTTGAGTTTGATCAGTACTAGATGGGTAACCGGTATTAAATGTGGAAGGACGACATCATATTCATATGTCTGTCCCTGCTAAAAACTTAACCTGTCAAGATTTGTGAACTGAACAGATATATTTTCTACTAGGAGTAAAGTGTAGTATCTGTTCTGATACTACACTGCATATTTTATGTCCTCGTTCAGTGAAGGGGGAATTTGTATGGACTGAGATAACTTTTATTTTCGAACGATTCGTAAGTACCTCTTCCTGAGGAGTTTGATGTTCCTCACATTAATTTTCGATATTATATGCAACTTCGATCTTGTAAAAAGCAAGTGAATGCAGCTGTCTTTAGTTAATACTTTAGTATAGCCACAGATGTTGACAATGAAATAACCTTAATTCATACTTACACATTCTGTTCTCAATCATCTGATAAAGCTCTCCGATGAGCACATGTTTTACTTATCGAGCTAGTGATTATTTTTTGTTATACCATGTAATAGGTTACTCAAAAGACTATTTGCATATTTTCCACATTTTTCAGCTGCCCCCCCCCCACCTTTTCGAAATACAATCGGATTTTCTATAATAAGCCACTCATGCTAAATCCCTGGACTAAGCTTACAAAAAACTAGAACAGACATTCTCAAGATATGTCCATTTACAGAGCTTTTAAAACGTAGGCGTGGCAAACAAAGGAAAATGTTATTTACACCTTAAATATGACAACGAACCAAAAAAACTTTTTCATGCTAAATAGCGATAGACTTACTGACTGACAGAGATTGCAAATTCATGGAAGAATCTAAACTATTATACGATCATCCAATCTGTGCTGCAATGAAAATAGGATTTCAAATTGAAGCGTGATTGCATGACAAACAAACTGATCGTCCAACATACAGAACCACATATAAAGATACGTGGACTTGATAGACTGACTGACGGGCGTAGAGATACCTTGCTGCATCTAAATTAATAGTCGTCCATTCAGTGTGTGCATTCAGTAATGAAAATAAAAGTTAAGGCTTAATAGTGGTAGAGAGACAAACAAATCCTCTTATAGAGATAAAAAAAATGGGTCGATTAATAAACTATGTAATACCTCTCTAGCCATCCGTACTGGTGGTTTCTGAGACAGACTGTCTTTCGTAGGTAACCCTTTCTCCAGCGGAAATGGAAATAGTGGTGGTTACACCGTCTCAACTGAAAACACCCTTAAAATGTCAACTATATAAAAAATTTAATGAGTTATATATATATATATATAATAAGTGAATTTATATATATATATATATATGTATACATATATATATATATATATATATAATAAGTGAATTTAGTTTACAAACGGCATTATTTTGGCTCTGTCTAAACATTGAGCACTCTTTTGGTAGACACACTTAATAATTACTACCAATACAATATATATATATATATATATAAACATAATTCAGCAAGCTGTTATTAATTATTCATATATACGCATTAGCCTCCCTATATACATATATATATAAATGTATATATGTGTATATGTATATGTGTGTATGTATATATATACATGCATACATACATACATATACATATATATGCATATACCCATATATATATACATATATATACACATATATATATATTATATATATATATTATATATATATTATATTTATATATATATATAATTTAGTAATTTACATTTAAAATTTTATGATTTGAAATGGTTAGATTTCAAATCTTGAATTTTTATTGCGTGCAAAACAAAGAATGCATTTTAATAAGTATAATTCCTTAACCTATGAGTGTTCAATGTTTATTATATCCTCAGAGGAAAAAATATTAGCAAATATTATAAATGATTTATACCTAATTTTCTAAATATAATAAAAATAGAAAATTATAATTAAAGTTTTTAAAGTTTTAATTCATAGAATAAGGGAAATTAGATATTGGTGCAGAATGAAAAAGATATTGAACTTCAGATACAAATTGTATGGTAAATCCTGAAGTGAGAGTTTTTGGTAGCAGGGAGGTAAAAGATCCAATGTGTATTGTAATTTCTCAAAGACACAAGGTAACAATCTGAAGTAGGTATGATTCCTTGGTTTCTCCTTTGGTTCGATGAAATATCCGGTAAATATTTGATTATATCAATCCGGCGAAGATGTTTTTTAATAGACATATATTTTTTATTGTTTTTTAATATATAAGCTTCATAATCCACTAAAAGTGTAAAATCAATTTGTGAATAAAAACACAATCATCCGGAGACAGACAAAACTAAATGAAATAAAATAAAAGGGAAGAATTGCTTAATAAAACTAAGCAAAAATAGACATCAAAAATTTATTTTTTAAATTTAGATACAGCTTTAGTGACAAAAATTATATTTCTGAATCATATTTATAAATCAGCACAAGTGAAAATGATTTAAACTTACTATGAATAAACGGTATTTAATCGAATCCTTATTCTAAATTTCGATGTTAAGGGAAGAGGTGGTAGCGGGAGAATAATTTTTTTTATTTTTTCTATGTCTATTTTTTCTTTAGTATATTGAGTAATTTTCATTTAGCTGGGATTATCTTTATAAAATATTACATCCGATAATATTTTGTAAGAACGATAATCACTGCCTGTAAGTTTATTGCATTACATTATTTATATAATTTATATATATACATATATATATATATATATATATATATATATATATATATATATATATAAAGGAGATTAGAACAATAGTCTAAAGAGCTGAGTGTATTTTAATGTAACAGTGAAATTACTAGTTTAATTAAAATACAGGAAATAGAAAGTGCTCGTTGTAATTTAGATATATAATAAGCTCGATAGTTAAATGTCCTAGAGCTAATTCAATATTAAGTAATGTGATTGATAATTTAAAATTTAAAAATCAAATTTTAATTAAATTAAAAATCCGTTTCATAAGAAGGAACATTTTGATTTTGTTGTTGTTCCTTCTTATGAAACGGATTTTTAATTTAATTAAAATTTGATTTTTAAATTTTAAATTATCAATCACATTACTTATATATATATATATATATATATATATATATATATATATATATATATATAGTCTTGGTCAAAACCATAAGACCATTTAAGAAAGTAAGCGTTTACGCATATTATCGAATTTTTAATCAAACAAATGGTTGAAACCATTGCCAAAAGGGAAAATATGATGGAAAAAAATGAAATCTGCTTCATTCGAAACCTTAACCCTTATCTAATAATTATTTTTTTAAAAACCAACATTTTCACCTGGTCAAAATGATAAGACCACTGATGATTTATCTAACAAAAGGCAATCATAAATTACTAAAAAGGGTCTCAGTATTTAGTATAGCCTCCATTATTACGAATTACTTCAAAAATTCTCTCGGCACGCTTGCGACTAAGTTTTTTATCAGTTGCGAAGGAATTTTATCCCATGTACTGAAAACTGAATCAGAAAGCTCCTTTATCGAATCATACTGGGTTCCATCCTTGAACACTTCTTTTGCCATCCATTCCCAAAGATTTCTAATGGGAGTGAGGTCCGGAGAACATGCTGTATGATCTAACAATTCTATATTATTTGAAGAAAAGTATTCTCGTGCTTGTCGAGAAGTGTGTATCGCAGCGTTGTCTTGCTGGAAACTTCAATTTCTTCCACACAGATGTGGACCTTCAGTCCTGATAGAAGCATTTTCAAGCATTGAAATGTACTTCAATGATGTTTGCCGGCCTTTCACTACTTGCAACTTTAGAGTCCCAGCTGACGAGAAAGCGACCCAGATCATTAAAGACCCTCCTCCACTATGCCGAGTTGAAAAAGTTTCTTTGGGCAAATTTTTATCGTGCCAATAGTGTTGAAATCCATCTGGACCATCTAGATTAAACTTTTTCTCATCGGAGAAAATTACATTTTCCCATCTCTTCATTTCAAGTCTGGTATTTGGCGGCATATTTAAGTCGGTTAGTTTTGTGCTGTTCAAGAAGACGTGGTTTCTGCAGTCGCTTTAAATGATTGAAACCCTTCATTTTAAGATGCCTTCTGATGGTTTTAGGACTACATTCTGCTGCTGTTTAGCTTTTCAATCGACTTGAGCTCATACTGGAGTTTTTTTGTTTTTTTTAACTTCTTCTGATGGTCGACATGGACTCTTTTTGTGCCCATATTGTTCTGGATTTCTTAAAAAGATTGTGATGACCGCTTTGCTACGATTCACTTCGTTTGCAATGGATCTATGGGAGAGTCCACCCCTATTAAGCTCAAAGATCCTTCCTCTCTCAAACCGATAATGGTTTCCTTTTTGCCATTTATAATTTAATAAGATGTTTTTTATCTACTAACAAGTTGCTTTTAGTAACATAGAAAGCTTTTCGTCTTCATTTTTTTTTCAAAACTAGCCGATTTTATTAAAGTGGTCTTATCATTTTGACCAGGTGAAAATTTTTTTTTTTTTTTTAAATAATTATTAGATCAGGGTTAAGGTTTCGAATGAAGCAGATTTCATTTTTTCCATCATATTTTCCCTTTTGGCAATGGTTTCAACCATTTGTCTGATTAAAAATTCGATATTATGCGTAAACGCTTACTTTCTTAAGTGATCTTATGATTTTGACCTGGACTGTAGGAGATTATAAATAGATATATAAATATCCGTTCACATACACCTTTCACGATAAAGCCAGAATCCAGAATTAGATAGAATCGAGCAATTGCATCCGCAACAGACAACGCTAGACCCAAAGTGGGTTTCGATGTACTGCATCTCATCAACGACGTGCTCCGACGTAGGTGCGAACCCAGGTAGTCGCACTCATGAAGTGGGCAATACTGACGACCTAACCATATGGGCCACGACGCAATTTATTGGCCATACCTCGATTTTTAAATTCTTATATTTTTATCCATTTCTACATTCTACAATGTGACAAGCAACGCGTCATATACAACTAAGATAGTTACTGCTGGTATGCAGGCGGTAGATATCACATCTACAAACATTAACTGAAATTAGTCAACTCCCCAGACACGATTTCGTGATGTTCCTCAACAATAAGAAATGGATAAAAATATAAGAATTTAAAAATCGAGGTATAGCCAATAGATTGCGCCGTGGCCCATATGGTTAGGTCGTCAGTATTGCACACTTCATGAGTGCGACGACCTGGGTTCGCGCCTATGTCGGAGCACGTCACTGATGAGATGCAGTATATCAAAACCCACTTTGGATCTGGCGTTGTCCGGTGTCGATGCAATTGCTCGATTCTATCTAATTCTGGGTTCTAGCTTTATTGTGAATGGGTATATATATATATATATATATATATATATATATATATATATAAATCCGACATTTGACAAAAAATTAATGAAATATCAGAGGGTGCTGAAGCCTAAATGGACAATGCCCGTACGTTTCCCAGCATTTCCTCACAGAAGACCAAAACAAATTAGCCGTGACTGTTCAATAATGTTCATCACCACTGTCCGCCAAACTTGTGGCAGACTTCCCTATCCGACTGTGAAACACTTGACTGTTTCTTCTAGAGTGTAATCGATGCCAGGACTTACAGACACATCTGCAACATTATCGACTCTCTAAAAACTACAATCGCGGGGTCGTTCATCGCTATAGAAAAGAAGGACATGGTTTCCGAACGAGTGCGACTTATTTCTTACCTGCCGTGAGACGATCGTTTTCATCCAACGACGGTTACATTAGGAATAATGTAGTAAGGAACTATTGTCTTTTACTATATATATATATATATATATATATATATATATATATATATATTACATACGCATATATATATATACATACGCATATATATATATACATACGCATATATATACATATATATACATACGTACATATATACATATATATACATACATATATATACATACACATATATATACATATATATACACACATATATATACATCTATACATACACATACATATATATACATACATATACACATACATGCATATATATACATACATATATATACATATATATATATACATATCCATATATATATATATATATATATATATATATATATATGTATGTATATATATATATATATATATGTATATATATATATATGTATATATATATATATATATATATATATATATATGTATATATAATACTAAAGCGGAGCTAATTGACATTCGTTTTTCTACAGCTTATTTTCTATTTCTCCTTTACTCACACAAAATACATTCTTAAATATTCAATCTTGGGACTGAATTATGTTTATAAAAACTTCCATTTGAATCGTTCAAACTAATCGAAATTTGTAATTAACAAATGATAACTCATCTTTTATTACATGTTTTACTATTTTCATCATCTCTCATTGTAGGTTGATCGCTTTCGTTCTATACGTCTTTCTCTCTCTCTCTCTCTCTCTCTCTCTCTCTCTCTCTCTCTCTCTCACACACACACACACACTATATATGTGTGTGTGTGTGTGTGTGTGTGTTTATTTAGCCAAAGTAAACAGAAAAAGAAGAGAACAAACAGATCTGAATAATCCATTATAAACAAATGAAAATAACGCCACAAGCAATAGTAACATTCAGCCTGTAGTTGAAGATGTAAAGAGAGAAATAGAAGAAAAGACCGCCATAATACGGTCAAAAACACGAATGTTTGATTTTACCTTTTTTTATTTTTTATTTAAATGGTTTGGGAAACTCCTTGTTTCTTAATTGAAATAATGTAAGCCGTGTTTTATCAGTAACTCCACCAGACATATTTAATTACTCTCTTTCTCTCTCTCTCTCTCTCTGTCTCTCTCTCTCTCTCTATATATATATATATATGTGTGTGTGTGTGTGTGTGTGTGTGTGTGTGTGTGTGTGTGTGTGTGTGTGTGAGCTTGTCTGTGTGTGCACAAGCGTAATTTTTAATTGCTTTTATCATGTAAGCAACCACATTAAAATAAGAAATCCCCCACCATTCACTGTAAATAGTTTGCGAGGGATGTTTAGCTGCGTGGCAAGGACTTAACCATCGTCTCGAGATCTTCTTCCGAAGGACGACAGCGACCTTCGAATGACCCCCTGAAGGTTATTACAACTAAAACAGCAAGAGAAAATTGATACGCACTGTAACGTCACAGCCGACAAACTATTGCGCGCCCACCACCCGCACTCCCGCCAATCATTGCACTGCGTAATTCTCCCATGCAACCAAGCGTAAAACCTTCGAACGGATTTAGGAGTCTGCTGTATTAAACAAACAAAAACAATTATTATCATTATTATTATTATTATTATTATTATTATTATTATTATTATTATTACTACTACGACTACGACTACGACTACTACTACTACTACTACTATTACTACAACAAGCAGTTCGTTTACACGCTTATTTGACAAGAAAGTAGTTTATCTAAAATGAAAAATCTTTACTAATGATAGACAATTCTTGGAACGAATCTCAGCTCTGTTTTCTTTCGGCTTCAGTGTTTTCTGAATTTTTGTACTAGCAGAAATGCCCGATGTTGCTCAGGATTAAATAATGATAACTACGTTTCTTTTCACTATGTTTATACCAACATTTTACTTTCTTTTTTGTTAATTGCACCCTCCCAATTTCCCGCATATATAGAGGAACATAGTATTTTAGACCTCTTGGAAAATGTTATATATAAAATATATTTGCAGTTTTAAAAGGGGAGGGGACATCCCTTCTATTGTCTTACTCCATGAATTCTACATATGAATACACTTTTAGTTTTTACTTAAATTCTCTACCCTTTTTTTATATACACACATGCGCACACATATACTTACACACACATACACATTGACATCTTTCATTCAGAACCGAAATATCTCAGCAGGTCGCTGCGTATTTCAATGAATATCTCTGTATTTCTAAACAAACGATATCATACACACCCACTCAACCCACTCAACCTACCAAACTACCAAACTGGCTTAATAAGAAAGGAATATGATGTGTTCCACTCCTGTTCCCTCGGTGTAAAATTGAACATAAATAAACATTTCCCACCATCCAATAATTTGCAAGATTCTTTAACAGAAATACGGTCAACTCATGCTGATCACCGTAAGATCTCTGAAGATTTTTTTTTATAACTTCCATCAATTTCCCCGACCCCAACTGCTCATGCAAAAGAGGCGAAATTTGCCCCTTTTGGGGCAGGGGCTAATAATCGTCATTTACGAAGCCAAGATTACATAAATTTGAAATGACCATTTAAATAGAGATTTATGTTCACAATAATACTTTCCGATACCCGAGTAAACGGAATATCATCTCCCTAGCGATCATCATAAGAATCTCACAGATTCCAACACGAAATTATTAAGAAAATCTTTAAAAAAACTGCTACAACTGTCCGCATACTTACTATATATATATATAAAAAAAAAGAATTCTACAAACGATTAATAAACTATCCATAAATTGCATAAAGTTAAAATCGCAAGTTTTCAGATTGTTTCCCCACTGGAAAAATTCTCCTGCACAAATAAGAAGAGAAATATGCACAGTTCTTATATCCATCCTCTGCTTACTGACCGAAGTTTACGCAACATATCCTAATTCTGTATTTCCTACCTAGATTTACATAAGATTAATAGAAGATTAACGTAAGATATCCAAATTCCATTTTATTGTGTTTCATTGTAATGATTTTTCTAGATTTTATTATATTTTTAAAAGATCTCCAACTTCCAAACGAACAAACAAATGAACAAACAAATGAACAAACAAACGAACAAACAATCGAACAAACAAATGAACAAACAATCGAACAAACAAATGAACAAACAAACGAACAAACAATCGAACAAACAAATGAACAAACAATCGAACAAACAAATGAACAAACAAACGAACAAACAAATGAACAAACAAATGAACAAACAAACGAACAAACAAATGAACAAACAAATGAACAAACAAACGAACAAACAAACGAACAAACAAATGAACAAACAAATGAACAAACAAACGAACAAACAAATGAACAAACAAATGAACAAACAATCGAACAAACAAATGAACAAACAAACGAACAAACAAATGAACAAACAAATGAACAAACAAACGAACAAACAATCGAACAAACAAATGAACAAACAATCGAACAAACAAACGAACAAACAAACGAACAAACAAATGAACAAACAAATGAACAAACAAACGAACAAACAAATGAACAAACAAATGAACAAACAAACGAACAAACAAACGAACAAACAAATGAACAAACAAATGAACAAACAAACGAACAAACAAATGAACAAACAAATGAACAAACAATCGAACAAACAAATGAACAAACAAATGAACAAACAAACGAACAAACAAATGAACAAACAAATGAACAAACAAACGAACAAACAAATGAACAAACAAATGAACAAACAAACGAACAAACAAACGAACAAACAAATGAACAAACAAATGAACAAACAAACGAACAAACAAATGAACAAACAAATGAACAAACAATCGAACAAACAAATGAACAAACAAACGAACAAACAAATGAACAAACAAATGAACAAACAAACGAACAAACAAATGAACAAACAAATGAACAAACAAACGAACAAACAAACGAACAAACAAATGAACAAACAAATGAACAAACAAACGAACAAACAAATGAACAAACAAATGAACAAACAAACGAACAAACAAATGAACAAACAAATGAACAAACAAACGAACAAACAAACGAACAAACAAATGAACAAACAAATGAACAAACAAACGAACAAACAAACGAACAAACAAATGAACAAACAAACGAACAAACAAACGAACAAATAAACGAACAAACAAACGAACAAACAAATGAACAAACAAACGAACAAACAAATGAACAAACAAACGAACAAACAAATGAACAAACAAATGAACAAACAAACGAACAAACAAACGAACAAACAAACGAACAAACAAATGAACAAACAAACGAACAAACAATAATCAACATAAGATGACCATTTTACAGATTCACTACTTAAACATAAAAAAACATTTAAGCCGTTTTATTTTATTTCGCCGGTGATTAACTACGCAATGTAATATCTTATAGGAAATTAAATTTGTAAAAATCATCCCAAAACCCTAAAACAATCAATCGAGACATGGAGGAAAAAGACACTGTACATATGTAGGAGATGAATAGTTTTTCCTTTTTTTAGTTATTATTTATTTGAATATCATACATGGTACCCGGTATTAGGAGTCAAGTTTATTTTGGAGTTAATAAAAAAAAAAAGCAGAAAACAATTGCTTTTCACTTGGGTAAAATAACTATCTGATTGTTAGCCGGGAAACGGAAGAAGCTTCGTTTTAGAGATGTTAACAATAATAAGCCATTTTCTGCATGTTCGGGAGAAAGAGAATCGGCAAGCTGCTATGGACAGCTGTTTCGTCGACATACACATCAACAAATGATCTTAGAATGCGATTTGGAAGATTATTGATAAAGATGAGGAAGAGTGTTGGACCCATAATACATCTTTGGTGCACATTGATAGAGTGTGTGCTTTAGACATCTGCCCATTCACCTTTATATAGATCTATCAGACTGTTGTGGTTTTAAAGGGCAGAAAATAAATAAGCCAACAAGAACGTATAGTTAACAAGTGTAGGTATTTACCGAAAGTACTGAAGTAATGTGTTGCCACAGAATGATTCTGGATAGATCATTGCAATTCTGTCTATTCATACTGTTCTGAACATTCCATGTAGTGACGCAAGAGAGTAGATCACAATAACACAGAGAGAAAGTATTTGATGATTGAGAAAACATTTTCAGATATTCCATTGTTAGCAAGTTTATGAAGCAAACATTTGTGTCAGATACTATCAAAGGAAAAGCTGATAAACACAACGAGAATATTCAGGACATCAAAATGGAATTCCGAAGTAAGTGTGCATTGCTAAGGATGAAAAGGGGAAAACTGGAAACAATAGAGACCATGGAACTACCAAACCAAGAGGAGATAAAGGCGCTTGGCGAACAAAATAGCTATAAATATTTAGAAGTTCTGGAAGCAGGTATCATCAAATCTAGAGAAATTAAAGAGATGGTTGAAAAAGAATGCATGCGAACAAGAAACGCTTAGAAACGAACTTATATAGTGACGATCGAGTTAGAAGAATGAGCACGAGAGCAGTATCACGAATAAGATGCTCCGGATCATTCATAGGCGGGACAAAAGAAGAACTTGGCCATATTGACTAGGAAACTAGGAAACATGATTACACACCATGCACTGCACTCGAAAGATGATTTGGATCGACTGTACGTGAAAAGGAACGAAAAAGGATAAGACTGAACGATCCGTTGAAAACCGAAGTTTCCTCGAGATTTAGTCGTAATCAATACGAAAATAAATACCCTCTCTCAAAAAGAAATAACTTGAAAAGCAAAAAAAAACAAATCTAGTACTAGATATTATAGTCGTACTCTGTGGTGAGGCCTAAATTGATAACGTTTTAGGAGTGTGGCTCACCTCTTAGTTTCTATTACTTCACCTTTACTTTGAACTGGTGTACGCAAACCTTTCTTTCCTGGATACCGTATGAAGCTGCAGTCGGTGGTGGGCGTTCATCATAAAAGTATTATTTAAGTTTTACTACTGTTCTCATCTTGAGTGTTATTTTCACATTGTTTCGCTACATGCAGAGAACTTTCCAGGGCAGGTGCTCAAGTGAACAAAAAAAAAAGCGGCAAAAATATAGTAATGGTGGGACATAGGTCTATAATAAATTCCTCTGAAAAGTGAACTTACAAAACTGGAGTAAAACGTGGGCACCTCTAGAATCAACACCCCCACTGCACATCCCTGTTTCGGTATCTTTTCGAACTCGAAAATCTTTCTGTCGAACTCAAGAATCTGCACGAAGATAACATCGACCGAGACGTTATGAAAATAACACTCAAGATGAGAACAATAGTTATTAGATAATATCACAAAGAATCCAATATTCAAAACTTCAGAAACATAATGAATGCAATCACATTCCATGAATACAAATTTGAACTTGAAGTATAAAACGACTGTTAAAAAAGACGAGATTCGAAATGAAATAATAATAATTAAATAACGCAGTGAATGCTGAGATGCCATAAAACAAAACAACCAAAACGGAAACTGAAAGCAGTAAAAAAAAAAAGCATTTTCTTTTCTTTCTATCATCCCGGCTGTACTATGTAAAAAAATGCTCCGATGAGGTTGCTCCAGTTCTCTCCCAACTTTACAACGCTGAACAAAGTAGGGGAGGGTTAGGCAGTAGCCCTAGATATATCTAAGGCTTTTGGCAGGGTATGGCACGATGGTCTTCTGAGGAAAATTAGATCATACGGTATCACTCGACGAATACTTAACATAATTAAATCCTTCTTAATAAGAGAAGAATCCAGGTTGTCCTCGACTGTTATGCATCTAAACAATATGATATAAATGTGTTTCTGTCTTAGATATGTGTTCATTCGTTTTCCCCTCGTGCCTGTTATAGAGCATGGTGTCGTCAGCAAATATACCCATCTCAGAGAAAATTTTATCAGGGGGGTCATTTATGAATATTAGGAATAATAAAGGTCCAAGGATAGACCACTAAAGTACACATGCATTTATATCATATTGTTTTGACGTACAACCATCAATGGCAACTTGGATTCTTCTCTTATTTAAGAGAAGAATTAATTATGTTAAGTCTTCGTCCTTAATACCATATAATCTGATTTTCCTGAGAAGATCATAGTGCCATACCTTGTAAAAAGACTTAGCTATATCTAGAGATACTGCCTTACCTTCCCCTATTTTATCCAGTGTATAGTATATACGTTCAGAGATTACAGTTAGGATATCTGCAGTAGGACGGGTTTGTCTAAATCCATATTGTTGGTCAGACAAAAGTTTAGTAACTGTAAAGTGGTTGACTAGAGTATCGTTAATTATGGCCTCAAGTATTTTGGCGAAAAGAGGGAAGAGGCTAATGGGGCGATAATTTAATGGGGCAGTTCTTTTACCAGAATTCTTGTAAACTGGTGCCACAAAAGCAGTTTTCTAGCAGTTAGGAAGGCAAAATTCGTTAAGGCATTTGTTGAAAAGTTTGGAAAGATCTGGGGCAATCTCAGCGAAACATTTTTTTAATAGTACAGCCGGGATGAAATCAGGTCCACATGCTTTTGAGGTGTTTAGGGTTCTTATATGATGAACTTGAGAAAGGAGTGATTTTCAGATCATCTAACGCGGTTTCTGTCCACAAAGAAAAATCAGTGAGAGAATGGTTTGCTGGTTCTAATGTAGAGTTTGAGGTAAACCGACAGGCAAGCATGTTAGCTTTCTTGGTTGCCATGGCAACAACCTCATGATTGTTTGATAATAGGGGAATTGTTGGTTGCCCATTATTTACTACACTGTTGAAGATTTTCTAGAAATCATGAGTTTATAATTCCTGCGCTTCAATTCGTTTTCTGCTGGTTTCAGTATAGTCTATCTTAGTTGTTGCTATTTCTTCCTTACAATTATTTCTAGCTTCTATAAACTTTTGTCTGTTTGTAATGGATTTATGTCAGATAAATCTGCGGTACGCATGCTACGCAAGTAGAAGTAAACCATTGAGGATTGAGGAGAGTGGGATTTGCTATAGAATTTCCGTGTACGAACATGTGCTTTAATTGGTGCTTTGAACTATTCAGTGGTCTCATTTGTGCAGGAAAAGAAAATATATTTCTCTATTTGGCATCTCTTCAGCGAGCCTTCTTATAATACCTTGTCGTTTTGAGCAATGGCTCTTCAGCTTTGGGTCGAGAATTTAGAGCGATTTCTACCATTATCACATCATGATCATCATTCCCGAGTGGTATATGTGCATTCATTACACAATCATCGGGTACTACGATCAGAAATAGATGTAGAAGTAAGGCTTGTTGGTCCTGTCAATCTGGGAGATGGGTCGGAAACGTGACTGTGATAGGGAATGAGATATAGAGAAGCCATGTTGCCAGCTGTGTCTGTGTAAGTAGAGAATCTAAGCCAATTACTGTGGTCGACAATAAAGTCACCAAATACATATACTTGCACGCTAGTATCAAGGGAAATTTCTGTATCTATGCTGTCAGAAACTAGGTTGATTAGGGTACAGTCCTGGGTCGAGAGAGAGCGGTAGAGAAAATATAAGTAGCTAACGTTATATTGCAGGTGAAGTCATGAAGGCCTGGTCGTCTGATTCTAGTTTTAATTCTCTAGTCAAGGGAAGTATGTTTCGAATATAGAATCCAAGTCCGTTTATATGTCTGAGCCCTTACGGCAGAGTGGGAGATAATTAGGCACGTTAAAGTGGTTAGAAAGGATGGAGGAGAAAAGATTAGTTTCACTTAGCCCTAAGATATCCGAGGAGTTTGCTAGGAGAAATGATTCAACATAATTTAAATTAGTTCTAAGCCCACGGATATTCATGAATGCAAGCAATAACATATCTATTTATTCTATAAATTGAGTTTTCCTCACTCTGATATTGACATTAAAAGCCTACTTTTCTATTTAAAAATTATTAAAATTAATTTCTTAATATACTTAGTGACGGATATGCTATAAGATTAACAAATTTTGCATATTCCTTTGAAAAAACGAGCGTTCATTAATTAATTATTTATCTTTTATGGTTTCTTATTAGATGATTAGTTTCATATAACTATTGGTTTCATATAACTATTGGTTTCATATAAGTATTAGTTTCATATAACTATTGGTTTCATATAACTATTGGTTTCATATAACTATTGGTTTCATATAACTATTAGTTTCATATAACTATTGGTTTCATATAACTATTGGTTTCATATAACTATTGGTTTCATATAACTATTGGTTTCATATAACTATTGGTTTCATATAACTATTAGTTTCATATAACTATTGGTTTCATATAACTATTGGTTTCATATAACTATTGGTTTCATATAACTATTGGTTTCATATAACTATTACATCTAATTTGTTGTATGCATAGTTTCTACATTGTGCATAATTTCGTAGAATACAGGATGAAAACATGCTAGTACACGAACAAGTTTTATATCTATATCTATCAATATATCTTTCTCTCTCTCCTTTTCTCCCTCTCCCTCCCTTCCCTCTCTCTCTCTCTATCTCTCTCTCTCTCTGTCTATATATGTATGTATGTATAAGTGAACTTGTCTGTGTGTGCGAAACGTCTCTAGCAAACTCTTCTCTGAATATTTGGTTTATAGACTTGAAACTTGATATATAGAGCATTTATACATCGGAAATACTTTCGATTTGGTTTTTAGCCTGTAAATTAGCCATTATGCGCACATACATACACATTTTTAGCTTGAAGTTGCTTAATTTTTTGCATTTTCATCCATCAAACGGTAACGGCGAAGGCTGAAACGCTGAATGCTTTGGTTTCGATTTCAACTGATAGTACCGAAATCATTTTTATTAACCTTTTAACCCATTACTCTATATATTGAGCACAATATAATGATCAATAGAGAATTTGCTCTATAATAATAAATAAGAAATCTGTACGAATTCAAATATAATGTTTAAGCGTATTTTTTAAAACCGGAAAACGCCGGGTAACCTGCTAGTAATTAATATAAAACGCATTAGAATAAAGTTATCCATCGAACTCGCATAGTTTCAATGTGTGAAAGATTTTTAAACGTTAAAAGTGCAGAATAGTTAACACTCGGTAACATATAAATTAAATGGCGAAATCCGCGTAGCTCTAGCGTCTGGAAACGCTTTCTAATATTGTTTAGACAGATTTAAGAGAGAATTTCATTCTAATACGTTTTATATCAATTATGTTTTGTTGTTTTTGCTTTCATTTAACTCTTAAGTGTTTTAATGTTAGCTATTCTGTACTTTTAACATTTAGCCAATCGCACTAATTGCAGAATATTCATAATTAATGTTAAGAAATGAAGAAACAGCAAAACATTTTTAAAATGATTTCCAGTTCAAAAAGGACGCTTAATGGGTAACAATATTTTTATTACGAAAAAATTAGTTAACTCAAAAATATGCAATCTAACGTGAATTAAAGAAAGGTTTCAGTTCAAAATTCAGTACCGATTCCTGTGTTCGATAAGATGCACCTGCAGAAGGTCGAAGGTTACATTGGACGAAATCTTGTGAAAATATTATCAAGAATAGTATCCTTGATAATCCAAATGATACAACTTTTCAATTCGCATCTAAAAAATTCTGAAACAATGTATTTAATTGAGTTTTAAATAGTTATTTTATTCCGATATGAAATAACCTACTACAAACCAATGAACGTTTCTGCATTACCTAAACTAAAAAGTGTTAATATGCTGTATTACAAAGAAACCAGTCAAACGACTATGAAATAACTATTTGCTTTCGGCAATCAACAATCTCAAAATGGTTGATATGCCGTTAACCGACAAACTTAACCAATGTAATTATCAACAGTAAATCCGCTAACATCATATACGTTTCTTCATTTATGTGAGTGTTGGAGGAGGAGGAGGAGGAAGAAGAAGCTGATTAAATTTTAGTTCGCTTTTTCGGTATCAACCAAAATCATTACCGATACTTTCTTTCTGCTACCTTTTTTTTACACCCGCCCACCCTCTCGTTTATATTTAACACATCTAACTACAACTGCATTTGCACCCCCCCATCTCTCTCTCTCTCTCTCTTTCTCTTTCTCTCTCTCTCTCACTCTCTCTCCCTCCTTCTCTCACAAACACACAAACACACTTACTATTTCATAGCTTTCGTTAAGGTCACCTTTGAATGCCCTCCTCCGATTCACAATGATATAACTCGCCATCTTGTGAGTATCACGTCAGTGTTTCCATACTAAATTCCCTATTACCGGAGATCTTTTTTTTTCATTGCACTAAGCGGCACAGTTTGCGCAAGTCGCTTACAACAATGAAAATATAATTCATAAATTATTCTTTTTAGTTTTTCTTTTTCTTTTTCTGTTATTGTTGTTCTCCCCAATTTCTAACAAGAGAGCGCATTGTAATTAATTATTAACATTTTTTTGCGCTTTATCACTACTGCTGCTCCTACTGCTGAGTGCTGCGTACCCCAAGACATTCAATTTCGATGAGCTCTTTCGACTGAAATAAACATTACGAAAACGGAAGCAAAGACCCACTCCCCTCTGCCATTCGTTCCAATTTTTTTATTTATTTATTTATTTTTTATTTTTTTTTTTTTTGCTTCGTGGATGTTTTCCCTGGTGCTTCACACATTATTATAATAGAAGAGTTCTGTAAGTGAAAATAGCGAAATAAAAGTTATATATCTACAGGGTGACCCCCCCCCTCAAAAAAAAAAACAGAGGACATTCAATTGTTTTTCTGATCATTTTACAGTCAACGGAGAAAACAAAAGGGCAAAGACCCTAGTGTTTTGATGTGATGTTTTGAATATAATAAACTAGTTATGACCAAAGTTACATTTCATTCGGACAAAACACCAAGAAACGGGGCCTAATTAGAGTTGGGCCCGTTTTTTTTTTGGGGGGGGGGGTCACCCTGTGTATATATATATATATATATATATATATATATATATATATATATATATATATATATGTATGTGTGTGTGTGTGTGTGTGTGTGTGTGTGTGTGTGTGTGTGTGTGTGTGTGTGGAGAAAGAAAGAGTGAGAGAAAGAATATAATGAAAAATAATGCAATAAATAATTTTTATTCGTCATCAATTAATTTTCTTCGTTTATATGCAGAGTGGGACAGAGCAACTTGCTTATTTGGAATATGAATTATACACAAATAAGCAAGTTGCTCTGCCTCACCCTGTGTATATGTGTGTGTATGTGTGTCTGAGTTATCTACAATAATCTAATTTCTAGAATTTGTCTAAAATTTTAGGTTGAAGGGGTTTTAAAAAGAAATTAAATTTAGGGAATATTCCTTAATCAATGTCTAATGACTATATATCAAAATCGATACAAGTCTGAGTTTGATGCATTTTTTAATATGAAGTTGCGTCATTTTAAGCTCCTTTTTATGTGACTGAAAATGGAATATATATATATATATATATAGTCTTTGAAGTTTTTAACATATATATATATATATATATATGAGGGAATAAAGACAATTAAAAGACTCTTTAAATGGAGACTTATCAAGCTCGACATGTGGGGTGGAGCATAAGCATATAAAACAAGTTATAAACAAGATAAAGCAAATATAATTATATATGAATTTATGTGTCAGTTTTTTATTTGTTTTGTTTACATAATATAGTCACTACACATTAAAGTCTGGAGGGAGCTCAAGGTTGAGGGTTAATGGTATCGTAAAAAAATTTGATAATTTATTTTAGACGACGGCTCTTCAAGAACCTGTTCACACTTGACTTAAGAACAACCATTTTATAGTCGGCTGGGAAGCACATACGTGGTGTTGTGTAAAAGTATTCCGTGGTATTATGGAAACAAATTCTGCTCATGGAATTTTTGCTTAGATTTAGGCAAAGGTAGAGACATTGCTGATCGCTGCCATATCTAGTCAGTTTTTGCTTAACTTTGACTTAATTTCAAAACTTATGTAAGTATATTAATTTAAAGACTTATGTAAGTATGTTTATATAAAAGACTTAAACAAATATATTAATTTAAAGACTTAAATAAATATGTTAATTTAAAGACTTAAATAAATATATTAATTTAAAGACTTAAATAAATATATTAATTTAAAGACTTAAATAAATATATTTATTTAAAGACTGAAATAAATATATTAATGTAAAGACTGAAATAAATATATTAATCTAAAGACTAAAATAAATATATTAATTTAAAGACTTAAATAAATATATTAATTGAAAGACTTAAATAAATATATTAATTTAAAGACTTTTGTAAGTATGTTAATTTAAAGACTTAAATAAATATATTAATTTAAAGACTTATGTAAGTATGTTAATTTAAAGACTTAAATAAATATGTCAATTTAAAGACTTAAATAAATATGTCAATTTAAAGACTTAAATAAATATGTTAATTTAAAGACTTAAATAAATATGTTAATTTAAAGACTTAAATAAATATGTCAATTTAAAGACTTAAATAAATATGTTAATTTAAAGACTAAAATAAATATATTAATTTAAAGACTTAAATAAATATGTTAATTTAAAGACTTAAATAAATATGTTAATTTAAAGACTTAAATAAATATGTTAATTTAAAGACTTAAATAAATATATTAATTTAAAGACTTAAATAAATATGTTAATTTAAAGACTAAAATAAATATGTTAATTTAAAGACTTAAATAAATATGTTAATTTAAAGACTTAAATAAATATATTAATTTAAAGACTTAAATAAATATGTTAATTTAAAGACTTAAATAAATAAGTTACTTTAAAGACTTAAATAAATATGTTAATTTAAAGACTTATGTAAGTATGTAACTTTAAAGACTAAAATAAATATATTAATTTAAAGACTTATGTAAGTATGTTAATTTAAAGACATAAATAAATATGTTAATTTAAAGACTTAAATAAATATGTTAATTTAAAAACTTTAATAAATATGTTAATTTAAAGACTTAAATAAATATGTTAATTTAAAAACTTAAATAAATATGTCAATTTAAAGACTTAAATAAATATGTTAATTTAAAGACTTAAATACATATGTTAATTTAAAGACTTAAATAAATATGTTAATTTAAAGACTTAAATAAATGTGTTAATTTAAAGACTTAAATAAATATGTTAATTTAAAGACTTATATAAATATGTTAATTTAAAAACTTAAATAATATGTTAATTTAAAGACTTAAATAAATATATACATTTAAAGACTTAAATAAATGTGTTAATTTAAAGACTGAAATAAATATGTTAATTTCAAGACTTAAATACATATGTTAATTTAAAGACTTAAATACATATATTAATTTAAAGACTTAAATAAATATCTTATTTTAAAGACTAAATTAATATGTTAATTTAAGGACTTAAATACATATGTAAATTTAAAGACTTAAATAAATATGTTAATTTCAAGACTTATGTAAGTAGTTTAATTTAAAGACTTGTGTAAGTATGTTAATTTAAAGACTATAATAAATATATTAATTTAAATACTTAAGTAAATATATTAATTTAAAGCCTTAAATACATATGTTAATGTAAAGACTTATGTAAGTATGTTAATTTAAGACTTAAATACATACGTTAATTTAAAGACTTAAATAAATATATTAATTTAAAGACTTAAGTCAATATATTAATTTAAAGCCTAAAATACATATGTTTATTTAAAACTTATGTAAGTATGTTAATTTTACGACTTAAATACATATGTTCATTTAAAGACTTAAATAAATATGTTAATTTAAAGACTGAAATAAATATATTAATTTAAAGACTTAAATAAATGTATTAATCTAAAGACTTAAATAAATATATTAATTTAAAGACTTATGTAAGTATGTTAATTTAAAGACTTAAATAAATATGTCAATTTAAAGACTTAAATAAATATGTTAATTTACAGACTTAAATAAATATGTTAATTTAAAGACTTAAATAAATATGTTAATTTACAGACTTAAATAAATATATTAATTTAAAGACTTAAATAAATATATTAATTTAAAGACTTAAATAAATATGTTAATTTAAAGACTGAAATAAATATATTAATTTAAAGACTTAAATAAATATATTAATCTAAAGACTTAAATAAATATATTAATTTAAAGACTTATGTAAGTATGTTAATTTAAAGACTTAAATAAATATGTCAATTTAAAGACTTAAATAAATATGTTAATTTACAGACTTAAATAAATATGTTAATTTAAAGACTGAAATAAATATATTAATTTAAAGACTTAAATAAATATATTAATCTAAAGACTTAAATAAATATATTAATTTAAAGACTTATGTAAGTATGTTAATTTAAAGACTTAAATAAATATGTCAATTTAAAGACTTAAATAAATATGTTAATTTACAGACTTAAATAAATATGTTAATTTAAAGACTTAAATAAATATGTTAATTTACAGACTTAAATAAATATATTAATTTAAAGACTTAAATAAATATATTAATTTAAAGACTTAAATACATATGTTAATTTAAAGACTATAATAAATATATTAATTTAAAGACTTAAATAAATATGTTAATTTTAAGACTTAAATAAATATGTTAATTTAAAGACTTAAATAAATATGTTAATTTAAAAACTGAAATAAATATGATTATTTAAAGACTTAAATAAATATATTAATTTAAAGACTTAAATAAATATGTTAATTTAAAGACTTTAATACATATGTTAATTTAAAGACTTAAATAAATATGTTAATTTTAAGACTTAAATAAATATGTTAATTTAAAGACTTAAATAAATATGTTAATTCAAAGACTGAAATAAATATGTTTATTTAAAGACTTAAATAAATATATTAATTTTACGACTTAAATAAATATGTTAATTTAAAGACTTTAATAAATATGTTAATTTAAAGACTTAAATAAATATGTTAATTTAAAGACTTAAATACATATGTTAATTTAAAGACTTAAATAAATATATTAATTTAAAGACTTAAATAAATATATTAATTTAAAGACTTAAATAAATATGTTAATTTAAAGACTTAAATAAATATGTTAATTTAAAGACTTAAATAAATATGTTAATTTAAAGACTTAAATAAATATGTTAATTTAAAGACTTAAATAAATATGCTAATTTAAAGACTTAAATAAATATGTTAATTTAAAGACTTAAATAAATATGTTAATTTAAAGACTTAAATAAATATGTTAATTTAAAGACTTAAATAAATATGTTAATTTAAAGACTTAAATAAATATGTTAATTTAAAGACTTAAATAAATATGTTAATTTAAAGACTTAAATAAATATGTTAATTTAAAGACTTAAATAAATATGTTAATTTAAAGACTTAAATAAATATATTAATTTAAAGACTTAAATAAATATATTAATTTAAAGACTTAAATAAATATGTTAATTTAAAGACTTAAATAAATATGTTAATTTAAAGACTTAAATAAATATGTTAATTTAAAGACTTAAATACATATGTTTATTGAAAGACTTAAATAAATATATTAATTTTAAGACTTAAATAAATATATTAATTTAAAGACTTTAATAAATATGTTAATTTAAAGACTTAAATAAATATGTTAATTTAAAGACTTAAATAAATATATTAATTTAAAGACTTAAATTAATATATTAATTTAAAGACTTTAATAAATATGTTAATTTAAAGACTTAAATAAATATGTTAATTTAAAGACTTAAATAAATATATTAATTTAAAGACTTAAATTAATATATTAATTTAAAGACTTTAATAAATATGTTAATTTAAAGACTTAAATAAATATGTTAATTTAAAGACTTAAATAAATATGTTAATTTAAAGACTTAAATAAATATATTAATTTAAAGACTTAAATTAATATATTAATTTAAAGACTTTAATAAATATGTTAATTTAAAGACTTAAATAAATATATTAATTTAAAGACTTAAATAAATATGTTAATTTAAAGACTTAAATAAATATGTTAATTTAAAGACTTAAATAAATACGTTAATTTAAAGACTTAAATAAATATGTTAATTTAAAGACTTAAATAAATATGTTAATTTAAAGACTTTAATACATATGTTAATTTAAAGACTTAAATAAATATGTTAATTTAAAGACTTATATAAATATTTAAATTTCAAGACTTTAATAAATATGTTAATTTAAAGACTTTAATAAATATGTTAATTTAAAGACTTAAATAAATATATTTATTTAAAGACTTATATAAATATGTTAATTTAAAGACTTAAATAAATATATTTATTTAAAGACTTATATAAATATGTTAATTTAAAGACTTAAATAAATATATTTATTTAAAGACTTATATAAATATGTTAATTTAAAGACTTAAATAAATATATTTATTTAAAGACTTATATAAATATTTAAATTTCAAGACTTTAATAAATATGGTTATGTAAAGACTCAAATAAATATGTTAATTTAAAGACTTATGTTAGTATGTTAATTTAAATACGTGAATAAATATGTTAATTTAAAGACTTAAATAAATATGTTAATTAAAAGACTTTAATAATTTTATGTGTTTGTTAATAGAAATTCTTGTGTGCAGGGCGTTTGCTCAGTTGGTAGAGTGCTTGCCTTGCATGCAAGAGGCTCGGGTTTCGAATCCTGAGTTCGGATGTGTCTAACTGATGAGCCCAAATGAGGGCGAAACACGAGTCTTGGACTTCCGGTTCTTTGACTCTTATGGCTCTTGTAGGCGTTGACGTTTTTTGGCTGTGGAATTTATTATATGCAATCTCTTACATTCTGAAATATCCTATCATAAGTTGCTCGCTTGGTTAGCATTGCATTGCTGGATGGCATCGTCCTTTCGAGTTAAAACTCCTACGTGTGAGACATCGGCTTGGGGGTTATTAGCTGGTTGGATGACCGCGTCCCTTGTTGAGACGAAGTAGGTTCATTTCACAGTCGGATTTCGGCGCGGTTTGCTTGATCTGTGTTGGTTAATAGAAATTCTTGTGTGCAGGGCGTTTGCTCAGTTGGAAGAGTGCTTGCCTTGCATGCAAGAGGCCCGGGTTTCGAATCCTGAGTTCGGATGTGTCTAACTGATGAGCCCAAATTAGGGCGAAACTCGAGTCTTGGACTTCCGGTTCTTTGACTTTTATGGCTCTTGTAGGCTGCGACGTTGTTTGACTGTGGAATTTATTATATATATATATATATATATATATATATATATGTGTGTGTATTGCAAACTCTCCGAACTGTAAGAAACAAAGTACAGTAAGTTGCTCGCTGCTGTGCCAACACCTACTGCTGAAACAAGGAGAGTTTCAAGAAAGCAACAGGTCCACTCTCCTCCAAGTTCAAGACGGGCAAGGTCATCACTGATCAAGCAGATGCAGCATTGTGCTGAACACTACCAAGCGTTCTATGCAACGCTGAACACTATAAGCGACACAACTCTTGGTGCCATCCCAGATGGCAGTCATGGAGGAGCTAGACACTCTACTCACTGTAGAAGAGCTCAGCAAAACCATCGACTGCCTAGCCTGTGGAAAAGCGCCTGGAATCGACGGAATTCCCCTAGAGGTTCTTAAGAGCAGAAAACCAGGCCTGCTCCAGCTACTCCACAAGCTCCTCTTATTCTGCTGGAAACTAGGCTACATCGCTCAGAACATTCGAGATGCCAATATCGTCACCTTATATAAAGTAACAGGAGATCGTAGCGACTGCAACAACTACAGGGACATCTCTCTCCTAAGTGTTGTAGGCAAACTGTTCTCCTATGTTGATCTTCGCCTGCAGATCCTAGACTCTCACATCTACTCAGGGCCCCAATGTGGCTTCAAGGCTGATCAGTTAACAATAGACATGATCTTCTCACTAAGAGCTGCAGGAGAAATGTCAGAAGCAGTGCTTGCTACTCTACATTGCCTTCATCGATCTCAAAAAGTGTTTGATCTGGTCAATCGAAGCGAATTCTTCCAATTGTTGCAGAAAATCAGCTGCTCCCCGCACCTGTTCGCAGTAGCCTCATTAACAATCGCCCTATTGGGGACTGGCAGTACGACAGAGCACATTTAATGAAGAAACACCGAGTGATGAATCAACTACAATGAACAGTTAGGCGGAAGCAACGACATCAGCAGCCCCAGTAGCCATCCACCTCCATCTGCACCAAGTACAGCAAGAACTGCCACTTTCGAGTTGGACTCTATAGCCATTCTATTGTAAGAGATACAATACGGCTATCTTCAAATAGTCACTTGTCATAAACTAGCACATAATATTCATTCAATTTATTATTTTAAATTCTGATAATATTATTCATTATCCAATTGATAATTTACCCATTTTATTAATCTTTGCCCTCGAGTGGCGTTTAGCCTTGACAAATGGTGACGGGCCATGACTGAAAAACATTATTTGAAAAACATTTCAGTTCACATGACGTGTTGATGTCTCGTTGAAATTTATATCTATTTCAGATCTTAAAATGCCATGAAAAAATGTTATTCAATTGTATTTAATATTTAGTCGAGTTTTTTTTTTTGTAAAGTGAAGAGAATCGTTTATTCGTTTAAGGATAAAATGCGTCGTTTTTGATCTTTTCTGTCGGTCGAATCCGATTGCATCTATTATCGAATGGCAATGAAATATTAAACAAGGAGTTTAGAGTTCGATGCACTATAACGGTGAAACAGAAATAGAATGAAACGAAGCTTCAAATTACTTTATATTAATTATTATTATTTTAATTAATTATTTATTATTTTACTCTTTGTGAAATGAATTCCATTGTTCTTTTTTTTTCTTCATTTTTCCTTTTTTTTTTTTTTGTTTTCTTCAGCAGGATCGTTAAAAGTTTCATCACGTGATCTTCATGAAAATTAGTGTCAAATGTAAAACGGTGTCACAAAAATTGAGAAATTGAAGACTATTTGCATCTTTTGTATAATGAGGTCGTGTAACGAGGCTTATATAAGTGTCTCTCTATGAAGGCAAAGTTAGGCACAAGGTCATTTTATGTCAGAAATACCCATCATCCTAAAACGGTGCACTCTAGATAGGAACAAAATTAAAGTTGTCCAACCGAGGATAGTACAGATACCACACTTTGATTCTAGCTCAAAGTTTTGTGTTATTCAACTGTAATATATTTTGGAAGCTATTGGTAGAATAATTTAAATAATGTATTTTAGAATTGTTTTGAATACGACAGCTTTTTTATATATATTATTCTGGGGGATCTTTTGAAATGAGTAATTTCATGTATTTATTTATTTGTAGACTGTTGTCCTCATTTTCATAGTTGTTGTTTCTTTGATTGTTGTTGGTTAATTACCTGAAGAAGGCCATAGGATGAGTTAGTCGAAACGTGGTGAAGCAGCAACAACTATGAATATGAGGATGACAGCATTTTTCATCTTAAAATTTGATGAATCAAACAAACTAATTTGATAACATTTCCTCTCATCTGATATAAGATAGCTTTGCTAGATTTTAAAAGTTGGACCTAATTAGCATTTAAGCGAACATACCAAAATTTGATTCTAACTTGCGAATATTATTCTATTTCTTTATTGTTGTGTTATTGACACTATAATAACGAACTTCGGTACAATTTATTAAAAAATATATAGTCTTGTGCGGACAACATTTTTCAAAATCTAACAATAAAGCTCGAAGGGGGATAATTCATATTTTTATTGAAGAATATAAAAAGTTATCTCCTTTGTAAATAAAACGTTTTTTTGTTTTTTTTGTTTCTTGTTTTTTACTACATAAGTTTTTTAAAAAAGCAATCAGATAAAAATCAAAACTTAAAATTGCTGTATCCTGAATATGACTGAGTAGGTAGTGGTTGTAGAATATTAGATACATTTATTGTGGGGCTCCCTTAATCTTTGACAGACTACGCTTACCCACGAAGGGGTGCTAGCGCATGAAAGTCTTATTAACAGGAGGTGCGCAATCTCCAACCACATCTCTCCTGAGTCGACATTGTTAAATACCAGTGGCAAGTGAAGTGTGCAAGACGACTAGAAACAAATGCCGAAATAAGCGGAGAGCACATACAGCGCCTAGAATTCCCAAATGGTCACCCATCTGGTACTATCAGGTTCGCCGTTGCTTAATTTCGGTGATCTGGCGAGAACCGGTGTGCCAACGCGATTGGGCCGTATACATTCATTGTAAAACCTATTCAATTGTAAAATACGAATAGTGCTAGTTTTAGGTTAGGTTTTTAAGTTAAATTCAATTTTTACGGTATCTTTTGCATATTACATTGTAAAGTAAAAGTACAAAATAGTTACAAAACGACTGACTTATATTAAGAATAGTTTTCTAAATAATAACGCTCTTCTTCCAGCACGGTGCATATTTCGCATAAATACCTTAATGATTGTTTTTGAATCAAGTATTTCTTATAAATTGTGAAATGTAATATTTTTAAAACAGTCTGCAAACGACAATTCGTACTGTTACTGACTACTCATCTTTCGTTCATAAATCATATAGTGTTGACCATTAACATTCTGTCTCCTTTTAATTTATTGGCAATTAACTAATTGTACTTAATTTGAACGAGCGACGTATTGTCCCTGTTCGCTGTTTACCATACGTTGTATTCATTAATATAAATATTGATATTGATGATAGTATTTTCAACGCGCATGCGCTGTCTTAAGTGAGTAAACATGATCTCCCACTACAAATGGTATCTACGTTAATCCAGACAACAAAATGGCGTCGATATAGCGTGATAGAGGCATGGTGAAATCTACATCTATTTATAGACTCGCTTACAAGCTAATTCATATAAAAATAAATTGAAACAAAACTTATAAAAGAAAAATATGTAAAGAAAAAATGGAATGAAATTAGGTCCATTTGTAATCGCTAGAATATAGAACGATGAAAATGTCTGTGACAATCACATCCGATAGAAGTAGGAATCCCGGAATAACGTCTTTTTATAAAAAGCTATGTTGCATCGATAATTATGAATCAATGTATTCCTAGCGATTACTAAAGATACCATGCGAGGCATTAGATTCAATTTAATGAGCAAAGAAGCAATCAATATCAATGGTCACAAGGTCTTGTAGCATCACTTATCCTTTTCAATACGTTTATACAGACACTCAGCAGAGGGTGCTAAAGCCCTGAATTATCTCCCCTTTAGTGAAGGTAGAATTGCTACGATCCGTTATATAAAACGTTTGAATTCATTAAGAACAAATAGTATCTACTTAATCGCCATGTCGAAATTAGTAACATATCAAAAATTACGAAATACGATAAAGTAGATAATTAATTATGAATGAAAATAGTTTTTGAAATGAATTCCAAGCTATGCGTAAATAAACCATGAAGTCATGCGAAGAAACTGAAGTCTGTCTTGTTACAATCAATGGCTGATATCACTGAATCATGGATTTGTCAAAGTACCTATTCATTGTAATAATGCGGTAATATTTCATATCGACATGACAGTTAAGTGGATAACATGTATTTCAGTTGAAATTGATGTTAAAAGGTAACTAGATTGTTTTTGTTTTTTTTAATGAAAAGTCATTTTTTCGACTTTCGATTTTCGTTCTAATAACGAAGAAGCACCAAAAGTGACGCACAGGAAATTCAGCTTCTTTATCGTTAATCTAACTGCTGACGAACACACACATTTATCAGCACGGTATGTAAGACGTTCAGTTCAACACCCTCTACTGTATCTTTCTCAGACTGTCGTAAAAATTCTCATAATACCGCCTTTTTAAGGGACAACTACTTTTTTAATAGCATTCCATTTAATAGCATTCCATGATTTAATATATTGGTTTGTTTTTAAATCCCCGAAACAGTGTTTCATGGTAAACAACTGATTCACTGGTCAACAGCAAATTTGGTGTCTCAGTTTTGTAAGCTGATTTTGGACAATTTTGATGTGCTGAATCCAAAAATAACTCTTTTTGCTGGGTCAGGTCGACATTTTAAGCTATCGTTAATTTTCTATTTTTTAACTTTTAAATACCCGAGAAAGGTACAACGGAAGTATTAACCATTTACCGTTTAAAGTTCTATTACCTGAACAAATTTAATTTTTTAGCACTAGCAATACAAAGAAGAAAGCATTTGAATAAACAATTTTTGATTAAATTTTAATTAGGGAGTCTAACTTTTGAGATTATTATGCGATATTTAAAGATAAGATAAGACTTTATTTGGCCCATACGGGAATTCAATGGTAAAACTTGGTATTAAAACACACCAACATATGAAAGCAGACGAGAAGGTAAGTCTTACGTATTGGTTCTGTGTGTTTCAGAGTCAAATTATTTCATTACTCTGCGATTAAAACTGTTCGCAGGACATAAATATAATTGTGCCGAATTTTTTTGATACAGATTTTAATTTCATGGAGACAACGTACACAAATTTAATTTTTAATTTTTTTTCAGGTATACAATGGCGACTCGAAGAATGTGTGTAAATAATGTTTTTTGCTATGTTTGTGGTCAATACACACTTGCACCAAATCGCAATACTGTCACCACCTTTATCAAGCGCGTTTACTATGCATATTTTGGCATGAAGCTCGGCGATCAAGACAAAAGTTGGGCACCTCACATGGTTTGCAAAAGATGCACAGAGCATCTCCGTCAATGGAGCAAAGGCACGCGAAAGTCCATGAACTTTAGCATCCCTATAATTTGGCGAGAGCCTTCAAATCATGCAACCGATTGCTACTTTTGTGCTATCAATGTCATGGGGATTAACAGAAAAAATTGCACAACACTGGAGCATCCCAATCTGCCGTCAGTTATGCGCCCTACTCCTCATAGTGAAGAAATTCCCGTACCTGTATTTAAAGATACAAGTATTGAAGAAAGCAGCAGTAGCCAGGATGAAACTCAAAGCATTACCACTACTGATGATCATCATGATGCATCCTTTCCCGATGACAATGATGAGCAACCAAAATTGTTTTCCCAAAACGAACTAAACGATCTTGTTCACGATTTAAATTTGCCAAAAGACTCTGCCGAACTTCTTGCATCTCGTTTAAAGCACAAGAACATGCTAAATCGTACAGTTAAGGTAAGTTTCTTCCGTACCAGGCACAGGAATTTTTAAGATATTTTGCTCAAGAAAAAGAATTAGTCTATTGCAATGACATAGTAGAGCTACTGAAACATCTCGGCGTACCTGAATACAAATCAGAGGACTGGCGACTTTTTATCGACAGCAGCAATAGGTCTTTGAAATGTGTGTTGTTACACAATGGAAATCAATTTGCATCTGTGCCATTGGCACATTCGACAACATTAAAAGAACAGCATGGAGCAATTAAGTACGTCCTAGAAAAAATTTCTTATGACCAACATAAATGGCTGATTTGCGTTGACTTAAAAATTGTCAACTTCTTGCTTGGTCAACAGTCTGGATTTACTAAATACCCATGGTTTTTATGCCTCTGGGATAGTAGGGATCGTACTCAACATTACGTGAAAAAAGAATGGCCAGTATGTGAAGAGCTTGCAATTTGTAGAGCAAAAAATCTGATAAACAAGCCTCTAGTTGACAGGGGACGTATTTTATTTCCTCTACTGCACATAAAGCTCGGTTTGATGAAGCAATTCACAAAAGCCCTGGATAAAGATGGACGGTGTTTTCAGTTTCTGTGTAAAACCTTCCCCAATTTGTCAACTGAAAAATTAAAAGCTGGTATTTTTGATGGTCCTCAAATTAGGCAGCTGATCAAAAACTCTCCCGCGTTTGAGGAGACCATGAATCCTGTTGAGCAACAAGCGTGGAATTGCTTTGTTCAAGTCGTGATGAATTTCCTAGGCAACACAAAAGCAGAGAACTATAAAGATCTAGTAGCAAACATGTTAGTGGCCTTTAGGAACCTTAGCTGCAATATGAGCATAAAAATGCACTACCTGTACTCACACATGGACCGCTTTCCCGAAAATCTTGGCTGTTTAAGCGATGAGCATGGAGAGCGCTTTCACCAGGACTTGAGAGAAACGGAATCACGCTACCAGGGAAGGTGGGACATGGTGATGATGGCGGACTACTGTTGGAATTTAAAAAGAGATGTGCAAGCACCAAAACATTCGCGACAATAAAAAAAAACGAAAATTTAGACCGTAATAATGCAAACATTAAGTTTTCATTTTTCGTTACATGTACTTTACATGAAGTGTACATGATTCTTTGTTAGACTACAGCAATTTTATCATAAAAACTGACATTTCGCCATTGAAAAATCATTAGTAAATCTTGAAAACATTGTTTTTAAAAATATAAGTCGCATAATTTTAAATTCAAATTTACAAAAAAATTTGACCTCCGAGAGCAAAATGGATGTTATTTCTAGATTTAGCATGGCAGAAATTATAGTAAATCAGTTAAAAAATATCAGACACCTTTTAAAAAGTTTCTTTTTGTTGACCAGTGTTATCTATGAAATAACATTAGGGCTAATGTGAATTCATGAAAGCAAATAGATTCGGCGATTGCAGAAAGTCAAGTGACTTTATGGAAAGCAATTTCTTTTAACGATAGGTTTTTTTAATGTTTAATATTTTATGTAGTTTCATAGGTTAAAATATTTTATGTAGTTTCATAGGTTAAAAAAAAACTTCCGATACTATCTATCTATCTATATATCTGTGTCTCCCCCCTTTCTCTCTCTCTCTCTCTCTCTCTCTATATATATATATATATATATATAGAGAGAGAGAGAGAGACCATGAATCCTATATATATATATATATATATATATATATATATATATAGAGAGAGAGAGAGAGAGAGAGAGAGAGAGAGAGAGAGAGAGAGACTCATCAGGATATCTATTAGCGAAATATCGGACTTACAAAAAAAAAAGAAATAAGTAAATAACAATGAGTTTATCATTATATCCGACACTTCAAAGTTTTCAATTTCTCATTTAAATTTTATTTAAAAAATAAGTGTCTTCAAAAAGTGTGTGACCACCTTCTACTTTTTACCATTAAACACTGTTTCGGGGATTTAAAAACAAAACAGTATATTAAATCATTCCCCCAGCAGTGTTGGTCAAACACCATCTCCCTTAATCTTAAGAAGAAGACATGTTACAGATATTAGATCTAGTTTCCTATTCCTAATTAATTTGGCTATCTATTCGTGTTATAAAAATGAATTCCTTACCTGTAAGATTCATCCGTTTCCAAATTAAAAATGGATATATTTTTTAATTTACCAGTCTTGTATTTATAAGATTAGGATTAATCCATTTGACTACTTATCACCCCCACTATTATTAGTACTTTATATATTTGCATTCTTATTTATTGAAAATTAAAAATATATAAAGGTTAAAAATATTTATAAATATATATATATATATATAATATAAAGCTAAATGTGTGTGTGTGTGTGTGTGTGTGTGTGTGTGTGTGTGTGTGTGTGTGTGTGTGGTCACGAATAGGCTCCTATATGGTTGACTATTTTAAAAAACTGATTACATATAATGATAGATGTATCGAGACACAAGCATGGGTATATTTCATCCGGCAAAACGGTGGTTCATTAAAATTGTGGGGTCTGCGTTCGTGCCTGGTCCAGAAAGTATAGAAATAAAAAATTAAAAAAAAAACGTTTACAAGTGTTTTTGATATAGATGTACATGAGAAAATTTGATAAGTATGTTTTAACTTAAATAAGGATGGTATAATAAAATTGTAGGGTCTGCGTTCGCGCCTGGCCTCCATAGAATGGAAAATGGCACAAACTTTAATAAAGACTTTTCATATCTCTCTGCATAAGTATACTCTGATAATTATGTTTCAGTTTGAAGAAATACGGTATAATAAAATTATGGGGTGTTCGTTCGCGCCTGACCTCCATAGAATGGAAATATGTCACAAAGTTTAACAGGGTTTTTTAACAGAATATTGTGATAAGTGTTTCAGTGTGAACAGGTATGGTATAATAAATTATGGGGTTTATCCATTGTATTTTTACTTTCATCATATTTTGCTTTGGTTTTGATACCCCCAAATTCGAAACTATCTCTTTACAACCCTTCCTTTTCATAGCCTATCATACTTTCATAAATCAGAGTCCATTTTCTGTAGGCTGAGTTTGAACCCAGTCAACGACGGGTACTTTTGCTAGTACACACACACACACACACACATATATATATATATATATAATATATATATATATATATATATATATATATATATATATATATATATATATATATATATATATAATACATTTTATACATTACTAATATAGGTTTGGATTTCCTATATTAATGTATTCTGGTTAATTTTGTACTATTCAAAAGCATCAGGATAACGAACAAATGCTTTATTTAATTGTTTTAATATTTTAGTTTTATCCCCACCTGGTTTTATCATCCTTGTTACAAAGCTAGAAACTGGGGGTATAAAATCTATTCATTTTAAAGTAACGCAAGCTATTCTCAAGAACTCTGATATAATGGTTCCATCAAACATAAAAACAGGGCAGGTACTATCTTTATGCGGCATACGAACAATATATATATATATATATATATATATATATATATATATATATATATATATATATATATATATATATATATATATATATATACTTCAGGAATGGGTACTATCAGAACTTCCGACATGAACACTTGTGATGGTTTACCCAACAACTAAAAAAAACATTAATGTAGAAAATAAAACTATACACTGCTATGGTAAAGCATCAATATACACTAGTATCCCTGTAAAAAAAGGTTTAAATTTACTCCATACACATGTTATGTAGCGAAGTGAGTATCTATTTAACAAATGTCGCTGTAACGTTGTGATATGTACAGTGTGTGATGTCTAGTGGTTAAAAAACTAAAAAAAACTAATAATTAGAAGTTTTAAAAATTTCTTTAAAAATCTTTTGAAAGCCTAATATACCTTTGTTTTATAAAAACATCAAAGTACCTTAAAAATTAAAACAAATTTGCAAAAATCCATAAAGATCATAGAATCTTAGTGACCAATAATAATCAAATAACTGCATATGTATAAATCTTGAACAAAATTTTTATTTACAATTAACTTAAAATCCTCGAAGCCTAGGACTAATTAATCAGTACACATCACAATTTCAAGTTAATTTTTTTTATTTTTTTAGTGTTTAATGCAATATGTGCCTAAATTATGATTATCATCTCAAGTGAAAACATTATATTCAAAATTGTACAAACCTCAAATTATATATATATATATATATATATATATATATATATATATATATATATATATATATATATATATATATAATTCTATTATAGTTATCATATTACCTAATTCGTAGAAACCCCAACGGCAATATAAATTTCAGTTTAAGGTTAGCAGAAAACCCCCAAATTTTACCCTAATAAGATAAACTTTTGAATAATCATCTTAAAATACTGGAAAATTAATAATATATATTCGCATTCTAAACAATAATGATTTTAGCTTAAATTATCGCACTACTATTAACATGAATTTGAAATAGTAATAGTATATACTTAAATCTATGACGATTATTTTGTATAATTTCTTGGGGTTTTTTAAGCAAATTCTCATTAGATGTTATTTTATGAAAGAATTTCAAGGTGCATGAATTACATTTTTCTCTTGTTATATATTTATTAGCTTTATCTAATATTAACCAGTTTAATTCATAATGAATAGTATTTTAACTATTAGGTTGAGAAGAAAATTCTTGCGAAATTTTAAATTTTGCTTTCAAATGATATATCATCAAATAAGTTTTCGTTGAAATACCTTTACTTTATATATCATCTTAAAGGTCGTTTTTCGTTCTATCTAATCGTTTAAACTACAATCGTTTTAAAACAACTGTGTCAATTATGAATACAAGGTGGAAAAAAAAACAAATGCGAACAATTTTCTTATTTCAATTCAAGCTAGGCCGAAAAATTGCTGAAACAGCTCACGATATCTACGAAGCGTTTGGTGCAGCAACCACCACTGAACGTACAGCACAATGGTGGTTGAAGAAATTTCGTGGCGTCAACGAAAGACTTTGAAGATGATGGGCATAGTGGTCGGCTGTCGGATGTTGACAACAATCAATTAAGAGCTTTAGTCGAAGCCAATGCACGCACAATTGTTCGAGAATTTGCGTCTGAATTAGAGGTAAAGTATACGATTATTTCCAACCACTTAAGAGAGATTGGAAACTTGATAAATGGGTACCTAATAACAACTAAAAAAAAACACCGTTATGAAGAGTCATTTTCCTCCTTTTACACAAGAACGACTCGTTTCTCGGCCGGGTTGTCACTTGCGATGAAAAGTGCGTTCATTACGACAACCGGTGACACTCAACTCAGTGGTGAGATGTAGACGAAGCCTCACGATACTTCCTGAAGCCAGAGTTGCACCCAAAGATGGCCATACTGACTGTTTGGTGGTCTGCGATCGGTCTCCTCCATTACAGTTTTTTTTTAATGCAGGCGAAACCATTACAACCGCAAGTTTCTAAACCGACTCTGCAGAAGTATAAAGAATTGGGCTACGAAACTCTGCCTCATCCGTCTCTCACCTACCGACTACCACTTTTTCAAGCATCTCGCCAAGCTTCTAAGTGAGAAATACTTCCAAAATCTAAGTCATACTAAAAGCGCCTTCATCGACTTCACCAGAACGCAAGATTTTTACGTTACTGGAATAAATGCACTTGTTTTGCGTTGGCAAACGTGTGTTAATTCTGATGGTGCTCATTTCGATCAATAAATTTTTGTAAGAGCCGAAATATATTAATCCGAATTTAAAACTTAAAAATCGCAAGAACTTTCTTGTCAACCTGATAATTTTCAAACATACGTAGCTAAAGAAGCGAGAGCTTTGTCAGTTTTAGAATGTCATTCAATTTTGAATAAACAGAAATTTCTTTCCTGAAAAGTAACAGTTGATTCAACATAAGTCTTAGTATTATTTTCAGTATTTACGCTACATTTGTATATAGCACTTGAAGTTAAACAGTTGCCACTTAATGGACAATTATTCTTATTTCTACAATTACAGTTTTTTTTGTTATATTAGTAGTATTAATAGGTTCATAGCCATCATTTATACGACATGCTCGGTACATTTTAGCGCTATTATAACCTATTATAGATGTAACTTTATAGATTTTTGTAAAGAGAAAAAGATAATTGCATTTTTATTAAAGAGTTACCCGAGTTACTATCTTTCTCTCTCCCTCTCTCTCTCTCTTTCTCTCTCTCTCTCTCTCTCTCTCTCTATATATATATATATATATATATATAATTTATTTCTCGTCCTGTCTCTACCTCCCTACCTATCTAATTGTAACTGCACACATTATTTTTCGTTACTATTCACATCTCTCTCTCCCTCTCTCTCTCTCTCTCTCTCTCTCTCTCTCTCTCTCTCTCTATCTATCTATCTATCTATCTATCTCTCTATCATTAATATTTTTTTTATTTTTCATGCTTATTGCACACGCTCTCTGTCCAGCTTATTATACGGTCTTTATCGCTTATATCTTTCTTTCTTTATATTACACCCCCCCTCTCTCTCTCTCTCTCTCTCTCTCTCTCTCTCTCTCTCTCTATCTATCTATCTATCTATATGTCTATCTCTCGTTAGTCTTTCTTTCGTGTATATGTTATTATTATCACGACCTCTCCCCTATTGCTCACATTATCTAAGATTACTATCATGCTTAGTACTTCATCTCTCTCTCTCTCTCTCTCTCTCTCTCTCTCTCTCTCTCTATCTATCTATCTATCTATCTATCTCTATCTCTCTTATTACATGCTCTCTATCTGTTATTTCTCTCCCTTCATCTCTTTCACTACACTCTTATCGTATACACATTTCGTACAATTATTTACTCTATTACTCTCTCACTCTCTCACTCTCGTTAGTTCTCCTTTTCCCTTTCTCTTTATTTTATAAAACTTTATCTTTTTTCCACGCTATACTCTCTCATTAGTGTTTCGTTCATATTTATCTCACATTCTTATTATATACCCCACCTTCTCTTTATCTCTCCCTTATTATACACTCTATATCTTTTTTTGCTTTTCTTTCTTTTTCCTTTCTTATTCTTATTATACACACTCTCTTTTCCTATTTCTCTTTTGCTATATTAATTAGTCTATCTTTCTTATGACTTTCTCACTTTTAAAACATACTCGTTCTTTCTTCCTCCGCTTTCTCTTATTATATTCCTATCTCTCTCTCTCTCTCTCTCTCTCTCTCTCTCTCTCCCTCTCTCTATCTCTTTCTCTCTCTCTCTCTCTCTCTCTCTTTCTTTATCTATATAATACTGTGTCATCTCTGTTTTTCAAAACTCTTTCCAATAACAGCCGCTCGTCTACACCTAATTATACATTCGACTACACATGTGCCTATGTGTTGCGCGGGCACGCGCGTTACGTTTCTGTCAATAATCGACGAAGCAAAAACAGCTCAGACAGGAGTGGAGGATATCGATCATTTGTTCTCTCCGCAATCATACCCACAAAAGGAAACTAGTCATTCTTCTTCTCTTTCTCTTTCTTCTTTTTCTTTTTCGGGTTACTTCTCATCATCATCATCATCATCATCATCATCATCATCATCATCATCACGGTGTCTTCTTTCCATCTCGTCACCTTCCCAACATTTGGCACTGCTTACCATAAAGATACAAAAAAAAATGATTTCATTCCGACCGGCGACCGCCTATGACCGTCCTTCAAATAAATTATAAAAGGCATTCAAACCCACGTGAGATTCCAGACGCCGAACACCAGGGGGCGCTTTCTCGCCATAGAGTGGGATAGGAGCGGGTTGTGCGGGAGACACATGGACCTTGATGATTTTGATAATTATATCAGACAAGAATATTAGTAATTACAGAAATATTAAATAAAATACATATATACCTACATTCACCTGCATATAACTGCCACTACTGCTTCCCCTACCCACATTAACCATTGCATGTGTAAGATGTGTACAAGTAGTTCCTAATTTATTTACTTACTAGCAGGCCACTCTGCGTTGCCCGATCGTAAAATACGCTTAATTATGTTATTTTAATTTATGTAAATTTCGTATTTATTATTAGAAAGCTAATTCTTTATTGCTTATTATATTGTACCCAATATACGTTTTTTTGTGTATGATTGTGGTACCATCAGCTAGATTCGCTACAGAATGACCTAAGGAAACAGCTGTATCAAAACTTTAAAAATTAACGTAGTTAAACGTATAAATGTACATTTGCGCATACATAGAAGTTGATTTACGTTCAAATTTTAATTTTGACCTTTTCGCAACTATTTTAACCGGCTAAAAATAAAATTGAATTTGTTTCACAATAACCTATATATTCAAGTCTGTAGACCAAGAAATGATTAGGTAGTTTCATAGAGACCGTTCCGCACACACAGACACGCACATTGACAAGTTCACTTTTATAATATATAGAAATTTATGTGGCACTGTCCTGGACTATTTTCTCATTGCAAAGATGTATTATGTGTGTGTGTGTGTGTGTGTGTGTGTGTGTGTGTGTGTGTGTGTGTGTGTGTGTGTGTGTGTGTGTGTGTTTATATGCAATTTAACGACTTGGTTCTGTGCTTATATACGGATAAATAACGTAAAGTTTTCAATTGAATAGCTTAATAGTGCAGTACTAGAGTTATAAGTATTTTAGGGATAGGGATAGATACACAAGTATTTACTCATTTTCGGAAGATTTTCATGTATTGGTCACACACACACACACACACACACACACACACACACACATATATATATATATATATATATATATATATATATATATAAAGCTGAATGTCTTTGTGTGTGTCGGGTCACTAATAGGCTCCTATATGGTTGACTATTATAGAAAACTGATTACATATAATGATAGAAGATGTATCGAGACACAGGAATGGGTATGTTTGATCTGGCATAATGATGATTCATTAAAACTTGTGGGTCTCCGTACGCGCCTCGTCCACAAAGTATGGAAATAAAAAATTAAAAAAAAAACGTTTACAAGTGTTTTTGATATAGATGTACATAGAATACTTTGATAAGTATGTTTTAACTTAAATAGGGATGGTATAATAAAATTGTGGGGTCTGCGTTCACGCCTGGCCTCCATAGAATGGAAATAGGCACAAACTTTAATAAAGACTTTTCATATCTATCTGCGTAAGTATACTTTGATAATTATGTTTCAGTTTGAAGAAATATGGTATAATAAAATTATGGGGTGTTCGTTCGCGCCTGACCTCCATAGAATGGAAATATGTCACAAAGTTTAACAAGGTTTTTTAATATAGATCCACAGAATATTGTGATAAGTGTTTCAGTGTGAACAGGTATGGTATAATAAATTATGGGGTTTATCTATTTTATTTTTACTTTCATAATATTTTGCTTTGGTTTGGATACCTCCAAATTTAAAGTTATTTCTAGGGTCTTTGGCCTTTTTTCTCCGTTCTACAGCATATCTTCTAGATGGCCTCCATTTAGCTTTTGTTTTGTTTTTTGGTCACCCTGTATAAACAACACCTAGTGCCCCAATGAAGCAGTCATAAAATAAATAAGATTATTTCTTGATGAATCGTACATATAGGATCGTCTCAGATGAGTGGGCATTGTTTTCCTTTAAGCTTCCAAGCTGAGTCCTATTCGGTTTCTGCTCTATATTTACGACATCCTGGGCGTGATCGGTTGAAACATGCTCTTATTTGCAGATTTCAAGTCGAACTTTAAACGTGTTTTGAAATGCTCTAGAAGGTGAATTACACAATATATTTTCTGGTCGACTCGTTCTTCCAGCCATCTAAACATTCAAGTTGCAAACAAATCAAGGAGGTCTCTATTTCTTATTTATCTAGAACTGGAACTTGGATAGAGTTCACCGACTAGATACTCAAATGGTGCACTGAATACGATATCTGTTCTACGAAAGTTGACGCGGGAAGCTTAACACATTTTCTTCCTTGAGCGTTGATGATTACTCGGTTATACCAACAATAACATGTATGTATGTATGTATGTATGTATGTATGTATGCACACACACACACGCACACGCACACACACACACACACACATATATATATATATATATATATATATATATATATATTGTTGCTGTTGTTGTTCCAAATTATATATTATAAATAATAGTGATGGAACGATTCCAATATTTTCCCGATTCCGATACAATTACCGATTCCGTACTAAGTTCCCAATTCCGATACATATACCGATTCCGATTTTTTATAAATCTTTAAATATCTAACTATAAAATGGTTATTTTGTCGCGACTACTGTAAAAACACATCTTAAATGTGCCTATATTTTCTCAAACGTAAAAACACAATTGTTTCTAGGACACTACCAAGGAAAGATTAACAAGATGTTAGTTTACGTTACATTTAAACTTCTTCATATCAGTACAGTCAGGGAAGCAAGTTAGCAGGAAAGAAATTCCAAAGTCTAGTTGTTTGAGGAAAGAAACTATTAGAATAGAAAGCTTTCTGTCATTTAAAGATCTCAACAGTGAAGAGATGTAATTCTATTGCTAAGCAGGTTTGATGTGGTTATCTAAAACATATAATTATCAAGCAGCCGACTTACAAAATAAAAATCCACGAATGACGGACTCTAGCGTTGCAGTAATAATCTGTTTTGTTTATAAACAAAGAATTGATGTCTTCGAGGTTGGCATATTTGTGGCATATCTGTTTAACCTTGGGGGTATTGGGGGGGTAATCTTAAAATAAATTTTATTCTATGTCTACAATTAGTCACGCTGTCGTTTCGACAATTTAGTAAGTTTTGAATAACATTATTTCGTCGTTCAAGCATAATCTAAACGGGTCGTCTACATATCATCTATGTTTTCCATTCTACTATAAGCGATCGTCCGTTTTCTTTGAGATGCAAATAATGATTCCATAATATTATCCTTAATTTGTATTGTTTATTATTGTTATAATATAAGCTTTTAAAATTCAGGACAATTTCTTCAATGAAGTATTATTGTTAGTCTAGTTTCCATTGCGTTTTGGAAAACGCTGCATCTGGTTAAATAGTTACTTTTAGAGGAAAGCATTCGCAAATATTGTAATTACAGTTTTTCTCTCCATTATTTAAATTTTTATTTCTATTCTATTTCTGAGAAGCAGACGAAACCATACGCAGAGAATGACCATGATGCATCATTTTGACTAATGAAAGCGACTATCCACTTTTCGAACGTCTTGTTTATAAGTTTCATTGTGAAAATATGAAGTTTATAAAATGCTTGACATTTGACCGAGATGTGGACGAGATATTCTTTCCAGCCCTTGAATGCGTGAGACCCTTAAACATTCGTTTAAATTTTGGATTTGTCTGGGTTTACTCTGATGATGTAGCTTGACGAAAACTACCATTTTGCCTTTTTATACAGCAGCCATTTCAGCCAATAATAGATTCTCACTTACGTAATGTACCGGATTGAATGGTGAATTATTTACTAACATATGTGCGACGTGTATTTATAGATATTTTCTATAGCATTTCTTATGTTGAACAGATTAGAACTTTGACGAGTGGGTCTTGTCAGCATGCAGACGTTCCATTTTTAAATGGTATTTCTTTGAGAATGTGAAACACATTGTGAGAATGGTATTTATCTTTTGTTTTTACTTTTGTGCGTGTTAAAGGATATTGGGTGAAAGGTGAAATATTTACGGTGCTGAACTTTGGTGATACTATAATGAGGAAGGCAGTTGAAGTAAAGATTAAACAAAAGAAATTGGGAGAGAAGGATACGAAAAAAAAAAGACAAAAAGAAGAAGAAAAGCAATAAAGAAAGGGAGATAATAAGTAAAAGAAGAAAAAGATAAAGAAGAATGAGGAAGAGCTGCTTAAGAAGAAGAAAAAATGATAAAAAGGTCAAAGGAATATCTGAAAATGACAATAAATAGTGATAGACATGAGTAAATTATAAAGATAGACCAATGTCTACACTTTGAATATATAGACGACTGATACAAGCACAAGTTGGGGCGAGTATTGAATTGTGGCATTGAGATAATAGCAAACTCATCCAAACTAGAATAGTGAACTTGATAATAGACAAGACTGAGAAACCTGTTAAATAGTAGATTTCACCATGCGAGCTGATAAGAGAGAAGGAAGAAAAACTAAGTAAATACATGGAACGTGCCAGACAGTTGAAAGGTCAATTGACTGTGCAGAGAACTAACGAACAATAATCGTAGGAGCACAGACAAGAGTACTAGAAAACCACAACACCAATAAAAACAGTTAGCCTAAAAAATCCCAACATGCAAGAATCAATCCATATAATAATAAGATTGGCCAATCATGGGTTAGTTGAAATAAAAATAAAATGACACTGGCGCTCAACCAGAAATATAGATGCGGCTTATTAAAACAAACCCAAGGGATTTAGGACTGCTTGGCTAAATATATGAGAAAATACTGCAAATCTTAGGAACTCCTCCCCAGCTGTCGTAACAGTATTCCATCTTGAGAAGTATTTGACTCTTGTTGTATGTATGTAAATAAATATCCCCAGAAAAAAGAAAAGGACAAAGCAAACTTTTGGAATGCGACAGTTGGCTATAATGTAAATATATGTATGCATGGGTAATGGCTGACATAAGGTGCCGTAATGTTCGTTAAGTAAAGGGAATGTAATCATTCCAATAATCCATGAATATCGAAATCGGTAGTGTCAGCCAATCACAACGTGAGGATCAAGTCTGTTGAGTCGTTTTTAGTGTAGAAAAGGGAAGTGAAATGCTATATGTAATAGGGAATAGATCCATTACTAGGAAAGGGTCTAAATTTAAGTGTCCTGTGAGTATAAATACGCGGTGTAAGTGGGTGAAGGTGATGGTACTTCTCGATTAGGGGGTGAAATGGAAACTACTTCCTCTTTAGGTTATGACGACGGTGATGATGGTACCCATAGATATAAATGTAACGTTTTAATATTACAAATTAATGTGGCTAAAATGCCGTTCTATAGTTAAATAAGGTAATGGCTAATAGCGTAAACAATAAATGTGTATGTGTCATATATAGGATATATAGGGGTAGGGATAAACAAAAATACCGCAGGCATCAAACGTAACGTTTAATTATTTTTTAAGAAGTGAATTAAAAAAAACGGAAAGAAACTGAGACATGTGCATGCAAGTATTATATTTTTTCTAAACATTTCATTTCTTGTAAGTAAAAAAGAAAAACTCCAGAAGAGATTGAAACCAAAACATAAAGACAGTGAGTCAAGTACAATAACCATTAGACTAGCTTGATATGATCTTTTAAAAGTGTTTTCAAACCTACTTATGCTTAACATAAGGAATCTGCAAAGTGAAGGATTCACGCATGCGCATTCGTCAAACAGTTGAAAAACAGGTAAAAATCTAATGACACTCCCCCATGTACCAATTTTTCAATTTTGACCCTTTTAGCAGTCCGTCTTTTTTTTCTGGACGTAAATCAATTAAAAAGTTTTCCACATATTTTTTGAATACCCTACATACCAAATTTCCAGTCTGTAGATCAAAAATTCGTAGAGTATATAGGTTGATATGTGTCCTCACACGCATTCTCACTAATATATATATATATATATATATATATATATATATATATATATATATATATATATATATATATATATATATATATAACAGTTTAAAAGCAAGTGGAGGGGCATTGGAAATCCGATAACCTTTGTTTTATTATTTCTCCTTCTATACATAATATTTTTGTGTTCAATAAAATTTTTCTCTTTATCCGTCCACGCTTGTTTTAATTTTGGATAATTTTAAATCTTTTTCCACTAATAATCAAACCTCGCAACAATTAGCGTGTAAAGATATTTTTCACTACCTTTATATATATGTGTGTGTGTGTGTGTGTGTGTGTGTGTGTGTGTGTGTGTGTGTGTGTGTGGAGGCTATACTTGTCGAATTAATTTCCGAAAAGAACAGCTTTGTAACATTTGTTTTGTCACCTAAAGAAATTTAAATGATGATGAAATGTTAATAATCCTTGTCTAGATTCCTTGTTCTAATTTCGATCAAAATTCATTACATGATTTTTATTCTGGAAAGAATATCCTAAATTAAAGATTTGGTTTTAAAGAATCTCGCGAAATTGAAATTCAGAGAATCTTGTTGAATTTGTCTTCAATAACTATTAATGAAATTTAATAGAAACGTGACCTGTGCCCATATTACACCGTCTTACCACCTTTAAAATATCTGAAACTGGGGAATATTTAACATTTGATGTTCAATATTTATTATTAAAATTTAACAAAAATAGAAATATTTAAACTTTTATTAAAAGTTTTGATCGCCTTTTTACACCTTTGCATTAATAACCCAAACTCTCACTATTTTAGCCTAGCAGCTGTGTTCTAAAATTCATAATGATCGGTTAATCATTCTAGGAGAAAATCCTGTACACACACACACACACGCACACGCACACACACACACACATACACACGCACACACACACACACACACACACACATATATATATATATAATTGGCTATAAAGCGAGACTCGCAGTTTGTTTACTTGTTTGTAAAACTCAAGCACTGTAAAAGCGATGAGCGAATGTTTATTTAATGACATTTGATGAGGTCATTTGCGAGCACCGATCCCATGAGCCAGAGGTTAGAACTGCCGACTATGAACGCGATGGTTGTAGGTTCAATCCCTGCCAAGGGAAAGGTATTAGTTTAGCCGCACTGATGAGTTGTGGTACAATGAAGCAGTACTGTATGTGGATGACAATATAGATATATATTATATTTAAAAATTGCTATACAGTCACTGCTTTATCAAGGCTCGGAGGTCACTCAAGGATAACGATTAAATAATATATATTGCTGCATGAACTACTCGGGTTTTGTACGTCTGATAATCCTGAAAGGAAAAAAAATCCAACCTGTTCTTATTCCAGAAATGGTACAACAGCTTCGTTTGATGTGCAATGTCTAAAACCGGAAATTAATTGCTAGCTGTGAGAAAAAGAGACAAACTTTGCACATGTCACATGCAATATCGGGTAACATCTGATATAGTAACATCTGATATAGTTTTAAAAGACGGGGGTGTGAAGCGATACTATCTAATCGGCCAACTTGCATATCGAAACATTAAACACAGGAAAATATTATTAAACCGAGATTTTATTTACAAAATACAATCCTAATAATCTCCACGAATTCGCTCTTACATTATAAGCATAAAAATGTTAAAAAGTTAAATGTTTTCATATGTAGAAAAGTCGAAGTGAGGAAAAGTTATTAATATTAGGAATGTGTATGTGCTTCTATAACTTCTCATTTGTGTATCTGTGTGTGTTTGTGTGTGTGGGTTTACCTTTTTTCGTTGGGTTATAATTGTGGAGAGAGTAGAAATAGCAATTTAGTGTTGAGTGCGCCATAAGTTGTGTTTCTTGATTTGAGTGCATCCAATTTCCCCTCAATATAAAGGGAGAAATGAGTAAACAAAAAAAGAGGAAGAAGTAAACATATTTACGAATGTACAATCGCTTTTGCTTTGCTAAAACGAACTTTTATTTATCAATCACACTTAAGTTTGAAATAGTATTTTTAGATCTATCGAACTATAGGTTTAAATACTTTGGTCTTTCTAACTGAAGTTTACAATAACATTTCCTTTGGTCTATCTTGTTGACGTTTGAAATAACATTTTCTTTGATTTACAAAATTGAAGTTTATAATAACTAAGGCTATGACAACAGCATATTCTTTTCATTGTTTAGTGTGTATCCGTTGATATCTTATATGCTTTTATGGAGAGTGATGTGGTTCTCGGTTGATTAACTATGTCTAATTCTGTCGGATATATACTCGAGAGTCAAAACAATGAAAAGAATACGCTGTTGTCACAGCCCTAATAATAATATTTTCTTTGGTTTGTCATGCTTAAGTTTAAAATAGCATTGTGTGTGTTTGTCAAATCCACGTTTGAAATAGTTCGTTTATCTTCCGTGCTTAATTTTTTAATAGCATTTTTTTATCTGCCAAGCTTTAGTTTTGAAAAGTTTGTTTCGTGTCATGCAATTGCATTGATATACGGTTCTCGCTTTTTTTTTTCTGTTTTTTCTTTCTAAATATTCCATTCGGTCATCAATGGATTTACAACTAATAATTACGATTTCCAGATTGACAACAGTTGGTTATTTTTCGCGCTAAATTGTGAATAGGTATATCGTCCGCTTTTGTAAATTGTTTTTTATGTTATTTTCTAGGACAAACGTTTGTCTTGCACACTCAAGCTTAAAATAGCATTTCAAAAGAGGCCAAGGAAATTCACACCACTCAGAAAACAAAATCTTCTCACGAATTCATTTGTGTGTATAACGTTGGATTGTATTAGTCATTTTACACTTGACGATGCGGTGCAAGTGTCTATTTCTATGAAGAAAGATGAACATTGCCAGCATATTCGGAGGTAGAGAAAAGGCGGAGTGAAACGGAAATGGAATCATGTCGTCTTTTATCCATTCACCCTGTATGTTAGGTACAAAATGGTAGATATGGCAGATAGAGGTTGTTTTCAGAGTGGTGAGGTGGGTAAAAGCGAAGACCTTGCCCAAGGGCTAACGATGCAGATTTGTGTCGTCCAAGGACACGTTCTAGTTAACTCATAGATGAAACCCCGATACCTACCACCGCTTCTGGTCAGTGGATATGTGAGTAATGGCAACTAGAGTGTAACTCCATATTCTTTATGATTATCAAAATTGAAAAGAAATAAAGAAAAAGAAAAAACTGAACGAAAAAAGAATAGAAAGAAAAGGGAAAGAAAGATGTAAATAAACAAAGTAATAAATAGAAAAGAAATAAGGAAAAAGTACGGAAGGAAGGGGAAAGTAAGAAAAAAGAAGAAATTAAGAGAGAGAGAGAGTAAGGGAGAAAGAAGAAATATAGAAGTGGGGGAAGGAAAGAAAAGAGAAATATATGTGTGTGTGTGTGTGTGTGTGTGTGTGTGTGTGTGTGTGTGTGTGTGTGTGTGTGTGTGTGTGTGTGGATGAAAAGGAGTAAAATGAAATATGGAAAAGAAACAAAAAAGAAAAGAAAGAAAAGATAAAACGAAAAAAATCTAAATTTATATAATCTTGATTTTCTTCGCAAATAGATCTTCCGAAAACAAGTTTTTATTATTTGTTTATTATTCCGCTTATGAGAGAATACATCTGATTACTTTATTCTTTTTTTTTTTTTTTCGATGACCTTTATTGTTGTCGAATTTTGACTGATTTGATAAATAAAGGAGAGAATCTTGAAATTTCCCAGAGATTCTTTGAGAAATTCACACATACTGGATTTCTCTCTTTTTACTATTAGGTCCCATTTGACTAGAGACAGACTTCTCTTTGAGCTACTGCACTGCCCGGAAAAAAAAACAATTTTCAATGTTTCAGCTGTTTTGAAAACTTTCCAATCGGATTATATGCATCGTTACGCTGGACTTTTTTTGGAATATATTCTCTCTGAAGAACTATTTTGCATTTTGGATCAACTTGAGAGGAATTTCATGCAAGCTGATATATTACGCGCGGTTTGTTTTTATATATAGGTTTTTACATATCCAACATTTTTTCACTTTTTTATTTGGCAATTTATAACTACAATAAAGTGCGGTTTCACTTAATGCCTAAACTAGCAAATTCTAGCATTGCTATAAGTATAATTTGCTGATTTCTTTTTATGGGAAGAATAACAAGAATAGCATTCTTTGAAACTCCGCGGAATAAGGACTTTGTAAATTGTCTTTTCGGAGTTTTCAGTCGAACAATAAATTTTGATCGTAAAGTTCAACTTACAGTTTTAATTTTCTTTCTCTTATATATACACTCGCGAACAAAAAAAAATGGGGCAAACAAATTTTATACATTTTATTGCACTAAATACTATATTGAACAAAGAACAATTGAACAAGGAAATTTAAACGAGGCTAATAACAGAGAACAAGATATTTACTTTAATAAATGCTTAGGATGGAATCACATTCCCTTTTGATTTCTTTAAAAGATCAATCCTTTTAGACATGCTCTCAACCAAAGTGGAACATTGTGAAGAGGAGATGCTATTCCATTCACTTTGCACAGCTTCCCACAGTTTGTCATTGTTCGAAAAAGTTCTTCCATCCAATGTACGAGATATTATGAACCAAATATTCTCGATTGGGTTTAAATAGGGGCTTTGACCTGACCAAAATATCACATTAATTAAATTATCAGAAAACCATTTTTGTGACTTTAGCAGTGTGTGCAGGGGCATTATCATATTGAAAAATAATGTTCTGGGATATTCCCAGCTTCTGAATACTTAGTAACAGTCCTGTTTCTAATATTCGAATGTATTCCTTTTCATTGATTGACTTCACACATCTAATAAGTTCCACAACTCCTGCTGCAGTGAAAGTTCCCCATACTATTATCCCTCCATTCCGGTGTTTAACTGTCGTTTCTATGCAACTTGGTGAAAATCTTTCTCCAGATCTTCGATTGCACCATTCGGGGGCATCGGGAGAGTCAATAACAAGACAAAATCTTGATTCATCTGACCAGAAAATATTCCTGAACCAGTCTGTATCTTTCTTGCCATAATACGAGAAAAATCTCTTTCTATTATTGATGTTCTTCTTAGATAAAAATGGCTTCTTTGCATACCT